>NC_141990.1:171219351-171553007 GCF_049901715.1 Pseudonaja textilis
GTTAGTTTACTTTATTGTCATTGCACCTTGTACAACGAAATCAAACACCATTTTCAGTGCACATCATGACCATGAAAATAAACACGAACACACATCCTTCACACTCCACACATTGAATTGAAAACCCCGACATCACACCAACACTGCACTGTACAGTAGAATTCAACAGAGCTAATGTTCTGGGATAGAAGCTGTTTTTCAGCCTATTTGTGCTTGTTTTTATTATTCTGTACCATCTGCCAGATGGTAATAATTCAAAAAAAAAAGGTGCCCAGGATGAGATGGATGTTTAAAAATGTTTTGAACTTTCTTAAGGCAGTGGGAGCTATAAAGCTCTTCCAAAGAGCGGAGAGGGCAACCAATGATCTTCTGGGCAATGACGTTAACTCTGTGGCCTTAGTTATCTGCATTATAGTATGTGGTTTCCTCTGCAGAGACAGAAGAAATAAAAGCAACTTGCACTGAGATAGGTCCTCCAGTCAATATATTCAGACCAGGGAAAATGAACATGAAAATGAACCAAACTGAATCTGGTTTTATAGCTTCTTGAATAATAACAAAATTTCCACCCAGAACCTTGTAAAATCTAAAAGGATTTTGCAGGAAAAGCAAAAAAGGACAAAAGTCTCTATCTCAATTCTCCCTTTATCCCAAAAAATATTCAGAAAGGGGACACCTGAAAACCACAGGTATCAATATTATTTGCTGTCATGAGCAGAAGAAATGAAAACAGGTGCAAATATGCATGATTGAGGACAAGAAGGATCTCTCACACTGACAGGACAAGGAATAGGAAAGTGAAAATATTATAAAATGGTTTAGCAAAACCAAAAATCAAGCTCTAAACCAGAGCAAGAAAAATGTTAATGGATTGTTCTAATCAAGACATATATAGATATCCAAATGAATAATCCATGAAGATTCTATAGATTTATAAGTCAATCCATACATAAAATAGAAGAGTCAGCTAAGTACATAATACCCCAACAATTTAGTTGTTTTGAGCTACAGTTCATATCTTCCAATTAGGCAATGATAGGTCTGGAAAGTATTTTAGTAGAAGTAGCCAGATCATATCCAAATAATTCCAGATTGGAAATAGAAATAGAATTACAGGTAGTATTTGGAGTAAGAAAAACAAATATAGTAATACCTTACCAGTTTGCTCTCCCATGGATTCTGTAGTAAAAGACTAATAAGATTGTGGTACATAATCTCTAAAACTTCAGCTAGTTTGGGGCTTTATTCTTTATGCTATTTCATAAAGTGTATATTAATAAACCAAAATTATATTGTTATTTATTTTATAACACGGTGGTTTTTTTGCAGTTGAAACTGCCAGGAGCAGATCCTGCCCAGGCTGTGGCATATTCCATGTTTCTACGGGTTCCACCACCAGAAGATAGAAAAGATTATTCAAGGCACTTATACCAGACATTAAATTGTTCTGATAATTTAATTAATAGCATACATACAGTATTTCATGTAGTTTTAGAAATAAATTATTTTAAATGAATTAGAACTGTAGAGATTAAAATGAAAACTCTCATCCATGAGTGCCTCTTGCCTAGGAAATAAAATTTTATTCCAGTTACAAATATATTCTTTGTCTTTTCCTATTCTTGGGAAAAGATATATGAAGAATTGGGAGAGAATGATTTTGACTCTCATTCCAGTATTAGATAACCCGGTGTTAACATATACTGTGTCATGGAGAATTCAAAATCTTAAAAAAAAATTATCAGAAATTGGCATTAAAACAGGTTTTGCAAATCTTGGATTTGTCAATTCAAAGTTTGAGACTATTATTTAGGCACCTAGGTTCTAATTTTTACTAAAAATACAACAGAACCTGATTTATACAAAGGCTTTTCTCCCAATTGGACTGTGGATATATACACTCATAGACTTTGAGTGTATGAATGTGTGCGTGTGTGTGCATGTGTGAAATTGTATATTTATAGATGCATAATTATATCAAAAATTGTCTTATATAAACTTCAATTATGTGTTAGAACACATGTAAATCTTACCTCAAATTGAAGATCCTAATTTTTGGCAATATAAAATCTTCCCTAAAATCTGTTTTTATTTCAGTTATTGGTCAGCAATGCATGAATGAAATTCAGAAGGGGTGCTGGTCTTACCTGATATGCTTCTTCTCGGTGTGCTGAGAGAGAATCCAAGTAATGGGTTAAACTCTGCTCTGAGACTGAGTCCTGTCAAACTTCTGTAGCCACGCCTCTCTTGACTGTGTCCCAGTTTTGATGAAGGCGTAGCAATTGACTTGACATACTTTTGTTCTGATTTGTCCACTCCTGGACTCTGGACCAGACAGTCACCAGGGTGGGATTGGGTTCTCTCTCAGCACACCTAGAAGAAGTGTATCAGGTAAGACCAACACTTCTTCTCCAGTGTGCTGAGGAGAATCCAAGAATGGGCCATACCAAAGCCAGCTTGTCCTAAGGATGGGCAGTGGTCTGATCCCGAATCCCCTGGTCCATGTGCACTCTCTGGAGAATTCACCTGACGAAGGCCGCTTCAGCCAAAGTGAAGGTGTCCAGTTTGTAGCGTCTTATGAATGGGGATGGAGAGGTCCATGTTGCTGCCCTACAGATTTCATCGATAGAGGCCTGTGATGCCCACGCAGCCATCATGGCTGCGTTTCTGCTGGAGTGGGCTGTCACTTGCCAAGGCAACGGGAGAGCATGAAGCTCATAGGTTTTGGCGATGCATGCCCATATCCAGTGGCCTACGGTTGATGCTGTAACCTTGTTACCCAGTGTAGAGGGCTGGAAGGATACAGAGACTCTGTCTTCCTAAGAGAAAAACCTGGGTAGCTGGCAGTCTTCCCCACTCACTTCTGTCACGTTGCGGTTCCCTGATGCCATGGAATCCTCCATTTTGAATTTCTTGGCCCTTTTGACAGGCAGGCTCATTCCGAATCAGAACATTGCTGCTGCAGCTTTTTCTGTTTTGCTACAATAGAGTATACACCTGGAGTGAACCGGGCAGTGACTCCAGTCCCCTCCACTGGTTGTGGATAGATGCCAGAGACCTTGACTCTATCTGGATGAGTTGGATCATGGCAGCTATGCCAGACAGACCAGGGAGCCAGCTGTGTCGAGGCGCTATGCCGGACGGACCGGGGAGCCAGACAAATCATTCTCTTTCCTTGTAAACAGTTACGCAAGTCCAAATATCCTTACTGTAAACAAGAGCGAGAATCCAAGAAATGAACTCACTCTGTTTGCTCTAAGGTCTGAGTCTCTGAGGAGCTATCTTCCAAACATTTCTCTTGAGCCAAGACTGAGTCAAAACTGGGACCCAGTCAAGGGAGGCGTGGCTACAGAAGTTTGACAGGACTCAGTCTCAGAGCAGAAAGGCAGAGTTAACCCATTCTTGGATTCTCCTCAGCATACTGGAGAATTGTATTTTCTTTTTAATATGAAAGTTTATCATTTTTTCTTTTGCAATTTCCAATTTAATTAAATGGAACAAAGAAAAAAGAAAAGTTATAGATACTTAGATGGGGAGCACACAAATATCAGTGTACATCAATGTAAGATATCTCATGCATGTATATACGTGTAAAGAAGTTCAAGAAAATATGACAATATTTTGCTATAATTGTCCATACATATCTCTGTGTGTAAATAAGCTGTAAATAACATCAAATCTTCAGTGTATTGAGTAACTCGCCCATAAATTTATTTTTCTAATATTAATTTAATTTAATTTATTTAGTAGAATTTGTGCAATTTTGCTGCATTTATCAGAATGATGAAATTGATATATCTTTGGAAGCTCTGTCCTTTTTAAATGGGTGGATATAGAAAAGGGCTAGAGCTTGGGTTATGAGGTCATGATACTTTTGTCAGTTTGACCCTCCTTATATCCCACAGATGTCATTGGTTGAAGAACAAATTTCTTAGTGACCAGACAGATACAAAGAATCCATCCATTTCTGTTGTCCGGATTTCATTTTCCATGTGGTAGCTGTGTAATTCAGAATAATATCAGCCTCTCAAAATATTAAAACCTGTCTCAGAATTATATTATAATGTTGTTCTATCTTCCCAGAACATAGTGATTTTAGAATGTAGCATTCACATGAAGCATTATTCTCATATGCCCTCATATTTAACAAATTAAATGCTTCAAATATTTTTATTAGTTATGCTACAAAAATAGCAGCTCAGTTCTTATTCCATGTAGATAAGTTGCAACTATTCAGCCAATTACAGAAGACCATAAATACTTAATTAAAATTAGATACTTAATGTAATCTGCAATGAGTTACAAAAAATAAAAAAGAATGTCAAATACACTAGCAAGCATTTCACTGCAGCTGCTATCAATGGCACCATCTTGATGATCAAAGGTAGATACTTTTATTAATTGCTTCTTTTCAAAGAATGCATTAAAGACAGTTGTTACCCTTGAATTTTGCTTGGACATTTCTATATGAAGACATGATTAATTTCTTAAATATCTAATGTAACGATAGCCTGCATGGATATTGGATCTCCTAAATTGGGTTAAGTCAACAACTTTTTACCAGCAAATTTTCTGTTCTTCAGGGTGAATTTGTTTATTATTTCCAGCTTTCATTAATGGTTGTTTATGGTTCTTGTGGAGTCCAACGTATGAGTTCTGACTATATACAGAATTCTTTCTAGGCTAAATGGGTTCAAAATTATGGTATTGTGATTTCATGGTCACAGTGGCTGGAGAATTCTGGAACTAGCTGAAGATTAGAAGATACAGATTAGTGATGGCTAAGCTAGAATTTTGGTGTGCATGCCATTCTCCATATTGATATATTAATGCTCAAAGGGAATGCTTCCTGTGTTCTTGCTCAGCTTCAGTTTGTAAAGAAGTAAACAGTAAACAGTATCAAATTTCAGATGTCAAATTTCACAACAAAGTTCCACTTCTTTCCCATTAAAACTCATTGGGAAATGAACAGTGGGAGAGCAAATTTCATTGTCTGGACTATTTAACATGAAATATTTTTGACCTAATTTATAGAAATGTATGAGAAACTTTTATGTATCTGGCTGATAGAAGTACAAGCAGCATCTATATAACACTGATCTAGAATGTCTAAAAATTGCTGCAAACATTTTTAGGCAAGCTCTTGTAAACTTTGACCCATTGCCATGGCTGCTAGATTATCAGGATATTTATACCTGCAAAACTCACTATAACTGATGTCTCTAGTTTTCCTGAACATTTAAATGTAATCTTTATAAGGTACTTACTTTAGCTGAGAAAACATGATCATGTTGGTTGGTTTTTTAAAACTGAAATTATCTGTTTAAGTATAGTGAGTCCTTGTGCTTAAATTAATTTTATTTTAAACATTATTTGCTTCTGAAAGTATTTTTTCATTGAAGATGTATAGACTGCTTTCCCTTGATTAAAAATGGTATCCAATAGAGAAGGTAATAGAGAAGGGAAGGGTTCTTTTGTGATTACTTCTACCAGAAACAAACTTTGAAGGCACTGCTTTTGTTTGTTTATTTTGCAGCAATGTCATCAAACCACGACACATGGATTACCCCGCTTTCTTATCCCCAGATCTGAAGGTCACAGTTGGAAGCTCTGAATTGGAAATTCCTAGAGAAAGTGCAGAACAGTACAAAACTCTTCAGAAAGCTTTGAAAGAGCCAGCCCGAGCAAGGTAAGAAAACTGATGAAAACACCTTTTTCTTTTATATGTTAGCTCTTCTTATGTTCTCTAAATTCAGTCATGCTTTCAATATTGACTTCCTTTTTTGTTTATAAAAAAAAATCAGCTGACTGTGAGGAAACAGGTTGAATTTGAAAGTGTCCTTTCTTGCGGGAGTGGCTTGGGCTTTGAAAATCTGTATGTGGCAATATCCAGTCAAGGTTATGTGACTTTTCCTTCTCAGAATAAAAGACATCACCCTCCTCTGATGTTTTCTTTCCATCCATCTTTGAATCAGCATAAAACTGTACTGGCATTAAATTCCCTGTCCCATTGTTGCTCCCTAGCTTCCCACTGTATCAAGATTGTTGCCTGACTTTCTCCTGGATGCAGTAAGTAATGGGTGACAAAGCCTAACACTTTGAGGCTGCCCTTAGGGGCCCAGTGAGAAAGCAAATGCTACTTTAATACTGGTATAGCTTAGGATGACTTAAACCTATCTTTTATGAGCTGGCGATGATGAAAGCTATGACATGGAAACATGGCAAGAAAACAACTGTTGCTAGGACATCTGATACTATGGTTGGGGACAGATGATGAAGAGCCTGCAGAAGGGATTCCAGGCTTGATCCTGTGTGGTAATTTTGGATTCCAAGTATTATTTGCTAAAATAAATCACCCATCAACAAACCTAGAACAATACAGGTACATAGAAACTTTCCAAGGCTTTAACATGTTTTGTGATGCTGAGGAATGGTTGACTATATCATTTTAACATCATTTATTCTCAAGTCTGTTTTTAACTTCTTTTTTTTAGGCATCAAAAGGATATTCTAGCACCATAACTATTTGATATTAAGAAAAAAGAGAACCTTATGCCAATTACATGCAAAGTGAAACGTGATACGAACTGTCCATTTTACTTCATTTTAGATTACATGTTATAAAATTCATTTTTTCACACAGTTTAATTACAGTCTATGTAGCAGGGGAGAATCAGCAGATGTATACCAGCTTCCAAGAGGCACCTAGAAGAGTTAGGCATCTTTACAATTAAGTTATATCTCTATGCTAATTAGAAGTGTACATGGGATTTTATGTATTCTTATCTGATTGTTACTTTTCTGATTGTTTATTTGATTTTTATCTGATTCTCTCTATACCAATGGGTGTATCTCAAAAGATCTCTCTGTTAAAGTATGGAACTTTGTAGATACAATAGTCACTGATCTCATTCAAGATGGTGATGAATCTGCATAGAGATAGGAGGTTGAACAACTGATCCCGTGGTGCAGCCAGAACAATCTAGAACTGAACGCACTTAAGAGATGGCAGTAGATTTTAGGAGGAGCTCTCTTGTTCTACCACTCTTATAATATTAGATACATATTATCAACAGTAGAGACCTTCAGGTTTCTGGGTGTCCATAATCTCCTAGAGCTTGAAATAGACACTCAATATTAGAACTGCCATTAAAAAGTAACAACAAAATTTTTTCTTCTTGCGCCAAACCAGGACGCTCAGACTGCCCAAGGAACTGCTGATATGGTGCTTCAGAGAAATTATTGGGTCTGTCATCTATACTTCTATAACTGTCTAGTTTAGCACAGCAACTAAACAGGACAGGTACAGACTTCAACTGATAGGACTGCAGGAAAAACAATTGCAACAACCATTGAGAATCTGTATACTGCATAGATTAGAAAGAGGGCTGAGAAAATATCTACAGACCACTCACATCATAGACATAAATTGTTTCATCTCCTCCCCTTGGGATGCCACTATAAGGGATTGCATATCAAAACAACTAGACACAAAGACAGTTCCCCCACCCCCAATTGCAAAAACTCTGCTGAACACCTAATTCCAACAGCACTGTCTTATGCCTAAGGTTATCTAACCATGTAGTAGGGCTGTATTGCTGTTATTCTTCTCATCGATCCTATTACCTATTCCTATTGGTATCTTACGAATACACTTTGTTGCTTGTATGTACACTGACAGCTTAGGCACCAGAAGCAAATTCCTTGACCAACATAAAAGAATATATGATTCCAATTAAGAATATTCTATTGCGCATCATATAAAGACCATTAAGACCACTTACTAATTTAATGTTAAATGTAATTTAAGTAATTCAGTAAATGAACAGAAAAAAAATATAGAAATTAGGAATCAGCTCTAATATGAAGTTTCCCAATGTGGTGGTCTTGGGTGGTTGTTAATTCTGTTTGCTTCAGAAAAACTGATTTAGCTAATAACAATTGAAGATTGGACTTACCTAATTTTGAGTTGATCCCTGATATTGCAGCCTAATATTATCCTTGACTGAATCAGAATTCAGCCTTGTCTTTCTCTATCTGATAGCAAAAAATGTTAATCCTATTTGTATATATGTATGTATGTTGCTTTTTAGATTGGAAAAAATGAAAAAAGAATACCGGACCTTAAGAACATGGCGTGAAAAGGCTGAGTATTTGGACCAGCTGATTTTAAAAAGAGGACCAAAATCAAAACCTTTCACAAAGGTAATTTTATATTATAAAATAGGCAAATAGTGTGCAATTGATTAAAGGCCAAAGTACCCTGTGAATGACAATTCTTTGATCTCTGATATTTACAAAAAGTGAAAAAAGGCAGCTGAAAACTGAACATGCAAGATCAGTTACTCCTTTCTCTCCCATTATTTGTCTTCTCAGAATCCAAGAGTTTTTCTCATCTTTCTCTTCCAAATATCATGTCCAGATAACAGGACAGGGACGCTCCTTTACATCCTGGTTGTGTGATGGCTCAGAAGATATGAAATATAATCCTCTTGTAACAAGATTTTTCAATGCATCAGTTTAATTATGTCCAGTGGTGTTCATGGAAAAGATGCTTTCATGATCTGATAAACATACCTATTCAAGGAGAAATGCCCAATCATCTAACCCTACTGAGATCAGAATTTGTTGGATATGGAATGTGTTTAAATTACAGTCCCTAAATCCACAGCCAGAAAGGAGCTGTAAATGATGTAGGACGTAATCTTTGCATTAAGTAGAATCTGCTTCTGAGTAAGCTCTTAACTGCCAAGAGACTCTGTTTATATCTTGATATAGAACTTAATAACCTGTATTCCTTGGAGACAGAGGTGGTATTCAGCAGGTTCTGACCAGTTCTGGAGAACCGGTAACAGAAATTTTGAGTAGTTCGGAGAACTGGCAAATGCCACCTCTGGAGATTTTATAGTATTCTTCCCCTGCCACGCCCACAGAACCGGTAGTGAAGAAAATTGAATTCCATCACTGTTTGAGGGTGTTTCTTTGGACTTGTCTTTTAATTCATACTAGGAACCTGAGGCCCATGGAGATTCCCGATCAACATCTTGTGAGGGTTCAGGTTTCTCAGTATTCAAGGCTTTCTGGACTTAGATTCTGTTCAAAGATATTAAAGTTTAGACTCCTGTGCTTGTCTTTCAGTGAAAAAGCCTCAGCCGAGATGTTACAGGTTGTAATTGGAGAAATAAACTCAGAACCATTCAAGAGTTAATACGCTAGTTACGACACCATCCTCATAAAATATGGGATAAACGCAGAGAATAAAGTGTTAAAATTAGGTTGCTATCACTTTATTCTATCCAATAAGCATTCATCTTGATCTTGGAAGTCTGATCTTGTCCCAGTCATGATCTGTTTACAATTTTGCAATATGTTCTATAGATTAAAATTGTATAGAGATGGTAGAGCTTTTTTCAGTATTAGAGAAATTATTTTTATAGATAATTTAACTATGAGATATACAGATAGTCTTCACTGATGGCAGTTGGAACTTCACTGCTAAGTGACATAGTTGTAATGTGACCATACCAACTTATATGGGCAGTTATAATAAAAAATAAATACAAATAAATTTGCACAATTGAATATAAGGAAATAAATTAAGCTTCAGGTTATTTGAAAATGGAATATATATGCTGATTCATCTATCCAGAAATATAGGTTTAGAAAATACAGGTAATCCTCGAGTTATGACCTTAATGAAGCCTGCCCATTAGGATCAGAAGTTGGGACAGCATTAAATGGCATAACTTCAAATAATGACCATCCCTTCTCTTCCCTGGTGCATTTGTTAAACAAATACACGGGTCATTAAGTGGAGCAGGAGTGGGAGAGATCCTGGGAGGCTAGTGCAGGCACAAGCCCACCTACTTCAAGTTTCTCAAGGCCTCCCCACCCCAAGATATCCCATGCTTGCTTCCCCTCACCCTCTACACTGCTGTCTGTCTTGCCAGCCAAAGAAACAACTAGGAAGGGAAATGCTGGGCCTATCTGTCTTTCCTAATTCTGGCCCTTTCTTTCCTCCTGCCAAGGAGCCCTTCCTTTCTGGGGCAGAAAACGAGCTAATTCCCTAGCCTGTCGGAGCTTTCTGCTGCTCATCCACAGGTTGCAAAGCTCTCCTGCCTCTTGCTGGGCTTTGGGAAGCTGGACTCTGCATAAAAGATCAGCTTCCCAAAACCTTTTCCTTGCTTAACCTTCCCCTTCTCTCCCTCCAAAAGCCCACATTTCTTCAATAAACAAAACAAAAACAGTTGGAAGGGACAGACTTGTTGATCTGCCTCCCCGTCTCCCCACATGAGGCAAGATTCAAGATGGCGATCGAGGCGAATGCCTAACCGCATTGCTAGAGATGGAGAGTGGGGTCTGGGGCCAACGGAGCCGCAATCTACCTCAACCAGGAATGTCAGAAGGTTTTGGAAGGTTCCGAGAATAGAGAACTTGCCGGTCATCCCAAGAGAGATTGGAGAGGCCAGGACACCATCCTGTGCAAAGAGTTCAGGACTCTATTCCATAGGACGCCATTCCGAATGGGTGAGACTTGTAAAGAACTGGAACTGGCGGATAGCGAATAATGCGGATAGTGCAAAGAGCATGCAGAGAGTGGAGAGCGGATAGTGCAAAGAGCCGGGACGAACTGAGATTAGATGAGAGTGTGATTCTGATACTTACAGAGAGAGTGATTCCGAGAGTGAGCTATTCTGAGCGGCATGGAATGAGCGGCATGGAATGAGCTGTGACTGGTGGAGAGTGATTCTGAACTGCAGTGAAAGACAAAACTGACAGAGAGGATGATCCTAAACATCTGAAAAAGAGCCAGGACTGGAGGAGAGCAGGAGAGTGTGATTCTGAATGGCCGAGAATTGTGGAGATCCGAGGAGATCACGGAGAATCGATATATCCTACTTGAGAGGAATAATCTCCTAACAGTCACCATTTAAATCACCCAGCTGATTAGTCAGCCTCCATTTAAATCCCCAGTCAGCTGATTGGACAACCTCCATTTAATCCCACCCAAATCTCATCCATTCCAAACTCCCAAGTAGATGATTGGAGAATTCATTCAAATCTTCTCCATTCAAATCTATCAAGCAGCTGATTGAAAGATCTCCACGATCTAATAATACGTAACTGATAAAAGAGTCTTCCACAGAACACTAACAAAGCTCCCTGAAGCAACGCTTCCTCTTTAAAAACAAAAACAAAACAAAACAAAAACCAAACAAAGTGGCTTTAAGGAAAAACAAAGGAACTTTACACTACCAACCTCCAATATTTCACTACCTCCACTATTTCATTACCTCAAGACCAATTATTGATAGATAATGCTTTGTCTAAAATAATTGGTTTATTATTTAATAGTATAATAATTATTAAATGACCACTAATTTACTGATTTATTGATTGATAGTGATTTAATACTGTATCATTGATAATCTAATTGGTTGATTGTTTGTTTGATTTTTTTAGTAATAAATAACCTTACTTTTGATTTGTTCTCTAACTTATCAATTAACATTTATTAATTACCAACATTCATTAAATAATACCTATCACATTAATTAGCTATTGTAATTGTTTAGTGTATTATTGTCATTGACCATGCCAGCCCAAAACACCAAACCCTCCACTACCAAACACCAACAAAAGAATGATATCTCTACCAATGACCTTCCAAACTCCTGCACATGCTTCAAATGTCTTGAAACCATCAGTGAAAGTGAAAATAACATTAAATGCCACCTATATGACAATTAAGCCCACCTTGCCTGCTTAAACTTAACCAAAAACCTAGCTGATCTCCCACAAACATCAGATACATTTCCTTGTCTATGTCCATCATGTTTACCTAAGCTAAACAAACTAAGTACCTTGTCTGATAGAGTTGAAAGTATAGAATCATTCATTCACTCGATAGAAGAATGCTTAGTAACATGTTTTGAAACAACTATACAATCAAGCCTTATCTCTCTTGAAAAAAAAATACAGCACAGATAAGCAAATACCTTACAGCTCAAAATCAAATCCCAACTCAACAACCGCTACCACAACTGCTACCTCAACTACAATCACAACTACAACCAAAAATAACCATCAAACCACAGCCACAAATAATCACTATCTTATCAAATAATACCACAAATGATATCCCCTTACTCATTAGAGACATCATGGAACGTGATCAGAAATGTCCAAATGCCATCTTATTTGGTCTTGAAGACACCAACGAATCTGATGATATCACTAAAGTTTGCAATATCATAAGCAACTCAAATACAACAAACATCTCTCCTGAAGATATTGAAATAACCAGAGATGGCCCCGAGTTCAAATACAATGATGGATCAATGTCCCCAAGATTCTGTATAGTTGTTTGCAAAAATGAGTCTAGCAAACGGATGTTCATTCATACAATAAACGCCATTGCTAAGACCAATCCCAACCATAACAAACTTCACTCACAACCAGACTTATCCATAACTGCAAAGAATTCGCTCCTGTGAACTCCGCAAGGAACTCAAAAAATATCTAGACAATGGAGAGAAGGATCTATATATTGACTACTGTGGTGATTGTATCAAAAGTAAGTCACACAACCTGAGTAGGATTTGATGCACAAGTCCCATAGGCCACAAGTTCAAATGTGCTTTCTTGTCTTTTAGCAAGACAATGTCTCCTCCTTCGAGGTTCAGTTCTTTGGTCTTCCATTTACGGCTGTCTTGTAGGGTAGACAGGTACTTTTGCTTCCAGTGGTTCCAAAAGTATTGGCAAGCTGTTGAACTTGTCTCCATTGTTGTTTGTACAAGTCCTTAGAATCAAAGTTCCCTAATGGTGCGGGCCAATCACCTGTCTTCTGAGTTAGCAAGGTAGCTGGAGTGAGAATAGTCGGATTCTTAGGATCAGAGAAACCGGAACTAAAGGGCGACCGTTGATGGTGGCTGCTACTTCTGCCATCAGGGTGGATAGGGCCTCATGTGTCAGCGTAGGTGCCTTCATCATCATGGAATCCAGGATCCTGTGAGTTATTCTGATCATGCGTTCCCATGCTCCTCCCATATGGGATGCATGGGGAGGGTCAAATATCCATACACAATTGTTAGCTTTAAGGTAGCCATCAATTGGCGAGTTAGGGCAAATGCCTTCCTCAATCTGTAATTCTTTACAAGCTCCTACAAAGTTCGTTCCACGGTCAGATATGAATACCTTGACTGGGCCTCTGCAGGCTTGAAACCTTCTTAGGGTGTTGATGAAGCAATAGGAGTCCATAGATTCGATGACTTTGATATGGACAGCTTGGATACTGAGACATGTGAAGAGCACTGCCCATCATTTGCTGTTAGCTTGACCGCCCCCGGTCCATCGGGCAGACACTGATCAAGGGCCAAATACATCTAGGCCTACATAGGTGAATGGTGGCTCAGGACTCAGATGCTCGAGTGGTAGGTCAGCCATCTTCTGGTGTAGAGTCACGCCCTGTTGTTTGCGACAATGTAAGCATCTCTGCAGAACAGTTGTAATGCATCTTTTGGCGCCTATGACCCAGAGTCTATTCGCTCTGATGGCACCTTCTATGAAGTGATGGCCTTGATTGTGGACTGCTTTGTGGTAGTGTCATACTAACAGGCTCGTTACATGTTGGCGCGCAGGAAGGATGATGGAGTGTTTGCTGTGTAAGGCCATTTCAGCTTTGTGTAGGCATCCACCTACTCAAAGTAACTCTTGGCTGTCGAGGTATGGGTTCAATCTCAGAAGTGGGCTAGATTGTGGTATAGGTTTCCTGAATTCCAATGGATATGCATCTTGTTGTGCACTTCTCGGTATTCGTTTCTCTGCCTGGATATAACTGTCTGGGAAGGTTGACTGGAAACTTTTCCGGTGACTTTGGAAACGGACAATCGCGCGAACGATCACGCGAACGATCACAGTATGAGAGGTTTCCATTGGGAGAAGCACTCAAAGTGAGCAGGTTGTAAGGGGCCTTCCTTCTTGTGTTTGACCATGGTTGCCATGCAAACGGCCTATTCATTTGCCTTCTTGACTAGAGGTCAAATGTCAACATCCTGGTCTGGATCTAAGAGATCATAAAATTCAGGTACCCCAGGCTCCAGGGTATTGTATGCAACAAGAACTCAGGGCCTTTGAGCCAGGTAGATTCTGCTAAATGGGATGCAGGAATAGACCTCATAGCATGGTCTGCAGGGTTCTGGTCTGTTTGTACACACTACCACTGCTCAAGTTTGGAAGATCTCCTAATCCTCTCTACTCTGCTTGCTCACGTAGACATAGAAGCACCTGCTCTCGTTGTGGATGTAACCCAGTACCACCTTGGTGGGTTCTTAGTCAAGGTCTATCACTGTGACGGCAAACCTATGGCATGTGTGCCAGAAGTGGCATGCAGAGCCATTTCCCCCAGCATGCGAGAGCTCGCCTGGAAGAGCTCCACTGCGCATGCGCCACCACTGCCTGACAGCTGATTGTTGGCTATCTGGCACACATGCATGGAGAGGCAGGGGAGCACAGGAAACACGTGTGCATGTGCAGAGATGCGCAAAGTGCACTGGGGATCACGGGTGCATGCACAGAGACACATGGCGCACAGCAGGGGAATCATGCACGCATGCGCAGACATGCGGCACATGGCAAAGGGATTGTGCACGCATGCACAGGTGTGGGGGTGGAACCCAGAACGCATTGCCTTCTGGGTATTGGCATGCGAGCACACTAGTGCGCACACAATTATTGGCACAGAAGCCAAAAAAGGTTTGCCATCACTGGTCTATCATCTTCGTTATTGTGTCTGCTAGTTCCACGGCCAGCGCAGCTCTGCAATGTTCCAGCTGTAGTATAGTACGACCTTGTTGCAGTACTAGTTTTGCTTTTCCCATGACAAATCCAACATAAATGTTGCTCTTCCCTCCATAGACCCTGAGGTATGCCACGGCTTCAACTGCCTTTGTTGATGCATCTGAAAAAACATGGAGTTCCTTTCTTTGTGCCGTGGCAGGCGCGATAGGAATATATGTGTGCTGTAGGTAAATATCTTGGAGACAGCATAGAGAGTTGCACCATGTCTCCCATTCTTGCTTCTGTTCTAGTGGGAGCAGTTCATCCCAATCTTTGGTGTTTTGGGAGAACGTGCGGAGTAGGATTCTCCCTTGAATGGTGAATTGTGATCTTTTCATCCCATAACGAAGGAGCAACGGGGTGAGGCACACTGGGACAAAGCAAGAGTGAAGGGACCTCCCCCAACCCAACCAGTGGTCAATTCAGTGACCAATCAGGATTACAGATGTGACCACATGACATGGACTGCGTTTCCCAGGATGCATTAACTACATTTACTATGAGGCATTCCCTTAAGGGGACAGCTCCCAATTCTAACTTAACTATCTCAATTCCCATTACCTATATACTGTCTGGACAGCACAGAGACAAACAACCTACTCTCTAACAAACAATTTGGTTTCAGAAAAAAACTATCCTGGAATCTGCAACTCTTACACTGTAAAACATATGGACTACATAACTCAATCAGGGCAAAGCAATAGACACAATTTACATAGACTTCTGTAAAGCCTTTGATTCAGTGGTACATGACAAACTACTCCTAAAACTAAAATCGTATGGTATCTCTGGACACCTGCATACCTGGATAGAAGCTTTCCTGTCAAACAGACAACAAATGGTCAAAATTAGGAGCGCCCTATCAAATCCTGTACCTGTCAACAGTGGTGTCCCCCAAGGGACCAACTCTCTTCATACTCATACATAAATGTCCTCTGTGATCATATTAAGAGCAACTGCGTTCTCTTCGCTGATTATGTAAAGCTATTCAACACCACCGACAATACTGCTACCCTTCAAAAAGGAAAAGATTTGGGTTTTTTTTCTCCTTTTCCTATACTGACAGCTAAGAGACTTAAGCAAGAAATTGGAAAAAAAATCCACTTTGACACTAATAGGCTTTTAATGATGAAAATAAAAAGTCAAAGGGATAATAAAGATTTCTAGATAATCAAAAGCTTTTGAAAACAGGAAAGGAGAGAAAAAGAATAAAAGGGCAGGATCTGGAAGGGAGGAGACTGCCTGGAATTAAAAAGAACTTACAGCAAAATCTCAACAAGACTTCCAAAAGATACATTTTAATTGAAATATCGCAACAAAAACCCCAGGAAGAGAAAGTAGAAAAAGAAATAAGAAGAAATAACTTGGGACTATTTGGATTACTTGATGATTTCTGGATTTTTGGTTATTGTATTTGAATGACTAAAATCAATCGGGTGGTTGTTTAAAACTGTTTAAAATGGCTCCACTTTTAGAAGGACTGAAAATGGAACTTAAAAGTACAAAGAAGATGCACAAGAAGGAAGAGGTTCTTTTGGCTTCGTATTTCAGTTTTTAGAAATGGAGATTTGGAATTATGAGAAACAACAAGAAGTGCCTGCAGAACAAGAAGATTGTGACAAAGAAGAACCATCTTTAATGAACAAGTAATCTTAGGTGGGGGGGAAAAAGGAAAGGGGGCAAAGAGAATGGAAATTTTAAGATTGGGAAAAACAACTCCAAAAAAATTAGAGTGAAAAATAAGTATAAAATCAGAAAGCAACAGAAGAGGGAAATGCAGAAGAGAGAATTAGAAGTAGAGAGATAAGGGGGTGAAAAGGGGAGGGAGAAGATGAGAGGGAAGAAAGAAAGGAAAAGAAGTTATAAAGGACAGAAACAAAATATAGAGAAACAGGGCCTATTTAGAGATAATGGGTGAAAATTTAATGGAAAAAGGGATTCTGCAAAGGTACATAAGATAGTATTGTTATATTAGAAACAGAAATAATTTTAGAAAATATGAAACAATGTATGATTAAAATGTTTGATAAAATAGCTATCGTAATTCAGTGGAATGTTTGTCAATAAATAAATGTAACAAAATGAATATTTAATGATTTACAAAACATATGTGAAGAGAAATAAGGGAAAAATTAATTATGGAGATTATATGTGTCTTTAAGGAAGTATGATATTTAATTGAAAAGAAGTGTTAAAAATGTTAAGATTTTAATGATTGTTAATGATAGAACTGAATTGGAATGGAGTGAGGGTTTATAATTACATATATTTATAATCTTTTTTTTAAAGAATATAGTGTGTATTATAAGAATGTACCAAGCAGAATTGGAAGTCATGTATTATGTATTATATTGAAGGTCATAAACTTAAGGTATATATTGAAGTTTAAATAAGAGTTGAATGGATGTAATTAAAAGATATAAAGGTGTCATACTCCAATTAGTAACTACAGGAGAAAATTTGTTTAATGAGAAAAGATAATATGAAATTGAAACAGAACAGACAAAAGTATAAATATAATGATTTGAATTGAGATGCGATAATCAAAATAAAATTGAGAAAATTAAAAGAGGGGGAAAAACTATATAGAAAATGTAGAATAGTATAAGATATGGAATAGAACACAAAAAGGAGCATGAAATTGAGTTTTGTGTCTGTATAAAGAAGTTCAACCTGGGACCATGCTATTTTCAAAAAAGATGTTTTACTTGTATTTTGTATGTGTGAAAACCCAAATAAAACTATTTAAAAAAAGAAAAAAGGTTAATCGCACCAAACTTGATTGCAGGAAATACAACTTCAAAGGTTAATCGCACCAAACTTGATTGCAGGAAATACAACTTCAGCAACAGAGTGGTCAATGTTTGGAATAATCTACCTCATTTTGTGGTTTCTTCCGCAAACCCCAAAAGCTTTAACCTTAAACTGTCTACTATTGACCTCACCCCTTTCCTAAGAGGTCTGTAGGGGGCATGCATAAGCGCACCAACGTGCCTCCCTGTCCTATTGTTATTGTTTTTTTCTTACACGTATCCATTTCATGTATTCATAACCATGTTTATACTTATACCTGTTATCTAATGATCGTTTGACAAAATAAATAAATAAATAAATAAAAATAAAATATTAGGTGCCAAAATTTCACGTCTGCTCCTCAATCTCTGTCCCTTTAAAAAAAAACCTTACTGTGACTCCAGGCTGAAGAGTCGGTGGAGGGAAGCAAGAAGGAAAGAAAAATTTTCTTCAGTTTTTTCCCCTTGAATTGCAGAAAAAAAAAAATTACCTCAAAAAGTTAGCTGACTTTTGCAGCAAAATGGAGGGCATTGAGTCTTTGCAAGCTTTAGCTGTTTGTCTAACTGCCTGTAGAGGCAGTCTACTGTCTAGTGCCTTTTAAGTCCTAGCTGGGCTCTACAGGCAGTTAGTCAGACAACTAAAGCTTGCAAAGATGCAAAGTCCTCCATTCTGTTGTACAAGCCTCTAGTTGGCTAACTTTTGGAGATGATTTTTATTTTCTTTAGTTCAGGAGAAAAGGCTGAAGCCGAAGCCCAGCAAGAGACAGGAGAGCTTTACAACCTGCTAGTGGCCAACTGATTGGTCAGAAAGGTGTGAAAATAGCTGCCATTTTTATGAGGAATTGTGGGACCTTGAAAATGATAGCTGCTTCCAAGAGGCATGAGGAGCAGGCTTGAGTATTTATTGATTTATTTTATTTGTGTGTCAAATATGTACAGGATAACAAGTGTAGGTATGAACATAAATATGAACAAAGGAAGTAAATACAGGTAAATGGGGGCAGTAAAATAGGGACGGTAGGCATGCAGGTGCACTTGTGCATGCCCACTTTAAGGACCTCTTAAGAATGGGGTGAGGTCCACATTAGACAGTTTGAGGTTGAAGCTGTGAGGGTTTGAGGCTGTAACAATGGAGTCAGGTAGAGTATTCCAGGTGTTGACCACTCTTGCTGAAGTCGGATTTTCTGCAATCAAGTTTGGAGCAATTTACCTCGAGTTTGTATCAGTTGTTTGCCTGTGTATTATTTTGGTTGAAGCTGAAGAAGTCGTTGACAGGCAAGACATTGTAGCAGACAATTTTGTGTACTATGCTTAGATTGGACTGTAGGCAGCGCAGTTCCAAATTGTTCAAGTCCCAAATTTCAAGCCTGGAGGCATAGGGAATTCTATTGTGAGTAGAGGAGTGGAGTTCTCTTCTCATGAAATAATGTCCAATACACAGTGAGGGTGTATTATGATCCCTTTTGGAGGGGATGGGGAGGGGAAGAGGCAGGGGCACTGCAGTGTCTCCATGCAGTAAAGAGGAATGACAGCTGTTATGAGTTTGAAAGAGAGTCATATGTAGTTTTGGGTGTCGGTCATAACTTTGAACCATTATTAAATGGTCTATCATTTCTCGAGGACTACCTGTATGTTTCTAAATTGCAAAGCACTGGCATAGGTTGTTGTTGTTGTTGTTAGTTGCGAAGTCATGTCCAATCCATCGCAACCGCATGGACAACGTTCCTCCAGGCCTTCCTGTCCTCTACCATCCTCCGGAGATCATTTAAGCTCATGCCTACTGCTTCAGTGACTCCATCTAGCCCCCTCATTCTTTGTCGTCCCCTTCTTTTATTGCCCTCAATCTTTCCCAGCATTAGGCTCTTTTCCAGTGAGTCCTTCCTTCTCATTAGTAGCCAAAGTATTTGAGTTTCATCTTCAGAATCTGGCCTTCTAAAGAGCAGTCAGGGTTGATCTCATGTAGGACTGACTGGTTTGATCACCTTGCAGTTCAAGGGAGTGCAGTGCAAGAGTCTTCTCCAGCACCATAGGCCTCAATTCTTTGGTGCTCAGCCTTATGGTCCAACTTTAACAGCCATTCATTGCAACTGGGAAAACCATAACCTTGACTATACACACTTTCGTTGGCAGGGTGATGTCTCTGCTTTTTAGTATGCTGTCTATATTTGCCATAGCTTTCCTCCCCAGGAGCAAGCATCTTTTAATTTCTTGGCTGTAGTCCCCATCTGCAGTGATCTTGGAGCCAAGGAAAAGAAAATCTATCACTACCTCCATTTCTTCCTCATCTATTTGCCAGGAATTGAGAGGGCTGGCTGCCATGATCTTAGTTTTCTTAATGTTGAGTCTCAAGTCAACTTTTGCACTCTCCTTCTTCACCTGCATCAAGAGGCTCTTTAGTTCCTCTTCACATTCTGCTATTAGAGTGGTATCATCTGCATATCTGGGGTTGTTGATATTTCTCCTGGCAATCTTAATTCCAACTTTTGATTCATCTAGCCCTGTCTTTCTCATGATGTGCTCTGCATATAAGTTAAATCAGTAGGGCAACAGTATACAGCTTTGCCGGATTCCTTTCCCAATTTTGAACCAATCAATGGTTCTGTGTTCAGTTTTCACTTTTCTTCTTGACCCGCATATAAGTTTCTCAAGAAACAAATAAGATGGTCTGGTACGCCCATGTCTTTAAGAACTTGCCACAATTTGTTGTGATCCACATAATCAAAGGCTTTAGCATAGTCAATGAATCAGAAGTAGATGTTTTTCTGGAACTCCCTAGCTTTCTCCATGATCCAGCGTATACTGGCAATTTGATCTCTAGTTCCCCTGCCTCTTCAAAACCCTGCCTGTACTTCTGATAGTTCTCGATCCACATACTGCTGGAGCTTAGTCTGTAGGTTTTTAAGCATAACTTTACTAGCATGTGAAATGAGTGCAATGGTGCGATAGTTTGAACATTCTTTGGCATTGTCTTTCTTTGGAATTGGAATGTAAACTGACCTTTTCCAATCCTGTGGCCACTATTGAGTTTTCTAAATTTGCTGGCAAATTGAGTGTAGCATTTTTACTGCATCGTCTTTTAAGATTTTGAATAGCTCAGCTTGAATACTGTCACCTCCACTAGCTTTGTTGTTGCTCAGATTTCCTAAAGCCCATCTCACTTCACATTCCAGGATGTCTGGCTCAAGGTCAGTGACTATCCCATAGTGGTCAGGGATGTTAAGCTCGTTCTTGTATAGTTCTTCTTTGTAATATTGCCACCTCTTCTGAATCGATTCTGCCTCTGTTAGGTCCCTGTCATTTTGGTCCTTTATCATGCCCATCTTTGCATGAAACGTTCTACCGTTCACATCTCCAATTTTCTTGAAGAGATCTCTGGTCCTCCCTATTGATTGTTTTCTTCTATTTCTTTGCACTGTTCATTTAAGAAGGCATTCTTATCTCTTCTAGCTATTCTCTGGAATTCTGCATTCAATTGGGTGTCTTTCTCTTTCTCCCTTACCTTTCGCTTCCCTTCTTTCCTCAGGTATTTGCAAAGCTTCCTCAGACAGCCATTTTGCTTTCTTGCATTTATTTTTCTTTGGGATGGTTTTAATTACTACCTCTTGTACAATGTTGTAAACCTCTATCCATAATTGTTCAGGCACTCTGTCTATCAGATCTAATTCCTTTAATCTATTTGTCACCTCTACGGTATAGTCATCAGGGATATGATTTAGTTCATACCTGAGTGGCCTAGTGCTTTTCCCTACTTTCTTCAATTTAAGTCTAAATTTTGCAATGAGAAGCTCATGATCACCGTCAGTTTCTGGTCTTGTTTTTACTGACTATAAAGAGCTTCTTCATATTTGGCTGCAGACCACATAGTCAATCTGATTTCTGTGTTGACCGTCTGGTGATGTCCATGTGTAGAGCAGTCTCTTGGTTTGTTGAAAAAGAGTGCTATGACCATCATATTTTTGGTGTTAATTCTATAAGATGCTATAGGGCTTCATAGAATCGGTCAATTTCATCCTCTTCAGCACCAGTGATTGGGGCATAGACTTGTGATATTGAATGGTTTGCCTTGGATTCAAACTGAGATCATTCTGTCATTTGGGGGATTGTATCCCAGTATTCATTTTCCTACTCTTTTATTGTCTATGAAGGCAATTCCATTTCTCCTGAAGGATTCTTGCCTGCAGTAGTATACCTGATAGTCATCTGAATTAAATTCACCCATTCCTGTCCATTTTAGTTTGCTGATTCCTAAGAAGTCAGTGTTCAGTCTTGTCATCTCTTGTTTGAGCACGTCCAGCTTGCCTTGATTCATGGATCTTACATTCCAGGTTCCTATGGAGAACAGATCTTTACAGCATCGGAGTTTCCTTTCACCACCAGATGCATCCACAGTTGAGAGTCCTTTCAGCTTTGGCCCAGTTGCTTCACTCTTTCTGGCGCTACTAGTCTGGGGAAGTAGCATATTGGACAGTTTCCGATCTCAGGGGTTCATCTTCAGCATCATATCTTTTTGCCTTTTGGTACTGTCCATGGAGTTTTCATGGCAAAGATACTGGAGTGGGTTGCCATTTCCTTCTCCAGTGGATCACATTTTGTCAGAACTCTCTACTATGACCTGTCCATCTTGGGTGGCCCTGCACAGCATAGCTCATAGCTTCATTGAGCTACGGAAGCCCCTTTGCCACGACAAGGCAGTAATCCATGAAGGGGCATAGAATGGCTACCACTAATAAAACCTTACTTGTATTTATCATTCTTTTCCAACTGTGCAACTGCCTATGAGACTTAGACTTGTTACTGTCAAAACCAGGGATTTGATAATGTGACACCTGCACTAATGCCTATGTATAAAGAATAAATATTACTATTAGTATTAATATTTATCCTCCCATCCTTTCTTTTACCCTTCTCCTCCCACTTATGACTGTATGTAACCTTGTTGCTTATATCTTAACAATTTTTATTGACTGTTTCCTAGTATGATTTGATTGCTTATTGTACCCTGTGACTATTATTAAGGGTTGTACCTGATGATTCTTGTCTCTTGATGAATGTTTCTTTTCTTTTATGTACACTGAGAGCATTTGTACCAAGACAAATTCCTTGTGTGTCCAATCACACCTGGCCAATAAAGAATTCTATTCTATTCTATTCATATTCTTTTTTTATTTTGTTTCAGTTGTATAATATAAATCCATTGGCAACTATACACATTGTTAGTTAGCAGGATAATGGAATAAACAACTTTATATTTGTAGAAGTAAAAGTAAACATTTAATGAGAAATTAGTATGTCTCTACTCTCCTTTTGCACACTTGGAGCAATGCTTTCAGTCCTTTTGAGTTACCCTAGCATGAGACGGTACATTCTATCTAATCATTAAAAGCTATAACAATTCCCAAAAAAAGAAAAAAAACATTTAGTATGCAGTTCCAATACAAATTATTATTAATGCAAGTTATTCTTGCAAATACTATGAATCAAAATTAATTGTAATTGCTTTTTCCTCCCAAGCTCTCTCGCTTCAAAGAAATTGTTGGGAAGATTCACACCCCTGTTTCTCAAGAAGCCCCTATCCCTCAAGAATCAGCATTTTACCCTCCTTCAGGTTTAGTAAATATTTTAATTTTTGTATTAATTTCTTAAGTAGAGATTAGAATCCACATATATAGTATAGCTGCATATAGCAATAGTGCTTAGACTTATATACCACTTCACAGTGCTTTACAGCCCTTTCTAAGCAGTTTTACAGAGTCAGCATAGTGCCCCCAACAATCTGGGTCCTCATTTACTGATCTCGGAAGGATGTAGGCCTGAGTCAACTGAGCCTGGTGAGATTTGAACTGCCCAATTGCAATCAGCCAGAGGTCAGCAGAAGTAGCCTGCAGTATTGCATTCTAACCACTATGCCACCGTGGCTCTTAGCAAATACCATATACTGATATTTGCACCATTAAAATCGAATATTATTCTGAATGAAAACAGGAAGAGAAATTGGCCTAAGTAAAATGACAATATATTTTGTTTGTTTGCAGTTTCCAGTTGCAGCATGTTCCAGTTACAGCTTAAATTTTTCAGTTAGTTGACAAGATGTTAGCTACTCTAACAAAAGTGCTGCTTGTTTTAAACAATTTATCAAATGAAGGGAGGTTATCCCAATCTTTCTGGTGTATAATTGTCTTAATCTTCACTACAAAGTGCCTATCATGTAATCCTATACTAACACATTACTTTTTTAGCAACTTAAATACGACACATTGACTGTCTTTTCCTTAGTGCCAAAGGAAGTATTTTGCTGGATATAATACAATAGTATTCATATCTTTTAGAAGGAAAGCTGAAAGAAGCCAAGACAAACAACTTTTTAAGAAAGTTATCCAAGGTGCCTGGACTCAATGTTGCTTTGCCCTTACAGAAGCAACTTTGAGGCTTTGTTCTAATGTGTGTGATAGGTTCAGTCTTTGAAAATAGATTAATATTCACATCTCTATAAAAATGTAAATGTATTTTATCAAAAACCGGCTTTTCAATAGAAAGTTCTGACATTGATGATACATTTTGTTCTTCATCTGGGTGTCCGTTCACACAGATGGCGGTACCCCTGGCACAGTCCTGTGTAGAAATTTAAAACCTAAAGAATTCTCCATACATCACACCCACAACTACATGAAACTCAAGCTGAGTTCCCTGTTGGTTGCTAATCACTGTAGATACTGCATAGCACATTATTATTCTATCTCATTTCTCTATTTTTTTTCCTTTTCATTATTTTCTCTTTCTTACCAGTTGAGTTGGAAGCGTTTCACCCTTTCTCTCTTTGTCTTCCAGCCTTGTTCATAGCATTTTAAAGGGTTCTTTCTGCAAGTGTCCTGCTTATGAAATCAAAATTTACAATTTAACAAATTATATAATTTTCAAATTCAGGCATCCTGAACAATTTTTATGAATTCACAAGATTGCAACATCTCAAATTATTTTTTTAATTTAAAGCAGGGCTCCACAAGTGCCATTTTATGATTCAATGGATAGGAGAGGTATACTGGTGGGTGTCCTATCTCTTGATTGTGGTTTTGGAGTTTAATTATACTTTAACATCTGTAAAAGTGCTATGTCTGTTAAGTTAAAATGTTAAAGCAGAGGGTGTAGAATACTAATTTATTTACTCTTTATCATTTGAGGTAACTGACTGTTTCAAAATTTCAAACTGAATAATTGTTCATAATTTTAATGTGGGTTTTTTTTGTAAAAAAAAAATCCATAATGCAATCAGCAGGAATGTGATTTAAACTTAAGTACCATCAAAATCAGAAGTAAAATTATATAGCGTTGTGAATTTGGTGACCAGGATTTTTCCCTTCATGTGTCAAAATGTAACCACCCTTTTTCCCCCCTGTTTCTGTAGAACAAGAAGTTAAGGCAGTAAAACCAGTATCTGATTTTCAGGTATGAGGTTCATAGTTAAATCGTGATAAAATGAGATTGCAACAACAATAATAACAACAATAATAATAAACAACTAGATAACCCATGACCCATTGGGCCATCCTTTTGGAGATATTTCCTTCCCAGATTCATGAATGCCTTCAACGGTGACAGAGCTTCCAATATACTATTGTCACTGGAAAAGTTGAGATAAATCCAGATACAGGATATAATTGCCTTGAATATAGCCCATGTTCCAAAGAATAATACAGTCAAAGCAACAGCACAGGAAATGTTTTATGACATAATGTATTATGTCATAAATGGTTTTATGATAAGGTTATGTCATAAAATGTTTTATAAAATTTGCCAACTTTCAATTCCATAGGAGTCAAAGGTCCTGGACTTTGGATGCATTCTGTATGTTAGTCCACTTGAGCTACCTTGCTTCAAAAATTGTTGCCTTAAGATGTACCGTTTTGCCCAATTAAAGGCTACAGAAATGAGAGCTAGTAGTATATAGGTAATAATAACCAATTATAGTTCAGGGTCGGCTAATAAGGAAAACCTGTGCATTCATGGAACTACATTTTTCTAACCCAGGCTTGGAAGAGAAAAACTAGTCCCTGTCCTTAAAGTTATCCACATTACTTTCAGCTCAACTACAACAGCACCCTCAAACCTGAGACTTGGTAAAAGATAGGCTAAGAGAATAATGGGTTTTCAGTTGATCTCCCCTCCTCACAAAGGAAGAACTTGCATTAACCCACCTGTGTAGGCAAACTTTTAGTGAGGAACAAAGCAGATTAACTCTTCTGACTCCTCTAATACAAAAACTAAATTATAGTCAATCTCCATTAAACTCAATGAGGTTTTTATTATTGCCATAGTGGTGGGTTTTTTTTTTCCATAATGTGTAGTATTTTCTAACTTGGTCCTCTTTTGAGGCTAAACAAACCTATGCAACAGGAAAGATACATTCCAGAGAAGCTTCCTATCTCAAAGGGAAATAAGAGATTTCAATCTTAATTGTCTCAATGCTAATTTATTAAGGCATTCTGTATTCCACTTCCTGATATTATGCTTTTCTAGGTAAAAATATTTTTTCTGAAGAATTTTACCATATTTGATAGGTAGATGAATTCTGAATTACTATGACCATTTTCAGGCTGATTTTCTAAATTCTTCAAAGATAAAAATTACTGGGTTTATTATGAAATGAAAGAATGCATAGGCAAGGCTATTCATTTGCCAAACAATGCATATATTTCATTAAATAAATTGCAGTTTTTCTGATGATTATCATGATGATGATGATTATAGACTGATGAGTATCATGATGATTTATTACTGAAATTATTTATTTTAGAAATTTCCAGGTATTCCACCTGACTTATCTAATATGCATTTACAAATTCCTGCACCTGTACCATCCCGTGTGGGAAGTGACTCAGAAGAATCGGAGAAAAGTGAAATTTATACACCTGTTGAACAAATTGAACTTCCAGCACTGACAGTAGTATCTAGCAGGCCCCATTCATCAGGATCTTCATCTGACAGAGAGAATCTGGAACAGATTACAAGACGACAAATTTCTCATGTGTCTGAAACATCTCTATCTAGTTCTGGAGGAATCGTAGCCGAGTTTTCAGAGAGCGGTGATTCTGAACCCCCTCCTTTTCTTGGTCCTAGAAGCAAAATACGCCTTAAAGAAAGATCTGTAGCAGAAGCACCTGCCTTAGACTATTTACCAAAACCAATAGAGGTAGTTGTTGCTAACATGTAATTATGATGTATGTTCTCTCTTCTTCATCCCTTTCTGTACATAGGAGTTTTATATTCCTGTCCTTTCTGTTTTGAAATTCATGCATTATTCATACAAACATGCCTATATTATGAACTTAAACTAGTTCCCAGTCACCTCACTGGGAACATGCAAAGTGTCCTTCCATAAGGAATTAAAAAGCAAGAGCAGATATATTTTTAAAACAGCTGTACCAGCATTGCTTTAACCAGTTTCTACTACTACTATCGTGTTGGAAGCACAAAAGTGTTTCCATGGGGAAAGGATTTGCCGGTGATATCACCATTGCTTGGGGGGAATGTTCAGTTATGGACTACTTTTGTGTTCCCATGAAGTTGCCCACTGAAGTAATACCCATTTATCTACTCGTGGTCACCCATTTTCAAACTGCTGGGTCAGCAGGAGCTGGAGCCTGTGACAAGAGCTGAACCTGCCCTTCAGCAGCAATAGATCTCAAACACAAGCCTGCCAATTGTTAGCCAGCGTTCTAACCCTGTGAGCCACCGTGCTCCTATTAACCAGTTTTTGATCAGCATTGACATCATCTGATCACTGGAATTTCATCCAGACAAATAGGTTTGCTGCCTATAAGAGAAACAAAATGGCTTTTCTGCTGGTTAACCCATTACACTTTTAAAGAGCAGGGAAGAAAAATTATATAGGATATTTTATCTCCTCTTTCAACAAAACTAAGAAGTTTGTCCTCTTCTGTTACTTCTGGATTACCAAATGGATGAGCTTAAAACAATACTTGTTCCATTTTTAGTGTATCAACCAGGACTGGTAAAAACAACTTTGTCTCCCTCTGCTCCCATTTTGTTGGGTTTCATAGCTAGATGTAGACATGTTAGAGAAATTAAAACAGGCTGCTAAGAAGAACATTCATTTGCACCTTTGGTTTCTATAGGGGACCTGTAGGCAACAAAGCATCGTACAGTGGGATCAGACCACAGGACTTTATTCTAGATGTGCAGGTTAGGAAAATCAAACTTCATGTAGCATCCCAAACACTGCTCACTATTGGTTGTGTCACTGGCACCTATTATCTCATATTGTGAGGAAAAGCTCAGGCAAGACCTGGGTTGGCTTTGGTGAGTTTCCCTGGAGTCCATAACTGAACATTCTCGCCAAGCAACAGTGATATCACTGGCAAATCCTTTCACCATGGAAGCACTTTTGTGTAGTAGTAGTAGAAACTGGTTAAAGCAAGGTATAGCAAATGTAGTGCCAGAAATGCAGTTCTCCAGAATGGGTCAGTGTGGTCAGACCTCATCCTGAGTAATCCTCAGGATGGATAGAGGTTTAATGCAATAGCTGAGAAAATGTAGTTTTCTCTTTGCAGAAAGTGAAAAGACACATCCTTGTATGTGACAACTCTAGTGTTATGTAGACAAATCACTTGCAAGTTGGATCTATGAAAAGAAAAACTTCACTAAATATATTTCTCCCTTTGGTATATTTTGCATACTGATTTTCTTCTTGTATACATTTATGTAGTACATTATTAAAAAATGAAAGTAACTATTCCTTTCTTCTTGATAAGTTGCCTTCTAAGACTTCAAAGGAATCATTTTCTGTTTCTGAAATTCCTGTGAGAATCTCAGGTAAGGCTATGTACCTAAATTCTTAATGAAACAAATATATGTATAACAATCATGTCTTTCCAAGCAGATCACAATATGTTCAGTATTCCAGAAAAATTTACATAGAACTTATTTTTTTTAATTTTTAACTCAGAGCAATGGTGCTTGGAATTTAAAAAAAAATGGGAAAGATGTAATTGGTATGATGCTGTTATTTTTTCCCTACCAGATTATCTGGGTAGAGTTAAAAAATAGACTCAAATTTTAATCCGCCCTTTGGGTTATATCAAAGTATTATGAAATGTGGCTTCCAGACAAGGAATGAACAGGGTGGCAGCTCCAGGCCAAAAAAAGTTGCTCAGACGTTTTACTGGGGCAGCAATTTTAATCCTGAAACCATAATGTGGGAAGGAGAATAGAGGAGGCAATGAATCTCTTGGTATAGGTGTCAGGATAATGATTTAACATCTGACCAGCTGCTACAATGATGTAATGCTGGGAATGAGTCAGCAAAGTTTTTGGTCTGATATCACTTTAAGACACTGTAATAAGAAGAGGCCCTGTTGGGGCGTATTTCTCCCTCTGTGTGTGCTTCCATGCTGTAATAGCTGAGTGCTGTTTGTTTGAGGTCTGACTAAAAGTATGTACATGTATATTTTGTAGATAAAACCACTATTTAAATACAAACCTCTGTTTACTGTATTTGCTCTGTCCTGGGTTGTCTCACACAGTCACATTGTGTGCACTCCAGACCAGAGAGAAGGCCAGAGTAACTAGAGAGACCAGAGAGAAGAGAAACTCAGTAAGAGCTTGCACTAGAGCCAGAGGAGTTGTGCATCGTGGTTTGTTAGTGGTTAGTTCTTGTAACTGAAACAAGCAACATGGCTTCCATCAGCGTAATAGGAGGAGGTTTCATGGTGTCTCGGCTAAATAAGACAAACTACCTCTTGTGGAGTGTAAAGATGGAGATGTACCTGCGAAGGGAGAAGTTGTGGACAATAGTTACTAATCCACCAGCAGTCCTGCATGATGGGGACCAGAGAAGAAATGAAAAGGCATTAGCCAACATAATTCTGGCTTTAGAGGGTAGTCAGCGGATACACATTAGGGGTCTCCAGTCTGTGAAAGAGTGCTGGGAGGCGTTGCACAGTGTGTATGTTAGAGAGACTGCAGGCAGTAAAGCACAACTGAAGCCGGAGGAGAGCATGTCTAAACATCTGCAGGCTATGAGAAAGACATTCCTGGAGTTAGAGGAAAGAGGAATTACATTTACTGAGGCACACAAGGTATATGTGGTGCTCAGTTCATTAGATACTTCATGGGACATTCTCGTGACTAGCCTAGAGTCTATGCAAGAGAGGGACTTAACTATGGTATGTTTGACTGGCCAACTGTTGGAGGAAGAACAGAAACAGCTTTGAAAGGCAACTAGAAAAGGAAGGAAACAATGCTATGCATAGGCCAACATGTGCAACATCCCAAGATGCAAGCAGAGAGCTGAGACTGTTTATACAATGAAACGTTGCTTCACATGTGGTTCTGCAGAGCATCTCCAGACTGCCCTGAGAGGAGAAACAGGATCAACAAGACAAGGGCATAGGGCTACTCAGGTACTCAACACATGAGGAGTGGTTCTTCATCGTCATCTTTTTCCCTGGAAGCAACCACATCTGAAAACACTAGAAACACCTGGTTGTTGGACAGTGGGGCGAGTCAGCATATTGCAAATGATCGACAAATGTTTTCTTGCTTTAGACCAGCTAAGCAAAGATTAGTTAGTTTGGCTAATGGACAATAGTCTGCTGTTAAAGGGGAAGGTAAAGTCTATGTACCTGAGATAGGGGAAACATTAGACAATGTATTGTATGTACCTGAATTAGATCATAATCTGTTGAGTATTTCCAGTTTAGATAGCCATGGGTATGAAATACTGTTTGCTAAAGGACAATACACCATAAGGAAAGGTGGAAGAATTCGTGCACGAGGTATTAAGCAGGATAATCTATACATATTAGGAAAGCAAGAGAATGGTTGTGCATGAACACTTACAAACACTGCACACATGACAATTGTGTACATTTATTGCACAGGAGATTGGAGCATGCAAGTTTTAGAGTACTGCAGAAGATACCAGATCTAACTGAGGGACTTAAACTAAACCAATGCAAGATATACTTAGATTGCACTATTTGTAAAGAGTCAAAATCCAGGGTGCATCCTGTAAGTAAGAAAAGTTCAAGGCAAACAGAGTCATGCAGTTAACGCTAACTTGATTGGCCCTATAGCACCCTCTCTAGGAGGAGCTAGGTATACCCTAGTCATAGTGGATGACTACACGAGATATGGGTTTTGTTATCTGCTGAAAAGCAGGACAGAGATATTGCAACAGTTCAAGCAATGGGTAAGACTTGTAGAGTGCAGGTATGGCTGTAAAGGGAAAAGAGTTCATGTCTGATAATTTCCAAAGATGGTTAAGGAGTTTAGGCATAAAGCATAGACGTACGAATCTGTACTCGCCAGCTGAAAGTTGAGTGGCTGAAAGATGGAATGGCATATTGCAAACAATGAAAGACTCAATGCTAGCACATGCAGGGGGGAAGACATGAACACAGCGAATTATATATATTTTCTATTATATGGAAGAAAACCTTCATTGGCTTACCTAATAACATTTGGTAGTTATGTCCACCAGGAGAAAAGGACAGAAAAAGGCCAGGAAGCTTAGGTTTGTTGGTTATGATCCAGGTTCACAGATGGAATCAGAAAGGTGGTGATTTCACGCTCTGCTAGTTTTGCAGAACAAAATAATTGGAATAGGTTTCACGATAATTCTGAGGTGTTCATCCAACGCATAGCATGAGTTCTCCGGAAGGAGAAGCTATGCAAAGTCCAATGAGGGAGAGACAGAAAGCAGGTTAGAAGTAGACATAGAAGAGGATAGATCTGAGATAAAAAGAGAAGGCAGAGAAACGCAGGAACAGATGATACCAAGGAGATCTGAAAGAAGTAATAAAGATATACCTCATGATCAGTTCACTGCAAGTAGGATTAGAGTATATAGTGTTCAGTATGAACCCCATAATTACCAAGAGATGTTATCATTGCCTAAGGCAGAACAGGACAAATGTAAAGGAAGCAGTACCAGTATTTGAAGACAATGTTGCATGTATAAAGATGGCAACAGGAGAATGCATTGGAAGCAGGAGCAAACATGTAGACATCAAATATTATAATGTTAGGGAGGCTGTAGAAGATACATTGAGAAGATAACAGCAATGTTCCACTGACCATAATATAGCTGATATATTAACAAAGCCTGTAAATGTAGACAAACATTCGGAATATGTTAAAGCATTTTGATTAACAGCTGTTCAGCTTTAAATGGGAGGAGTGTCAGGGTAATGATTTAACAGCTGACCCGCTGCTACAATGATGTAATGCTGGGAATAAGTCAGCGAGGTGTTTGGGCTGATATCACTTTTAGAGCCTATAATAAGAAGAGGCCCTTTTGCAGCGTATCTCTCTCTCCGCGTGTGCTTCTGTCCTGTAACATCTGAGTGCTGTTTGTTTGAGGTCTGACTAAAAGTTCGTGTATGTATATATTCTTTGCAATAAGATGTTCTGAATATGCAACTCTGCCATCCCTTAAGGAACTTCACTGCCATTACAAGGCTGAAGTTCCTGTTTCCTAAGAGTAGGATGTAAAGGGTCAAACAGAGAGCAACTGAGAGGGTGACTTTAGTTTCCTTTTTGAAGGAGCATCCACAACATACTCCCAAAATTCCAAATATTTCCTCTAACCCAAAACAGTTTACTATGTGCCTTCTGTAGGTTTGGGGGGCAAGGGGTTGCCCAAGACTATATTACTCTGAATAATTCTGGAGTACATATACTACTAGATTCATTTCCCCTATCACACAAATGTTATTCACAAATACACTCATGCATGCATGCCATCTCCAAACTCAATTAGTGGAACAGCTAATTCAAGACACCTTCAGAACTTTAACTAATACTTCCACATTAAGCCAGTCTTTGTGGCTTAAATTTGAGGAAGCCAGTCTCAAAATTGATTCCATTTCTTAGGGGTATAGTTTTCTGATAAGCCACTTCCTTTTCTATGTGAGTTAATTTCACAGACATTGAATAGAACCTTATACTGTAGCTATAAAATGCATATTTAATTGCGCTTATATTTTAAATATTCTAATTAATCATTTCCAGATTCAGTTGTTGAACCAGAACAGCAATGGCCATGGAAAGAGGTTACGGTAAGAAATAATTAGTTTTGCAGTATTAAAACTGAGTAATAAAGTAAAATAAAAGTCTAAAATTACATACTAAAGGATAAATAAAGTTCACTTAGAAGGTATCTTGTCACTGCATTATTATTAATACATACCATTAAACAAACCATAGAACTACAAAACTTTTCAGTTTTTCTGGTCATCCTACATAGGACTAAGGCACCTTTATAGAGGCCTTCATGGATCTCTGGGTACTTGTACATGAAGGAAGTTTTTAGGTGGAAAGTACAGTAGTGTTTGGCTTCATTTCTACCCTGTTCTTATGATTCTTATAATGATTCTTCACACTTTATAGAAATCTTAAAATAAGTTTGCATAAAAAATATTTATTCTTTCTAGAGGAGAGTAGTTTGGTTGCTAAATCTGGACTAGCAATCCTAGCAGGATTTTATGCCTATAAACTGGCAGGCTTTATTTCACACATATTTGGAATATAAGAGCAAGTTATTGCCAACATATGGTCACTGCCTTTATTTCATATGTCTTGCTTTCGAATCTGCCTTCATTGTCAAAAGTTAACAAAATAGGCATATAGTCACTGTTTTTGACACTAACCAAGGGGACAAGTAGTATCATTTGAAAGGTTCCATTGCCCCCCCAAAATGGAAGAAGAGTTCAAACACTTCTTCTTCCAATTATTTCCTAGAAGGACCAGAACTTTTTAGTGCAAGCTGGAACTCGCATCATCCATCTGCCTTCCATTTCCTCTGTTCACCCATCTTATCATGAACTAGCCAGTTATTGATATCACCAATTTTGCCAGCCCTGAGAAATATTGATCTGGCTACCTAGCATTTAGTTGTTAAAGGTGTGTGGGTGGGTGGGTGGGAGTGTAAGAGAGAGGGAGAAGGAATTAGATAGTACACCTTTCTGACATTCCTTAGGCTAGCTGCTTAGCACCCAGTAAGCTCACATCTTGTCTCTGCCAGGACGTTAGCAAAATCTTTACAATTTCTCTTTCAATAAAGTTTCTTGCTATTGTTGCCCTCCTTGACATCTACCTTGGTACTGGGAATTTTTTCTTCAGCACTTATTCAATATCAAAGTCTTTGTGTTACCTATTGTGCCTGATTAGGAAGGACCCACTTACATATTTACGAGCTTATTAATACATCCCTTTTTTTTTTACTGTTGCTTTCCCACCAGATGCCATCCTCAAATACCTCAGATGTGCCTTCCATATCAACATGTCCTTATGCAGCACCATTAACTGCTATCTTGACTACAACAGGATTTACATTTGCTTCATTTCCTGTGGTTTTCCTAATTTCTGTGGAAGTCTTAATGTCCTGGGATGCCACTCTTGGCAAGACTATTTTGAAATATAGTCTTAGTTCCTTGCTGTAGTTCTGGTCTCTAAGACAATGAGGATTTTTACTTGACTTCGGCATCATTATATTGTAAATATCAACCTCTTTCCTCAGCACTCAATTTTTACCATTCCTGATGCTTTGAATATCATCCGTTTCTGTAAATCAGTTCCTATAAATCACTGTTTTGTGTCACTGAATATATCCTCAAAAAAAGCAAAATATTGTTCAACCAGGGTTCTTGCAAGGAAACTGGGTATAATTTAGTTTTCCTGTTTCCATAAAAAGCAACTAGTATGCATTCCTCCTTTATGTATTAAATTTAAAAAAAATCATTTAACATTTAGTGCAGAATTGTGATCCATGACCATAAATGAAATTTTGATTGTTGAGGAATTCCTCTTTCTCTAGACACAGCAGGGATAACCAGTTCACCGCCCTGTCAGAGAAAATAGACTGAATGCTGAGCAGCTCTTACACATGACTGGTGTCTTAGGCCTTGAAGCTCACTAGTCTTATCCTACAGAAGATGAGCAATTTTTCAAAATATTTGCTTTAATTTAATAACTCCTGATGTAATATCAGTTCTTTCAACCATTTTGAGCTCTATGAAAATTATGCTTGGAAAGATTCACTGCCATCTTCAGGCAGAGCCTGACAATCTTGAGAATAGGAAATGTATTCTCGGATTTCAAACTAACATATTACTGCAGAGAATAATTCCACAGATCCAGCTGCCCACTTTTACTTCAGTGCCATTCTCTTTCTCCCACTTACGCTATTTGGTCCATTTTCAGTGTACTTATTTCTCCATGATTACAGATACATGGCTATTTTCACTTATCAGGAAGGGCAACCTACATTAAATTTTGAACTAATCATCACTGAACAAATTATGGAACAACTATTCGGTGGAGGATATGTATGTAGCTTGATAAAGAAGAAACAGGGCCTATTCCACTTCAAGAAGTTTCTCTCTCTCTCTCTCTCTCTCTCTCTCTGTGTGTGTGTGTGTGTGTAAAATCTTTCTCAGTTTCATATAGCAAAATGCTACTGTTCAATTGTTGTTGCACAAAGGGCTTGATTTGCTCAGTTGATTTACCTAACATCATTCATGGTCTTCTTCAGAGATTCCCATCTGTTTTTCTGATTCCAAGAGCAAGAAAGCAGGCTTGGAGTGTTTTTATAATACTTCTCAAAGTGGACTGTGGCCACTATAAGATTGCTTTGATTTTTAAAGCAATACTTCGCCTTCCCATCTAAACATATCCTACCATCATGATATCCAGCCACCACTGTTTTCTTTCAGCACATCCAACTGCCACAACTTGGTAGAGGAGCTACATGGTCACATCCTCTTTCATTCAACACTATTTGTTGGACCTTCATGTCCAGAGGGATGTAGTATTTGAGAAATCGGTTCTTTCCTCCATCAGTGTAGGGATCACAAAAATCCTGATGAAGACAAGACTTACCTGGACCTGTGGTTCTTCAAATGGTGGTCTATGAATACAGAACCCACTCTCATTTTCTAGTTCAGTTCACTGAGATATCACATATACTATACACTGAGGTATCACACATATGTTAATCACAGTCCATCTTGAACATAGCAGAAAAAAGGGTATTGAGAGTTAACAAGGTTGATACCATATGGTACAAAGTTATTTGTAAATGTATTTTAAATTATGGCATAGAAGAATATTTTATATATCCCATTATTTACAATCAACATTTCAAAGCATCTTAGTTCTACCATTCTGTCTTTAAATTGCAGTTCCAAGATGCATTTTTTAGTAGAAACAAGTTTGAACCCTTCTTGAGACGTGTTTGTAAAGTACAACCACCAGAGCTTCGTAAAGGCACAATAGACTATTCTGTTCTTTTAGAAAAAGCATACACAACTGTTGATTTCAAAGAACAAGAAGACCAGGATCCACCTCCAGGTCTGCCTTTGACAAAATTAGATAATGGCTTAGATCCCAAATTAATCAGAAGTGGTGAGCAATTGTCAATATTAAGACTCCTTGAAAAAAAAATTGATTTGCAACAGGAAGATAAAAAAATTGCGGTGGAAACTGAAAGAGAAACAAATCCATCAATTATAACTTCTGAATCAAAGCCACAAGGAGATAAACTATCAGAAGCAGAAATAAAACAGGTGAATGTTTACTTCAAAAACTCTCTTGAAACTTTTCTTGTTGATAAAGTTGTAAAAGTGGTAGCACTTAAATCACTTTTGAGCAAAAACATTGAAAACCTAGTTGCAGAGAGATTTTCAGGACCAGAGTTACCCCAAGAATTAGAAGACAGCAGCCCATTAGATGACAGAGAAAAATGTTCTCTGAAGGAAATAACAACTAGTACTACAGATGCATTTTCAGAACCAGACATTAGTGAACTGAAAGATGTTGTAAGTCAACATTTGCAGGCTCAACTTATTGGAAAATTGTCTGAAAAAGGGATAATTCCAGATATGGTGATAGCAGAGACCCAGGTATCTCTCCAGAGTTCTAGTGATTTGCTCAGGAAAGCTTTATCAAAAGAAGTAACTTCACAAACTGAAATAATAACCATAAAACCATTAAGTGAGAGTGATATAAGAGAACTTTCCAAATCTGAATCCTTAGATAATAAAGAAAGTCACAAAAGCAAGCCAGTATCTACAGAAGCAGATTTATACGAAAGCAGAAAAGATGATTACGAGCCTATTTTATTTCCTCCTGAAAGCCAAACTAGTCCAGAGAACGAACCAAAATTTGATTTAAAAAACTTACCCTCAAATACATCATTAGAAATCATTAGAGTAAAGTTACCGTTCAGCATTGAAACAGCTAATATAAAAAAACATGTTTCCCTCCATGATACCCTCCTTCAAAAGATTTTAAAAGCAGAAATAAAAAGTTTAAAATCATTTTTAAGCAAAAGTATTCAGGACCACCTTAAGGATAAACTTTCAGAAACTGGATTAAGCAAAGAAGACCTGGAAACTGTGTGTCAGAAGTTGTCCTTGAACTTGAAGGAGAAATCTAATGAGGGCTTTGATGACAGTGTGTTAAGCAAAAGTATTCAAAATCTTTTTGAGGCCCTTTCAGAGAATGAAATTTCCAATTTAAAGTCTGCATTGAACAGGAAAATCCAAAACCATCTCTTGGAAAGAATTTCAGAAATTGGACTGATCACACAGGAAGAGTTAAAAAAAATACTCGAAATGGTATTTCCAGTTGTAGCCAAAGAAACAGCACTCAGGGCAGAGAAAGGACCAGATTTAGCTAAAGAAGAACAAAGTGTACAGCAAGTATCTCATATAACTCATGCTCTACAAGATAGGTTTTCTGAAGAAGAATTGCAAAATTTAAGGTCTCTCTGCAGCAGACTCTTGAAAGAAGGCCAAAGAGAACAACTTTCGGAACTAGAAGTAAAAGGTTTAGCATCTGTTTTGCAAAAAAGCTTTGAAGAGCTTCCTGCACCAATCAGTCCCCAAACTAGCAAAGAAATAGATAAGGATATGGATCATGATGCATCTGTTTCAAGTATTGAAAGCATTTCAAAAGTTAGTGATGTCAATTTATCCGACAAAGCAAAACATCCTTCATATGAAAACCTTCCTCATACATCAACTGCAAGTGAAAAAATTAAAAAGGAAAATCTAGGTGGTCTTATAAACAGTATTTTTGAAGTACAAACAAAAAACCAAGAAACCCAAACATCTGGTTGCAAAAAAGTGAAACACACTTGTAAAAAAGAACGTTACAGATTGCCAGGTTACCCTGATAATCTAGAGATATCAGATTTGAAGAGACGGTCCTATGAAGAAATATCACAAAATAAGCCTCAGAAAGAATCATTGAGGAAAATATCTGAACCATTTGCCTTTTCCTCTTTTTTGAGTGCACATGACATTGGAGCCCAAACTGAAATTAAAAATTATCTTTCCAAATCTCCTAATTATCCTTCCAAGCCTCCCTTTCCAGTGAACCCTCAGACGTTTCTCTTTTTACACCCAGAGTCTGAGGAAGAAGCAAAGCCAACTTGCAAGTATCATCACAAAACCAAAACCAAGAAGACTGACAGAAAGAAGGATGCTGCATTACATCACTCACAGCAAGGAGGGATGAACCCTTCAGCCAAAAAGGAAAAAGCACATCGCCGATCATCTAAGGATGTTTTAAAAGAAAAAAATGGAAAAAAACATGGTGAGTTGTCTTCTAAAAAATCGAGCACGACAGAAACCAGGAAGGATTCAAAAACTCTATTATCTGGGGGTGGTGTAAAAAAGGAAAGCATGAAACTGAAGCCTGAGAAGAAACGTGATAATGACATCAAGCAAAAAAAATCATTTAGCAAGACAGCTGCCTTATCTGATTCACAACTAGCAAAAACTGTTCAAGAAAAATCTACAATTAAATTTCCTACTACTGGACATACAAAAGCAAATTCATTGGTAAGAACATAATCAATTTTGTTCTTGAAGATTATTAATTATATTCTTTAATGCATTGTGTAAGATTATACATTGTGTAAGACATTGTATCAGAGTAAGTGAGGCCTGCAGGCCACCATTTCAAAACAAAATTTGAACAGAACTTTTGGCTTGTGAGATCAGAATTCTTGTTCTCAAAAAATAACTGATCATTTCTAGTGTTCTAGAATATCTCCATAATATTGGAATTTTAACTTTTAAAAACACACTTGGTCCTGCTAGTTGTGTTAGAACTACTATAATTTAAGGATCCTTGATAGGAATTCTGGGAATTCTTCCAATACAAGTTGGGAAGCACTTCCTTGTACAAGGAAAACTTGTATAAGGTTTTCTCAGGCAAATTGACAGTATCTTTTCTTACAGAATGGGTGCTTTTTATAATTGTTCTAGTCAAAACAATTCTGTTTATTAAATTTATAATCTGAAGAACTGCAAAATCTAAATCTCTCTGTAGCAGACTTTTGAAAGAATGCCACGGAGACAAACTTTCAGAATTAGAAATTGTCAGACTAGAAACTATACTGCAGAAACTATACTAGCTAGGAAAAGATTATGCTTTTCCTAGTTAATCTAAGGCAAATATTTAGTATATGATGAATTTGATAGATAATGGTACATGAAAAGGCAAAAATAGCACAATTTGGTGATACAATAAGGATACTTCCTAGTTTATGTAAAGTCCTTTGTATGATTTATTATCATGATAATACATGCTTACATTTTTTTTTCAATGTTTAGAATTCCATTGCCATTGAAGATTTAGATTTGGAAGCTTATAAGCATCTTGAAAAAGCAATTGAAAGAGCACTTGTTGATTTACAAGGTGTTGAAGAAGGGAGCTGCAGCCAAGCAAGATCAAATTCTGCTCCAAATGTTGCTGGTCTCGTGTCTAAAGATGCACCTCGACCGTTTCCTTCTGCACTGGAGACTCCAAGAAATCAAGCAGGCATGATATTTGACATGCTCAACAACCAGGATCAAATCTTAAAAATGACACCTGAGCAGTTGGAAGTTGTTCTTAAGATTCTCCACAAAATATTGAGACAGAACTCCAAACCCCCAAATAATGGATGAATCTTAGCCTTCTGATCCTCAACCAGCTATGAGTGTGCTTTTGGGTTATTATTTTCCCCTGGTCATAATAAAAAATAAAATGCTCTTAGTACATTTTAGTTCAGAAAGCTTGAAAACTTATTTGAATTATTACTAAAGCAACCTTATGTTTTTATTCCTTTTTTTTAATAAAAAGGCCATTCTCCTTTTTATCCCAGCCTGATGCCTTTGAAACTTATTGAACTACAATACTCATACTGATCAGTGACTGGACTGAAACATGATTTCTTGCTCTGCTGAATGCAGCTGAATTAAACAGTCCAGAATTTAGTGAAAGAGTAACTTGTATGAATCTTTTCATTGATTCAGGATGCTAAGACATTTTTGTTTTAAGATTCCAACATGGAACTCCTATATTATGGTCTTTAATCAAATTTTATTTGCTCAGTTATTGTTTGAATCAAGATAATAGGTTTTTAATTCTGCAATATGTGCCTTATAACATGCCATTCCAATTGTTGCTGGCACTAAGGAAATTACATAAGCACCGTCTATAAATGTGTCTATATGGCATATGAGATGGATGTATACATCACCCCCCCTTGGCCACATCCACACCTACTGTCTGAGTAGAAACTGCAAGTTTGCACTATGAGGTAGCTTAGTATGCGAAAACATAACCTCCTGATGGCCAGAATCAAAGATGGAATATTCTTAGAATTGGATGTTTTCCAAAACAAAATTAGTTCAAAACCATCTGACTAGGATTACCATCTAAACTTATTCCCCCTCATTCAGATTCTAAAATCCTCCAAGACTTTCACATCACCTATTCAGCCCAAATTGTAAAATGTTTAATATTAAAATACTGATTATATCTGACTCCCTGGTAATGAATGCTCCCCTCTCCCCTGCTTTTATAATCAAAGTGGCGAACATACCCAATATTCCTTCCTTTTTCTCCAGAAGAATCCTGTGAGGAATTGTTGGGGGGGTGGGGGGGAAGAGGAGGGAGGAGTATTAGGTAGATTTGTTTCCTTGAGTTATTTATAAACTAATGAAAGCAGGGTAAAAATCTAATAAATAAAAATATGTGAACTAAAGGAGATACCTTCCTAAGAGTGGCAATTCTTAAATTTTATCTCCAGCAGCTAAATTTGCTGTTGTTCTCTTAAGTCCGATGCACAGAAACTATAAAAAAAAAAGAAGCTGCTTATTTACTTATTTGCTGGAGCGTATTTGTCATTCGAGAGTTTATTTCATATAATGGTTAAAAGCATTGGGATAGACACTACCAGTAGAAGACTGTTCTACTCCTGGCTTAAATAAAAAACCAAGTGGATGACTTGGGGCCAGTCACTCTCAGCCCTGGAAAGAAGGTAAGGCAAACCAGTTGTGCAAAATATTGCCCAGAAAAATGTATGTACTTGTATTCACCAGTAATCAAGACTGATTGGAAAGCATCATGTAATATATGCCATCCCCAATCACACAGGACAGCACATATATCAACTGATTCTTCAGATGGTTTTTGTTGTGCATTACTTCTTTCTCTCTGCCACAACACCTCACTACTCTTAATAAGTCACAATGTGGCCTGAGAATCAAAGATTGACAGTTGTGTTCAGTAGGAACATGCTGTGGTTACGCAGTGGTTAGAATGTAATGTTGCAAGCTAACTCAGCCCACTGCCAGGAGTTTAATCCTGATGACGCAGCTTTCCATTCTTCTGAGATTAAAATGAGAACCCAGATTGTCAGTATACTGACATTGTAAACTGCTTAGGGGCTGTACAGCACCAAGAAACGATATAAGTGCTATTGCTATGCCTGAATAGAAAAGCGGGGTGGGGAGCTCACCAAAGTTTTTGAAGGTTAATCTATAGACTCAAAGCCTATGTGCTGAATGTTTGAATGACTACTCAGTTAAGATTAACAAGTTGTTAATGTTCACTGAAATGACTTTTCCTGTGTGGTTCTATATAATTGGCAGTTTCTTTACTGCATGTAATTTCTCGCTGACTCCCCTTTCCTCTATTTTCTCTTCCCTCATCTTGATTAAATTGTATGCATATTCTTTAAAGATCTATAAACAAATGGAAGTTAATAACAATTCACACCATTAAAAAGACTTTAAACTATATAAAAGAATTAAAATGACCTATAAGTCAAACTAAATGTCACAAGAAAAGAAACTATCAGGAAAGGTTTTAGACACTCTTTATGTCCCAAAAGTGAACACCAAATTTGTTTCCTATTCTGAAAAGGGGTCATCAAAAAAATCAATTTAGTTACTCCTAAAATAGCTGCTTGTGACTGAAATATATGGTTAGATTTAGAACAAAACTAGTTTTCAGTTACGACTTCAAGGAGGAATTTGTGTATCATGTTGAAGTGATAAATGAAAACAGTGACTTTTATGATGTATTTACAAATTGACAAGATAGTGTACTTTTAGGAGCAAACCTGTTTTTCACAAAAAAGTATTTTAATACAAAGTATTGAACGTAGGGGGAAAATTGTTAAAAATGCTGATCGATCCAGATTGATCATGAATGAAGAAATAAGAAATAATGTACCAATTCCAATTTTGAAGTTGGAAACATTTAATTTTTTTTGCTGTAAGCTCATTTAATTAATTAAATGTAACCATTTAAGATAAAAATATCTACTCAATTTACAAGCATAACTGAGTGCAGAATTGTAAAATGGTAGTTGTAAATTGAAGCATTGAACCTGATTTTTCAGCATTTTCTTTGGCAATTGTTAAGCAAATACTACAACTGTAAACCCTGCTTTTGAAGCCTTATTTTTTTCCCTAGTGGGCTTTTTTGCTGGAATTTGAAATAAACGCTGGAAATTGGTAAAAACCATCAAAAATCCTAGTCGTGTGACAGCAAGATACTGTCAGTAATGGCAGTAAAGATGAACCAATTGCTAAGCACCCAAAATGCTATCACATGAGTCTGTGGATATATGGGTGTGTGTGAGTTGTACCATAACTTCAAAATTGGATTGTAAGCAGCTTTGCAGGCATTCTTGTAACTGCAAACAATTGCTAAGTGACTAGTCATAAATCAAGGACCACCCATACAAAATACATGATTTAGCATAAAGTTCAAAGTTTCAAAGTATCCTTATGGTACAAATTATCATGATTATTCCTCACAAAGATAAACATTTCTTGATAGAGCAAAACATTGGTAATTTTTTTCACTAAATTCTATATGTATTCTTTGTTTTAGAACTCCCTGACAAATACAGCAGTTTTCTCCAGAAGCACAATAGGGCTTCCAAATTACAGTGCTAGGTATTGTATATTCTCCTATTGATGAGCATGAAATAACGTGCCATTCACTCAAATAATCTTTGTTAAATAATATTTTATTACAATTAAATTTGTCAGAATTAGGTTGACAATACATAATTTTCCTTCAGTAGTTTCCTAGTTAAAAGGTCAACTGCGATGCTAAATAAGGTTGTACACGTAAAACTAATTTCTATTTTTACACGAGTAAATAGAATGTACATGATTGAAAAATCATTAATAAAATAATATTAATCTCCAAAAGTATGCTGTACAGGTAATAAGAATTTAGTTTTACTTTATTCAATTATTCACAGTACTATTCACAGAAAGCAGCCTTTCCCCCCATTCCTTTATATTGTAATTAGGACTGAACTTCTCTAGAAAAGAAAAGCTACGAAGACAAAATGATGAATTAGAAGTTACCTTTCCCCCACCAAATGTCTGAGCCAGTAACGGCTAAGTCAGTGACGGCTAAGCTTTTCAGTACTGAGTGCCCAAAGCATGCACAAACCCCCAAAGTGCAATGCACGTGCGTCTCCCATGCACGCTCCCCACCCCACGAATGTGCACGCATTCCCCACACATGCACCCTACCCCCGTGCCCACCACACATGCGCCCCGTGCCACTTGCACTCCACTACCCCCGCACGGACAGCAGAGACCCAAAGACCAGCTGACCGGTGGGAGGCACACATACATGCGTAGCGGAGCTGAGCTGAGGAGACAGATTGCATTCCTGCAGAGAGGGCTCTGTGTGCCACCTCTGGCACATGTGCCATAGGTTCGCCATCACAGCTATAAGTAATATTAACCAGGCCTCTCTTTCTTTCACTGACCCTGCAACTAAGAACTGGAAAGGAAATGGGCTATGAATCACAATCCATTGATAGATGCTTGTATTTCAGTGGAATGACACCACTGAACACAACTCAAAGCCTTCCACAATATAGTTTGTCATAGTGTGCTAATAGTCACTTTGCCTAAATAGTAGAGATCTCTTTTATATTAGTCCTACAAATTTTGGTTCAAATTTTGGCTACTTATTCAAAGGATGAATATATTTCCTAAACAGCAGACCACAATTAAAACTATGAAAATTAAGCAATATTCTTAAGTATATAGTCAAGTAATTTCAAGCTTTTATTTGGCAAATTATTTTTTCCTTAATTTGATTTCTCAAAAACATATGTTCTGTTAAAAACAGCTTTTTTTTTCAAGTTACAGTGTTGGCTACTTCAACAACCACCGAAAATTATGTAGTAGATATCTAGCAGTCTCAGAGATTTCCACATTGATACTTTTGCAAGTAGGAAAAGACACTATATTTTAAAGAAGCTATATAGTTGATATAAACTTGATGATAAAGAGATGATTAACACAATGTATTAAATAGAGAATGGAAACAATATTTCAGAGTAATATTGGAAAGGTAGTAATAGCATGTAAGTACTGTAATAGCATATGCCACTGCAAGCAAAGTTTTACTATTACAGTTCAGATATAAAAAAGTATAAAGAATTGTATAGCTATTTCTGCAATTCAGTTAGTAGATTCTCATAATACCACTTTGAAAAAAAAACCTCTGTAAAATATCATCTGTATAAACCTTTAGCATTTTCAAGTATACCAAAACAAAAACTTTATTTGAACAAAAGCAGCAGGTAAATCACATTATCTTCCAAAGAATATAGGAATCCTTGACCACAATTAGGACCAGAATTTTCACTGCTAAGCAAGGCAGTTGTTAAGTCAAATGCCCAATTTAATGACCTTTTTTTTTTGCTATGGTTGTTAAATGAACAACTATAGTTATCTGGCTTCCCCCAGTGACTTTGTTTGTCAGAAGCTCATTGGGAAGGTCACAAATGGCAATCACATGACCAGGAGGCGGATGCAACAATTGTAAGTGCAAGGACCATAAGTCATTTTTTTCAGTTCTGTTGTAATTTTGAATGGTCATTGAATGAATGGTTTTAAATTAAGGACCACCTGTATGTGGTCTTAGTATTCCTAAAATTCCCAGTATATCTTTTTCTCATTTGGCAACCTACATTCAGATTTATTCCAGATAGCAGCTGAATGCACCATTGGTATTTGTGACTGACTATGTTGGATGGTAGGAGGCAAGAGTGAAAGTAATGAACCCTTTGTTTCTTCTTTCACCTGAAAATTGAGAAGGCAGACATTAGAATAATGACTTTACATTACACATCTGTTAAAACAATTATGAATACCTTCTCAGAGGTTTATGGAAATATAATTCAAGTTCTTGTTGCCCAAATGTTATTGCTAATAACTAAGCTCATAGAAACAGTGATTCCTAATAAAGACTATGAAAATCAAGGGCTTCTTACAGATAGGTCGTTCAATAGGCCCTATTAAAGATAGCAATTTCATTATAAATTCAAATAAATTCAATTAAAGAATGGCCATTCTTTAATGGCCATTCTTTAATTCAGTGGTTCTTAAACTGGGGGATAATTTGCATATATCCTCAATAAGGAAATTTATAATTACTTTTTTTGAATCAAGGATGAATCTTGGGCTGCCACTGCCAAGATTCTTGTGTAAAACCATGGAGTATGGCATTTTTTGTGAAGGTAATGACATTTAAGGCAAGAAAAATCAGTAACTGGATCAAATAATTTAAGAATCACTGCTTTAGCCAACATTTATGCTTACTCCCTTTCCCTGAATGTAAATAATTGTATTTAATGAAAAAGAGGTAAGAGTGTTGCATAGGCTACCTTGATCCCTGGAGTGAAAGACAGAATATTAATTATAATTCATTTATGCAAAAAGATACAAAAAATCCATGCTGCAGAATATATGCAAACTATATTGTCCTTAATTGCTAACAAAGGTTGAGGTGAAAAGGAAACTCTTATGTTGAACAAAATGTATGGAGTAACATCCTAACGGTAGATATGTGAATGACCCCATACATAATGGGGATGGGGTGGGGACTAGGCAAGAAAAAGGAATTTAAATACTATGTTGCACAATCACAGTTGAGCTCTTGTGATACTGAATATTATCCGTGGTGCTTGCGTTTTTATAATTAGCAATATAGTAATATTGTGTATGTCCAGAATTAGGCTATAAGCCCTCTCCTTTCCCCTTTCCCAGAATAATTGCATATTTGTAATGAAGAATCATTTTATGGTAGTGGAATTCCAACGTAAACATATTTTATAAAATAGGCATACTTGTCATTAACATTCTGTATAATCCCAACAAGGGGTGGGATTCAAAAATCCCAGCAACCGGTTCACTGCCTGGTTGTTGAGTGGGCATGGCCATGGTGGGCATGGCCTACTTGAAACGTCTGGGACAGCTGTTTTTTTACCTTCCCCCAGGATCTGGAGGCTTCCCTTGGGCCTCTTGGAGGGGGAAAACGACCTCCTCCGGGGTCCAGAGGCTCAGAAGCCAGAAACAGACCTCTTTCCGGACCTGGGAAGGCCATTTTTCACCTTCCCCAGGGTCCGGAAGCTTCCCTCGGGCCTCTGGGAGGGCAAAAATGCCCTCCCCCTGGGTCCAGAGACCCTCCAGAAGCCAAAAAAAGAGGCCTGTTTCTGGACTTCCAGAAGGCTAGTTTTTTGCTCTCCCAGAGCCTCCTCACAGATCTTGCACTTACCTGCATCCAAAATGAGCTATATGGAGACTCATGGGAGGAGAGAGGTGAGGTAGGCAGGGCCAGACGGTTTAGCTACCGGTTCGGCGAACCAGATATAAATTTAACATCTGGTTGGGCCAACCTGGTCCAAACCCACCTCTGTACCTAACTACAGTATGTGTTTCAAAAGAAAGAAGCATTGCTGGTTCTATAGAATAGCTGTGTTTATGCCAACAGCTTTCTCAGTTCTGCGGATGGGGCAAGGCAAGCAAATATAAGTATAACTACCACGGATATGATTCTTTAAAATAAAACTAAGAGCTGGAACAAATAAGTTGCAGACTCTAAATTGCAATTCTATAACCAATCAAAATCACCAATCAAAATCAGAAAGCCAACACCTTAATTTTAAACAGGACTTACAAGTGGACACCGCCTATTACACAAATCACACTTGGCATAATACGTTATTTCACCAGTGTATAACTTTTTATATTAAACTCAAACTGCTCCAAACCAATATCTCCTGTTCAAGTCAAAGATGTTGCAGCTTCCAGCACCTGACCTGTTTTCTAGACCCAAAGCCTTAGTGATTTTATGCAGCTAGCATATCTAACAAAACTCACCTGCTTGAAAAAAGCATGTGACAGAAGGCCTCTTGCTGATGGCCTATATCCCAGAAGGAAAAAACAGATTTTTAACTTTTGCAAAACAGCTGGTAATTACTTCCCCTCTCACAATTTTTACAAAATCAGTTGATTGAAAGAAGAATCAGTATTTTCCCCATTTTAATTATTCCACCCACATATCTTTGCTACAATGATTAATAGTTTAAAAATAAAATACTACAAATATATTTTTCAAGGTCTTTAAATATGAAGTTTCAAATTTGTAACACTAATTAAAAATGAATAGTTTTATCAACACCTTTTAAATGACACAGCAGTACATACTAAAACATAAATATTACTGTCTCAATAAAGATAGTTTAAAATACTTAAGGTGCTACATATGTCATGGGTAGAAAAAAATGTTCCTCTCTAAATGTTCATCTATTTTTTCCAGCTCTCATTAATTCCTCTCAGCATGGAGAATGAAAGATGTAGGTTAAATCATCTACTCATATTTTTTTTCATACATTACTCCTTAAGGGCTCAGCAATCTTAGCATAAAGAACAACCTGAGACTACATATGTAAAAATGACTTTTAAAATATCTGAGCACTTACATGAGAATAGTAAAATATTTCAAAAATTGATAATTTCATGAAATTTCAGACATGTTAAATTCTTGTTTTAAATGTTATATTATTATTATTATTATTATTATTATATTATTATTATTATTAGGTTGCCATCTGGAGATACTATGGGTCATCTGATAATTATGGATAATCATGGATGTCCTGTTGACAATTAAAATTTGGTAATACTGTATGATATTCATATATAAATTAGGCTTTCAAAACAGCTCTAATTTCAGTTTAAAATAATTAAACTCAAATTTGCACATTATTTTAAAGCATTACCTTTGTTCTGGGTCCTGATGCAAACACAATTCTATCAAATTATGGAAAGCAGGAGAGAAAGTTTTAGATGGAGTCTGTAGTCTCTCACTTGTCATCGCGCGTGTCATGCTTTCCCCAATTCCAGAATCAATTCCCGACTGAGAATTTTTTATCCTAGATTCTCCACATGAAGAAGTGTTTACAGCCCAAGGACAGTAAGATGGACCTTTAAGTTTTTGCAGCAGCATCTGATAGAAAGAGACAGAAAATATTGGAGTCATTTTGCAACAGTGGCAGAGAAATACCATGACTAAATGAATGCAAAATGTCCAATGTCTTAGTTTACATAAAAATAGTACATTGTGGCTGCATTAAATAATAAGGTTTTGCAAAAGTATTTATCAGAAAGTTATAAAACATGCCGCTTTGTCCTTTCCTACAATTTAGCATTCATTGGGAATTAAACTCAAGTCAGTCAGAATAGACGGGGCCTTGGAGGTCTTCTAGTTGAACCCCCTGCTCAAGCAGCAGACCCTATACCATTTCAGACCAGGGGATGCCCAGTCTCTTCTTAGACCTCCAGTCATGAAGCACCCACAACTTCTGAAGGCAGACTGTTCCACTGGTATTCCATTGGTAGATGACCAACTACTTTGCTGCCAAGGAAGGGCAGTTTAACAAATGCTCAAGAGCAATGCTTAATGGACTCGTCTTTGCATGAACCAAGTAAACAGTCAACTTAAATGAGAAATAATTACAACCAAACCAAATTTACTCAGAATTAAATTTCTTAAGAGAGAACTGAAACTTTAGGGACTTAAAATTTCAAAATTAAGAGATGTCTTATGCCTGTAATGGCGAACCTATGGCACGCATGCCAGAAGTGGCACACAGAGCCCTCTCTGTGGGCATGCGAGCTGTCGCCCCAGCTCAGCTCTGCCGGGCATGCGCCTGTGCCTCCCATTGGCCAGCTGGTCTTCGGGTCTCTACTGCGCATGCAGGGGGTGCAAGTGGGGGAGCACGCATGTGCAGGGGCGCATGCATGGGAGCAGGGGGAATATGTGGGGATGCGTGCACATGTGGGGGGGCGCATGTGTGGGGGACACACGCACATTGCATTTTGGAGGTTTGTGCTCACATGCTTTGGGCACTCAGTGCTAAAAAAGTTAGCCATCACTGTCTTATGCTCTTGACAGTAACAGTTATTCAATTGGTTCTTAAGAACCTAATCTAGGGATTTTGTGCTTTACCTGTGTGCGAGGCATTTCCTGAAAAGGTACATGCCCATTAGCTAGTTCACAAGCTGTAATGCCCACACTATAGATATCAGATTTCACATTATATCCATGCGTATCCTATAGAAGAAAACACTTATCAGGCAAATTCAATTGTTCAAAGGTTGTCAATGCATATAGGAAATGGATGAGAAATATTTAAACATGTCCTGTACAATTCTATTATTTGTACATATAGAATAAGTTAGTCTAACTTAAATAAAACAGTATACAATTAGGCTGTACACTATTCAACTATTTTAAATATCAATGACATACAACTTCACAAAAGTTATCTTTGCTGTGTTCAAGAAATTCATGATTTCAGATGTAAACTATATCAGTATCACAATAAATCAAATTATCATTAAAGCCATTTTAATTAAAAATATTCATGTATTTGTTCTTGTATTTCCATCAAAATATTTGATATCAATACAGATGGAAAAACTGTGTTTTTGAATACTTTACATTCTAGATATAAAGAAATAAAATTAGTTTTATACTGCTTTCTCAAGATGAATCAAATAAAACAATTGAAAATTAATTTTTTAAAAAAGAATTCTTAACACAGAAAGGGAGTGTCAAATTTTTCAACATTCAGTTTCCGATCATTAGCAATGCTCCAAAATTGTGACGTGCCTTGGGGATTGTAAAGATATTTTGGTTACTTTAATTTAGATGTGCTTGGTAAGTAACTACATAAATATCATAACTTTTTAATATTTTTTTGGTTTCATTTGGTCTTTCCAAGTAATAGTCTTTCTCCCAAATCTGGAACAAATGTTGACAATGTGTGTTGGGCTACAATTAGGAAAATGAAAATGAAGTATTTCCATAAATAGGAAAACATTTTAAAATATCTCTTAATAATACAATTATATATAGAGAAGTAAAATATTGATCCATAACTGGACTGATATACTATATTGCAATGTAAAACTTTCAGTGAAGGATTTCATCCAGAAGTGAATTGATTCAGACAGAGTATTTTACATTTAGATGTGTGTGTACATGATTGTGCCCATACAATATATATGGATCTTATATTAGGTATTTAAAACGTATAAATGAATATACACAGATCCTATGGAAAGCACCTATTTTAAATGGAAATTTCTTCCATATATATGATGAAAAGGAAAAAGAAATAATGGAAATATATTTTAAGTCTTTGGATAGAAGAATCTTAATATGATGATGATAGTGCTTAACTATGTTAAGGGTTTTATGACCATCTCAATTACTACAATAAATTTATTTGTTTTCCAGAATACTGGAAATTAAATTCTGCTGGAAATAAATGCTAAAAATATATTTGTCAACAGAAATAGAGGAATTAAAAACAACTATTTTACTATGTACATATAACAATAGGCTTCCTAATTTTCAGCGATACATGGGAATATACGGATTCAGAGATACCATTCTAAACAATATGGAATATACATCTTGGAATCACAATATATCTGTAGTGCATCAAAATTCATAGTGCATACATAGTTTTAGATAAAACATTAAATGCTACTGTTTAAAAAATTATAAAGAATGTAAATAACGTAATTAAGATTATTTTTAGGGTGCAGAATACTTAATGAATTTCTGAGGCAGTATATATAGCAGAAAAGCACATTGACAATGCAATCTAATATATACTGACCTGCCTTAGTAGTTCAGGACTCAGCCAAGGAAGCATAGATGTACTGAACTGGGGGAAGTCATACACAGCTTTTAACTGTTGTCCACTGTTGACTAAACTATAGAGGTGATTTAAGCCCGACAAATAAACTAGGCCATCCCCTGAAATCAATATGTGGCTAGCTTTAATACTTCTGAAATGCAAACAAACAAATTAATAAAACCCAATTGTCTTGCTAGAAAGACTATCCTATTAAATACATATTAAGATTCCGATATATCACATACGTTGGTTTGTTTCTTTTCAATAGCTATAATATTTTTGATAGCTTAAAGGTTATACTGTTCTTTATTGCATCAGAAAGAGAATTGGGGCATACTGCTTATGTTCTTGTTATTCTTGAATTTAGTTAAGAATTACTCTTGATTAATAAATAGCAGATTTCAGTCTGTGAAGATATATCTAGAAAAAAATGCTCACAATATAAAAGATGCCTTGTTTTGAAGTGACAATTTCAAATGATCCATTAAATAGGCCTCAGCCCAAGAAGGTACCAACTCTTTCTCATTCTAGTTCTCTGTAAGCCTGGGGTTATAAAGTGGCTTGGGGCTGAATTCATCCCACAAAGCCTTCCTAACTAAACACCCAAAGATTCAACTTACAGTTACATGCATAGAGAGAAAATGGAGAGAGACTAGATGGTTTCCTCTGTGGGCTAGGCTAGAGTGAAATAGAAAAGGTTCGTGAGTTACTGTATGGTAGCCAGCTTATAGCCCTCAATGTTTCTAGGACTGAGGAAGATTTTTAAAAAGCCCACAATGTGAAATGAGTTATCCCTTGGTCAGTGCAACATAAGGGAATTGTTCCAATTTAATGTGACCCATTTTTTCACATTTTTTCCTAATTCTCTTCCCTCCCCCCGCAAATCAGATTTTGAGTCTAAATATTTGATAGCAAAATGAGTTTGGTGATCCTCCCTTTTTTAAAAAAATGCAAGTTTAAACAGTATTTCATGAGTACTAATTTTAATAAGGCTATAAGAATTGTATTATATGCTTTTGATTTGTACATTTGTTTTCCACATATAGGGATCTCGCTTCTCAACATATTCATTTTACATCTGAGGGTACCTACTAGAAGAACTCTATAATGTAAGGTAATGTAAGACCTTATAAAGCAGAAGTTACATATTTTAACACGTCCAAATTACTTCACTGTAAACAACTGTACAATTCAAAGAGATCATTTAGCTATACTCCAACTCTGTAAATAGCTTAGAGGGCTGTAAAGGACTGTGAAACAGTACATAAGTCTACGTGCTATGGCTATTGCTCTTACAGATGGCTCAAGTTTTCCTTTTGTCCTATCTTTTGTTGTACCATTTCTTCAAAATATATTTAGAAACTTCAAATATTTTTTAAAATTTAAGAGTTAACAATTAGAGGCCAAGGGAAGGAACTCAATGAGCTCATGCGTCTCATCAGAAAATTCCATGGACTAAGCAATTCAAGATTCATATTTTAATATACTCAACACAATATATTAAAATAATTGGAATATTTGTGGAAGTTTAATATATATTAAAGCATTTTGGAATTCCATCTGAGAATGAGAAATGAAAATATAAATTGTTATACTTGGTAACAATATACATCTTAATCAGAGAATGCTACTAAAAGAAAGAAATAAAATAAAATAATCACATAACTTTTTAAGCTTCAGCTGAAATCATTGGATGGATTCCAATGAAGTTCTTTCATATTACCTGTGAATATAACCATGTTGATGCATATAGTTCAATCCACTAATTGCACCAAAGAGGATATTTCCTATCAAAGCTTCACTCATGCCTTCAGGGAAGTAAGTCCTCAAGAGACAACTGGCTGAATCTAAAAAAAAAAAAAGAGTCCAAGGTTTAGTAGTAACTCCTCATAATATCCTTATAAATATAGGAAGGTCAGGGCTGGCCCAGATATTTTCTACCATAATTAGAATGATCAAATTAATTGATCTTTTGCAATGTTTCAAAAAAAGCTCAGGAGCTCCTAGATAAAAATTACAGATGTACATGATCAAATTAGCACTGTCCTCTAAAGCCCACAACTGAAGCAATTCTCTGTTTTAAAAAATACTCCCAATAGTCCTCTTTAAGTAATTATCTCACTTGGAAGTATAACTATTCCACAAACTAGGTACCAATAAGCTGAATTGCTCTGTATGGGCAGAAGGAATTTAATAAATAAGGATATATTTTTGTAAACAGAGTTACTTACTGTAAGCCATAAAAGGAGAAATAACCCAAAGCCATCTTCCAGCAGTAAACACTGCCCAAAAAGTCAAGATATGTGGATGTCGGAAAAAGTGGGATAATATCACCTCATTCTAGAGAAATAAATAAATGTTTTAATAATCTAAAAGATGGGAAATACTCCATACTGTTTTAGCCATTTAGCCATGTGTGCCTTCAAGTCGGTTGACTCCTGATGACTGCCTGGACTAGTCCCTGACGTTTCTTGGCAAGGTTTTTTGAAAGTGGTTTAGTCTTGCCTGATTCTTAGGGCTGAGAGTGACTGGCCCATGGTCACCCAGTTAGCTTTCTTCTTAGCCTAGCTCATCATAAGGCACTCATGTTCTGAAAACAATCCCTGAATCAGAAAAAAAAAATAGATGGCTCATTATAATGTCAGAAATATAAAACTGAAATTACCTGAGAAGCTATAACTAATTCTGCGTGAGCATATTTCCGAATTTCTTTGCATATCTAGAATTACTACAAATATGGGGATATTATATATCACCTTACATAGAGCTTATATAACCTTGCAAGCATTATATATCAAATTTAAAATTATGTTTACTTGTAAAGCTTTTAAGAGTTCTTCAGAACATCTTTCCAGATCTGTAATTCTTACAGCCACTAGTGTTCCTGTTGGGATATGACGGGCGAGGTAGATTGAAGTTAAGTTGTTGCATCCTTTTCCTACAAAGAAACAGGCATATACCACTTAACATTCAAATTAATTTATAAAATAATCATGGATGATATATAAATAAATAAAATATTCTTATGACAATTGTGAAAAAGGACACCTTTCAAAACAAGCATAAATATCTGACTTGAACTAGAAGACAACAATCTGATTCTGAAAGCTATTTCCTAGTTGAAACATTTTTTTTTGTTTTAAAAAGAGGATTACAGGTAGTCCTCATTTAATTATCATAATTGGGACTGGCAACTGTTGCTAAGCAATAGTCATTAAGTGAAACTTCACATAAGAGTTACTATGTTAATTCCACTGCAATTGTTAAGTGAATCATCCCCAGTAATTAAACACAGTGTCATGTGAATGCAAATTGCAACTTACTGCTGGCTTTCCCATTGAGTCTGCTTCCCAGAAACCAGCTTTGAAGCTCATGGGATGTTATAAATGCAAGCCAATTGTGAAGCACCCAAACTGTGATCATGTGACTGTGGAGATACTATGATGGGCATAAGTTTGAGGGCCAATCAAAAATCCACTTTTTCAAGCACCAATGGTCACTGAACAAAGCTGTTCTTAACCAAGGACAACCTGTATTATGCTCTGGTGTCTATCAAATGATAGACTATCAATTTACAAATTTACAAAATATTCAGAACAGATCAATGAATATTGGTATAGCATGTTAAATGTTTAAGTCAATAGTGTACAAAAAATGAAATAAGAATTGAAACTGGTATTTTAATAGGGATTACCAGTTGAAGTTCATTTAAAATAAATCTTAAGCAGCTCATTTGCATAATAAATATCCTCACACCAATTACCAGCACCATGTGCTAGTTACATACAAAGATGCTTGTGTAATACCATCATGAACAGACAGCATTCCCATCTTATTCACTGATGTAGGATCTGAGGCAACAGAGAAGAATGCAAACATGTATTTTCTTCTGGTTAAAAAAGAAGTGATAGATATTGCAACTGAAAAACAATTATTCATGCACAATTTGATAATATCCTTATACTACGAAGCTACCATAAATTTAAAAAAGACCAATATAAAGACTTACTAAATCAAAGGCAAGACAAGTTAAATGGAAATAGGTTGTAAAATACAAGCAAATATTAATAAAGATAGAACTAATATATATTTCAGGTAGGATATGGCAAAGGATAAAATTTCTAGTCCATGTCTTCGGTTCAAGTAAAGACTAAAGATCTCTCACTTAAGACAAAATAGGAACGTCTTTCCATCACAAAACAATTACCTATCTCCACCTGGAGATCATAGTGTGATACATCAGAGGACAATGGTATCTGTTCATTTCTTTGAGTTGATTGTCCCCAACATACAGCAAGTTCATCTGTCTGAATAGCAAAAATATCTATTAAGTTTTATTGTTTAAAATGGTGTCATTTCACATAAATTTTGAAAATCTCCCAACATTCCTGTCTATGTTATCATTCCAAAAGCACCAACTAGTTTTTAATTTTGCCTGGTTTTTGATGGCAATAACTTCTTTAATTGGGGTGTGATTTTTGTGTTGAGTTCAATGTATTTAATTTCTAAAGAACCCTAGATCAGATTAAGGTACACCTTTCTCTCCATCAATTAATCCATGAAAAAGCCAGGCATTCATTTTCACTCAAAATATTATATAATGTAAGTGCATTAAAACCAAAATACTAACAAATATATCCTATCTAAAGTGCTACTATATACTCTAGAAGACCAAAAATGTATTAATTCCAATTCTCTAATATATACAGATAGTTCTCACATACCACTCATTCAGTGATTGTTTGAAGTTGCAACGGTGCTAAATACGTGGCATTTACAACTGGTTCTCAAAGTTATAGCGGTCATACCATCCACACAGTCATAGGATTGAAATCTAGCAACCTGCTTGCACTTGCAGTGTTGTTGCAGTGCCCAGCAGTCATGAGATCACTATTTATGACCTTCCCTGCTGGCTTCCCACAAGCAAAATCAATGGGGAAGTCAGGAGAAAAGGTCACAAGTCACTCGAGTAAGTCTTCCCCATCCTGTAACAACCAATCCCAGGCCCCAAATTATTTGAGTATGCTGCTGCTATCACCCACACATCCTCTTCCACCTGGCAACAGCGACTTACCTGCCTGACAGTCTGCTTGCGAATCGCCTTGGACTTGCATCTTCCTGCTGGGTTCCCCAGTGATTTAGGTTTTTGGAAGCCAGCAGCAAGTTGCAAGGAGGTCTTTTCATAATGGCCTGCAATTCTCACTTAAGAACAGCAATGGGGACCGTCAGGATTGCCAAGTGATGTGGTCACATGATGTCACGTTATAAAATTGCTTAGCAATGGAAATTCCGGTCCTGATTACTATTGTTAAGCAAGGACCAACTAATCTGTATTCAGCAAAAGGGATCAGAATGAGAGCCTCTGAATTAATTTATACAGCTGCACTGGATAGATGTTTAATGGCTTCACACATTCTTAAAGCATCTGCTCCTTTTTTTTACAATAAAATAGGCAATTCCTTGCAAAAATGGAGAAAGTAATATTTTGTCATATATCGCTGAAAATGAACAGAAAATAGGCAGTATACATTTTATTACAGTATAAAACTGTGGTTCCCAAACTTTGTCAGTCCACTGCCCCTTGGTGCTACAAACTCACCATCAGTGCCCCCCACCCAGGGGTGGGATTCAAATTTCTTACCAACTGGTTCTGTGGGTATGGCCTAATTTGTGGGCATGGCTTAGTGGTCATGTGACTGGATGGGTGTGGCCAGGTGGCCATGTGACTGGCAAACCAAATATAAGTCATCCTCATTAAATGGCCGGTTGCTTAGTAGATGTTCTAATTTATGACTGACCTCCCCAGAGCTACTTGCCCTGTTTTGGGAGTTTTGACAGCCATTTACACGCGCACGCACACACACACACACTCTCTCTCTCTCTCTCTCTCTCCCCCTTCTAACCCTGCTGGAGCAGGTGGTTGGACTAGATATCTCACTCACTTTCTCCTCCCTCCTTCTTTTTTCTTTCTTTCTTTCTCTTTCTTTCTGTCCCTTCCTTCCATCCGGTCCTCTTTCTTTGTCTATCCTTTTTCTTCCTTTCTCTTTTCCTTTTCTCTTTTTCTTTCTTGTCTCTTCCTTCTCTCTTTCCCTCTCTCTTTCTCTCATTCCCTCTTTCTCTCTCTCTTTCTTTTTCTCTCTCTATCCCTTCCTTAACCTATCTACCTATTTTCTGCCCAGGAAGGTGTGGCCTAATCCAAGGGTTGCCAACCTTTTGGACCTCAGGGACCACCAAACTCATAATTTTAAATCCTGTGGACCACTAATATGAATTTTGACTGACGGTGGCACAGGAAACTTTAGCCAGGCTCTCAAGAGATGAGAGTGACTCCGGCTGCTTCTTTCCGCTAACAGGCAAAATTGTCTCTAAGTATCAACAGTGAGGTGTCACGTAAAATGGTTCATTCTGTATTGTTGAATTTCTACCGCTTATTGCCCCAGGTATTAAATACTGTCACCTTGATTAGGAGGGGAAAACACTTACTGTTTTGCATTTCTTGATTATCAGAAGCCACTCTCCAACCAATATAATAAAATGGACTACTTTACCATTATATTACAATTTCTCTTTCTCTCAACAACCTCTCTCTACCCCAACTATTATATTTATCAGCCTGCAATGGGCCAGTAACATAAAATACAAGAGCCTTGCCAAAAGACTCCGATTTTGTGACAGGGACCCACACCACAAATACATGAAACTCTTGATTCCTCCACTGCCCATGGGAGAAAAAAACATGGCAACACAAGCAACCAGGAATCTCCCCTTCAGACAAAAGAGTGGCCGGCCGGCTGGATGCGGTTTTACACCTGGTGCCCCAAAGGACTCCAGAAGCTGGGTTTGGTTGATCCCGATAGAAACGTAATGGGGGGCAGGGGGCGCATCCTTGGGCGGGACTGCAAACAGGATACCCTGGAGCTGGCAGGGTTTATGAGAGGGACAAAAGCAGCGGCAGCAGCAGAAGGAGAGTTTTCTTCCCCCTTTGTGGAAGCCCCTTTGGGTGCCGCCTATTTCCTTCCAGCGCTGCCTCCAGCCTGTGAATGGAGTGTTTCTCTGGCTGCCGCTCTTTGGTGACAGGTACAGGCAAAGTAGCGTCCTCGGGGCTGCGCTTCTGGAGCAATTCTGGCGCTTCAGGGATGAGCCAACTCCCTCCACCCCCTGTGTTAGCGAGGTGCAACAACGTTGTGCTCCCCTTTGCACAGGAGTATGGCCAAGCTATCTGCAAAATCATTTCTCTTGAGGAGCGCTTGACAGTTTGCAGATATTGTGGCCACCTGTTAGCGGAGAGAAGCAGCCAGAGTCACTCTCATCTCTTGAGAGCCCAGCCAAAGTTTCCGGTGCCACTTGCGCTTCAGTGCTTTGACTCCCAGGGGCAGGAGTTCGGCCAAGCTACCTGCAAAATCCCACCCCTGAATTGCGCCCTGAGAGGGGTCCACCTCGAGCGCCCTCCTGCCGCCTCTTAGCACCCCCCCTTGCCTCTTAGCACCCCCCCTTGCCTCTTAGCACCCCCCTTGCCTCTTAGCAACCCCCTAAAGCATCCCACCCCCCACCCCCCAATGGGCAGTACTGCCCACTTTGGGAACCACTGGTATAAAACATGATTGTGATAGGAAACATAATACTGGTTCTGCTAAGGGAAGGTGACTTTTCTCTTACCAAGTCTTGACTACTGATGCTTTCCAATTGCTTTTCTACTCTAATGGATTCAACTCGTGTCCGTAGAATACAGGAACAGTCCTACAAAAATATTTGAAAGTATAGAAATAAAGCCTTTAAAATGTAACTCACCAATCTATACTCATCTGTCATGATATGAAACTGCAACCTCAGTTCATAGTAATACTTAATTAATGCCGATACTGTACACAGTAAGAAATGTGGTCATCTCGGTGGGTTTAGGGACATCTAAGAGTCCGTTCTGAAAAATCATGATTAAATTCACTTTTTCAAAACTTAAGTACAGTATAGTTGTCTGAAATCAAACCTACATAAATAAGACAGATGCTAGACTTAGTCATCCAAGTAACCCCTTTTTATGACCCTGTAAAAATTGGCTCTTCCAATTCTTAATTTTATCCCTATAATCTTGAGTTGGGGATATCAACTTGCTTGTGGAGTCTGAACTTGAATATTATATTAAGATATATTATAAATTTTAATGTATATTAAGATGTAAGAAGAGGCATTAAACCACGATTTTGGGCTATATTTTACAGTTCAAAGAACATTCTATTTAAAAGCTTTCACTCTGGAAAATGAACCAGAATTATAACTCTCTTTCTGCAAAGCTCCATAAATGGACAAAATAATTTTATTCTATTTTCAACATGCATATAATAATATAATATAATATAATATAATATAATATAATATAATATAATATAATATAATATAATAATATAATATAATATAATATAATATAATATAATATAATATACACAATACAATATGTGTGTGTAGTAACACCTGCTAGATTTCAAAAATTAAAACAAATATGTGCTTACCAAACAAGACATGGAACTGTTTTAGTTCATGGAAAATATCATGCTAATCCATTTACTCTGAAATAGAACATTAAGATATTAAATATTACAGTACATTCAACATCCAGGTATCAACCAAAGATGTCTCTTTTCCTCTTCGACTATAAACCTCCACAGAAACCCTCTAACATATAGTGCTCTGGATAAAATTAATGGTCCCTAGCACAATTCATCAAAAATATTTGAAATCATATTCAAGCATTATTATATATCAGAAAACTTTTCAGGATATTGACATAAACGAAGAATATTGGGTTTTGATTTCTTTACATGATCTGTATTAAGATTGATCTATCATATTTCTGAAATCAGTCCATGTGACTTAACCACAATTGGTACCCATAATTTATAATGTTTACAAAACTTAACCATAGCACCACTTGTCTGAACTAAATTGGGAAAGGTTTCTTTCTTCTGCTACTTTTGAATATGAGACAGAAACTGGAAATAAGTACATTTTGGGAGAGGGAAATTAACACCACCAAGAGAGCTGGTCACCACCCCTTCTAATTCTAGTGCTGATAATGATCTGGTATTACATTTCTTTTTATTAAAATGTAACGCTCTGTCAACCTTAACAAATGAAGTATAATTGGTTGTGATTTGACATACTGAATGAATTACTCTATATTCATGATTTCACATCAAATTAACATGTCATGCAAACATATTATTTGAGTAACCCTTTTTTTAAAAAAATGTATTATTTCTTTCTAGACACATATTTTATAAAACATGTCCAGAAATGAATTCTAGGAAAATCATTTTGTATTTTTTTTTACATCAGTTGACTTATTTTCATCACAAACAACACAGTAATATTCTTCTCAAAGAGACCTGCAGTTCTTTTAATGGGTTTCCCTTTAAACAACCATAAGAGTATGCTAAGACTTTAAAATTATGAAAGATTTTAAACTCAGTTTGCACACATATGCCAAAGTCATCATCTCAAATGCCAAAGATTTTGTGTAAGTTATTGTTTTAATATTAGCTAAGATGGGAGTAAATGAATACTGGTAGTTGGAAACCATCAATGTATAAAAAATTGAGAGGGTATTAGAAAGCATGGTTTTTAATCTCGACATGCTTTTTGACTACAACTTATCCATATTGTCCCCTTTGTAAGATCACAGATTCTTCCATTAAAAAAGAGTTGTGTACATATGCCTTGAGAGCCAGCTTGGTGAAATGGTTAAGGCATCAGGCTAGAAATCAGGAGATCTGCCTTAGGTGACTTTGGGCTATCATTTTCACTCAAACCTAGGAAAAAGGCAATGGTAAACTACTTCCAAAAAATCTTGCAAACAAAACTGCAGGGACTAGTCTGAGAATCAGACATGACTGAACAGAAGAAATGAAATATTTATGCCTTAAAGATGAAAATGTTAATTTTACAAGTTTTTCTCAGTCTGTACTACATCATCCAACTTAGCTAACAAAAGCAATAGTCAGGAATTATAGCCATCAAAAGATTCTAACTTTAACAAACACTGACAGATACCCTCCCTCCAAATAATAATAATACTTTATTTGTGGTCACAGACCAAAACACAAGTACAACAAAAGAAGACCATGGGAAAATTAATCATAAACAACTGACCATCCCCAGAAATAAAAATTCATTACAAATACAAACTACAAACAGAAAATAGGGATGAAGGAATGCAGCAGAAGTAAGCTAGATACTTAAGATCAATATTCAAATCAGTGGAAACTGATTAGGAAGATGCAGGATTCCATAACACAAAGATAAACTATCAGTCCTGCTTAAACGTTTTAACTATATGTTGGGCTAAATGCAGCCAGGTGAATTACTGTATGATAAAAATACTTGCAATCAAGCTGCATATAGGATCAGGGATATGTCATGCTAGGCATCTTAACGTTAATACTAGCGCTAACCTTCCAGTAAGGACTATGAACGTAGAACCTTCAAAATCCACTCAAAGCCCTTAAGTATTTGATGCTTGCTTGCATAGGCAGCCCTTTCTCCTGGAGAAGAAGCAACATAAACATTGCGAGACTCCATCTCCAAAGTTCTGTCGCAACAACTTTAATCATCCAACTGAGTCAAAACTAATTCAGCCGGAATAATAAGCAACTAGGGAAGTTTTCATCTTTTCCCTCTTACAGGAACTGCGCAGAAAATTGACTTTGGGCGTCCCGCCTCTATATTCCACATGAACGCTCGTTTCTTCCCACCGACTTTTCTCCTTCACACCCGACTTTAACTCGCGTGCGTGCGTGTTACCTTCCTAAAAGTTACCAGGAACTCTGCTCCATCGCGCCTCGTTGGGGTTCCTCCAGTCCAGAATCACCCCCGAGAAGTTTAGGTTGATCCGGGTCGCGTGTACTTTACTTATCCGCTTCTACACTGAGCAGCGGCGAAAACCGTCGGAGGCACAAGTGGGGGGCAAAGGCCCCCAGTATGGCGAAGCAGACCGAGAGCCGCCCTCACTCCGCCAGCTCTTTTTTAAAGACACAGCGACCGACGATGGTCCTCAGGCCCCTCAAACTTCAGGTCCCGCCCTCTAGAACTGCGAAGAAGTCCAAACCGGCGGAGAACAGCAAGAGCGCCTCTCACCTAAGGGACTACGAGCTCCATAGTGCTCTGCGATTCATATTTGCATGGGGGGGTGGTCCAAAGGGGGAGGAGGAATGAAAGGAGCTGTTCCCGCCCCACTGTTGCACGATGGGAATCGTAGTTCCAAAGCTAACGGGTGGCAGAAGCAGTTTGGCGAGCTCCTTACGGGATAGTAATCTCGCAAAGCGGGAGGAGGCGGGGCAACTCGACCTCCTTTCGGGGACCGCCATCTTGTAGTCCAGCGTGACCGCCTCCTCTATCCCTACCCCTCCCATGTTGCCTCACTCCGTCCGGTGCTCCGAGAGAGGGAGCCGGGGAGGCTCTTGCGGTAAGAGCGGCCGCTGCAGCGCGTAGCTTGAATGAAGTGAGGTGGAAGCGCCCAGGTCGAAAAAAAGTCAAACCCGGGAAGCGGTAAGGAGCAAGGGACGGGAGCCGAGATCATGGCTCCGCATTTTCCCTGGTTTTATGCACCCGCCTATTGCTGTCTTCTGTCCTCTTTTTCTTCCATCTGTACAGTCGGTTCCCTCGTCCCTTTCCCCCAATTCTATGTTAGATGGATATACCTTAAGAAGAAGCACTGACTGGACCAAGAATTTAGTACTGTGATGGGTCTTTCAGCATTTTATCTGGACTCCAAAAACGACCGCGAGATGCTTTCCTTCCAAAAGATTAGAAAATCTGACCTGTATCCATTATTAGGGCTGGAGAGTGTCGAGCATGACAACGATTGCATTCTCATACTCTTCCCTCCTTCCCTTCCTCCAGTATTGCCAGATCCTCGCCTCCTTTTTGCAAAAGGTCTCCTGATTCCCCACCCCCACCCGCCTCTTCTATTTCACCTGCAAGGCTATTCCATCTCTTGAACAGGCTCTTCTCTTTCTTCTTGTAGCCGTAACAAAAAATGTTCAAAGGCGAAGGGGGAAGAGGAATGATTCTTTTTAAAGAATCAAAAGCGAAGTTGGAAAAAGAGGTGGCTGTTCCGTGCGCAACTGCGGTTTGCACATTTTGTATGAGTGCCTCATATAAATCCAAGCACGAAGCAGCTGCTGATGTTGATATTTTTTGTCATTGACGTCTTGCCTAGGACAGTCGAGATTACTCCGTGCCTGTTTCTCCCTCCCACCGTTCTTTAAGGAAATTATAACAATCGGCTCTTTCTGTTTTTCGGGATTAGCTCGCTTGAATCAGTAGTCAAGAAATAAAGAGAAATCATTATGAGCTCAGAAGCTGGTACCGTTGCCTATTGGGATGGGCAGTCAAAGAGGGTAGCCATGTCTGTGGATTACTATAATCAGATTGATTTTAAGTATCAGCAAGGCACTTATTAAAACATATGTACTGAGTGTTTAGTTTTATAACCACTCCTCACTGCAGTCTCTTGGCATTTAATAGTAGACATATTTTGTTCAACAATTCAATGAATTACAATACAAATACATATAGTTACCATAATATAAACTTAGAAGTATAAAATAAAAGTAAAGATTAAGTGAGTGATGTTAATTCATCTTTCAAAGACTACAAAAATGAAAGCTAAAACGGGCCAATCTGAATTCTAGTGGAAGTCAATCTACTAACAATAATAAAAATATTTTTTAAAAATAGATAAGTAAATAAAAACAAAAATGTTGGTGGACCACTAGGTCTTTTTCTGTTGTCAGTTTTCTATGTTTCTAATGACAGTCTTCAATGATAGTTTGTGCCTGGTTTTGCATAAGGCGACTGTACAATGTGGTTTATTTGTTTTTGAGGTAGTATGACATGCAAATCCATCCCAAGAAATAATCCATAGGTTACAAATTATAGAAGTTAATTCATATACTACACAACACCAAAACCAACTACTTTATGACCTAATATTATATGTGAATCAAACAATTATAACAAAGCGCTAAATTTTTCATTTGAAAATTAGCATTAGATTAGACTAAAGATGGACTTTCTGAAAAGTCAGTTAAAGCAGGGGTCTCCAACCTTTTGAACCTCAGGGACCACCGAATTCATAATTTTAGATCCCGCGGACCATGAATATGAATCCAGCATCCTGCTTGCTGAAGTGCCTGGACTCCCACTGATGAGATGGGGTCCTTCAAGCACTTAGCTGCTTGTTTCTGCAACCTTAAATACTTAAATACAAAACACTGGGGTCTCTCCTCCCTCTCTCCCTCCCTCCCTCCTTCTCTCTTTCTCTTTCTGTGCCTTGTCTCTCTCATTCTCGGTCTCTCTTTGTGTCTTGTCTCTCTCTTTCTGTCTCTCTCTCTCTCTCTCTCTCTTCCCCCCTTCCCTCTGTCCCCAGGGGTGGGGAGAAAGGAATCTCTGAACTGGTGCTGGATGATGAGAATCTGATGCTCGGAGGCCAATGAGCCTCGTGCTGAAGACCAGATGGGCAATCCTGCAGTCTCCCTAGCAAATCCGTGTCGTGGCTGCTGCCTCCTGCCTCTGTACATTGAGGAGGCGGAGCAGCAGCGGGAAGAGCACAGACCTCCTGAGCCGCAGAAGTGGCTGTCAACAATGCCCTCAGGTGAAGATGTTGCGAGTGGGAGGCTCGACCCCTCCCCTCAGGAGCCGCAAAGTACTTGCCGCCCCTCTGGCACCCGCTAAGCCTCCTTCCCGCTGGGCATGTGTGCGCTTCTGGTGAGGAGGAAGAGAAGCATGGTGGGAGGAGGCTTGGGAGCTGCCAGAAGGGCAGCAAGTGCTTTGCGGCTCCTGAGGGAAGCGGGGCAGGAGATCGTGCCCTCCCTTTGCAGGCCAGGGAACACCTGGGAAGGGCTCCGATGCCACAATCTCCTGCGCACCTGCCTCCCTTTCCACGCACATCAGTCCATCCACCGCCAGTATCACACCTGTTGCAGACGCAGGTGCGCTGCAGACCAGCAAAATTTTCTCACAGACCATGGTTGGCGACCTCTGAATTAAAGCAGATGTTACTCAATGTCATTCAGGTGGAGCAAACTTCTTCCATTGTAAAATTGGTATAAGAAAGCAAATATGGGTAATATCTGTAAGAAGAGTAAGACTGGCAAGGATTTACAGGTATTTAATTTGCAACCACATTTGAGCCCAAAATTTATCTTGTTAAGCAAGACAGTTAAGTGAATTTTGCCTCATTTTATGATATTTCTTGCCATAGTTGTTAAGTGAATCACTGCAGTTGTTAAGCTGATAATGATTGTTAAGTGAATTTGGCTTCCCCATTGACTTTGCATGTAAGGAGGTCACAAAGGTAGTCACATGACCTCCGGACATTGAAATAATCATAAATATAAGTTTCCAAGTGTCTGAATTTTGATCACATGATCATGGGGATGCTGGAACAGTTGTAAGGGTGAAAACAGTCATAAGTCACTTTTTAAGTGATATTGTAACTTCAAACAGTTACTAAATGAACTGCTGTAAGTCAAGGACTACTTGTATTGCCCTTCTGAAATGCCAGCATGTAGATGTCTGTGGGCAAGAAATTCCAGTTGTCTCTTGAAAAAGCATCTTTAGGACATCCTGCCTGTGGAATTAGGGCTACAAAATTCTGGATGACCACTAAACAGCAGCAGGGAGGTATAAAAAGTCCTTAACTCTTTATTGCGATTTAGTGGCACTATCCTGAGTGGTGTGTGTCAGGCTTACCACTGCTGAAAAAGTGTCACTGGTTTTCTTGAAACTTTTGGTAGAAAGCGTTCGTTTTATATTCTAACATTTATATTATACTGCTTATATGCCAAATTTTGCTGTTTAACCTTGGCTGTTCAAGTCCAGTCTTTAAAAAAAAGATGAATGTATCTTTTCTTTTATGTATACTGAGAGCATTTGCACCAAGACAAATTCCTTGTGTGTCCGATCACACTTGGCCAATAAAGAATTCTAATTCTAAAAAAAAATTCTGAATACTGATAGTGTCAGTTGTTCTCTCTTCCTCTCTATCTCTACACACACACTAAATTTCAAATCTCTGTTATGCTTTGCAATAGTACAGTATAATACAGTATAGCAGGGGTCCCCAACCACCGGGCCGCGGCCCGGTACTGGTCCGTGGATCATTTGGTACAGGGCCGCAAAGAAAATAAAAATAAAATAAAAATGGCGGCTTTCTTCACCTTCGGTGAATGCTGCTGGGATCAGGGATCAAGGACACAAATGAAAGAAGGGGAGGGAGGAAGCAACCAAAGCCTGTCCTGCTCTCCGGCTCAGCGGCTTCGGTTTCCTCCCGCCTCGTTCCTCTCTCAGTCGCTCTCTCGCTCCTCCACCAGCCCAGGAAGAAACTGCTTCAAAGAAGCTGTCAGGGTGGCTTTTCCTGTCGGCGCAGCTCCTCCGAAGTGCCCGTTCACCCCCACCCCGCCACCCGCGGTTCAATCCAGTGCTCCGTTCTGCCTGCCTGCCTGCCTTCGTTTCTGGTTTTTTTGGAGTAGCTTTGGCTGAGAATAACAACTATTTGCCTCTTTTACTCAGCCGAAGCTGCTCCGAAACAACCAGAAACGAAGGCAGGCAGGCAGAACGGAGCACTGGATTGAACCGCGGGCGGCGGGGTGGGGGTGAACGGGCGCTTCGGAGGAGTTGCGCCAACAGGAAAAGCCACCCTGCCGGCTTCTTCGAAGCAGTTTCTTCCTGGGCTGGTGGAGGAGCGAGAGAGCGACTGAGAGAGGAACGAGGCAGACACCTGAGGGATAAGGCTGAGGAAGGGAGGGAGGGAGGGAGACACCTGAGGGATGAGGCTGAAGGAGGCAGGGCTGAGAGGCGGGGCTTGTCCTGAGCCTCCCTGAACTTGGTGGTTTGCTGGCAGACGTTTTATTACCTGACTAGGTAACAACATCAGATGTTATCTAGTCAGGTAATGAAGCATCTGCAAGCAAACCACCAAACTCGGACTCCTCCCCCTCTCCCCCTCCTTGAAAAAGTGTCGTCGTCCCCCGCCGGTCCTTGAAAAAGTGTTTCTGCGTGAAACTGGTCCCTGGTACAAAAAAGGTTGGGGACCACTGCAGTATAGTATAGGCAAAAAAACCTTTGTGCTTAGTGTCTCATTTATCCTTGAAGATTGGTATATTGTTGAATAATATCCCTTATTAAAAATATCCCTTACGGTATATCTTCTTGTTCTCAAAAATATTAACCATATAGCTTGGGGTAAAGGGTTCTCTTGATTAAGGTCAAGATGCAAGCCTGAACAAGATGCCTAATATATTGCTAGGCATATTATTCATAATGTAACATTTAAATAATGTCTAATGTAATAGGACCAGTTATTCCAAAGCTATTTTATACAAATCACTTGGAGTAACCTAAGTGCAAGCAATAAACCATTGTTTCTTTTTGGGAAAAGAATTACATCTGTTGTGAATATACAGACACTTAAAGTGTAAGACATAATAGTGCTATAATTATGCCACTATTAACAAAATAGTACTAGTGAATATACCCATATCATGTTGATTCTATAGAAGGGTACATAAAGAAAGTCAGTCATAGGCGGGCTGGGATTCAGTTTTTTTAACAACTGGTTCTGTGGGCGTGGCTTAGTTGGTGGGTGTGGCTTGGTGGTCATGTGACTGGGTGGAAATGGCTTGGTGGTCATGTTACTGGCTGGGCGTGGCCAGCTCAATATCACTCACATCGAGGCACGCATCTCCTTGCATGGCCTCTCGTGACTGTGGGGATGCTGTGACAGTCATAAGTGTGAAAAAGGGTCATAAGTCACTTTTTCAGTGCCATTGTAACTTTGAATGGTCACTCCACACAAGCAAAGTACCAGCAAAAGAGAAAAAAAACTCCAGAGACAGGAAGTTTAGTCCTGCCAAGAATATAATAAGGGTTTCTGTACGCAACACCAGAATGTTTCCTTCCTTACAAGATTAGGCCAATAATTTCTTCTAACAACTGGTTCTCCGAACTGCTTAGAATGTTAACAACCAGTTCTAGCGAATAGGTGCGAACTGGTAGAATCCCAACCCTGGTCATAGGTTCATCTAAAGAGTATATTTAAGAATGTTTCAAATACAGTTATATGGTGCAAATATCAAAGAGAAAATGTAAATGTTTAATTTTAGTAAGCTTGGTGAATGCTTTTTCTTTAACAGGAAGTTTTTTCATACAACATATATTCCTTCAATTATTATTTGTCTTAGCTGATTAGCATCTTATAGATTAAGATGAAGGCATACACTTCATTTGGTAGAAAGTGTTTATATTCTGACATGTGGTTTTGAATTTAAGCAGTGCTTTTCTTAAACAATATAGCATCTTTTCTACAGTTCCAGTTATAACCACAAATTGTACAGCCAAACTGCCAGAATTGGGCTATCATAATTTTTTTTCAATTAAAATCCTCCAATTGGCTTCTCATATTTTTGTTATTTTAAATAAAAACTCACAGAAACTTCCCCAAATACAAAACTGTTCTCTAATCCTCTTCAAAAGTATCAACACATCAGTGTTGCAACCTAGCCCAAAAAAGTTTGCCTTTTCCTTCTATTTGGTTTGTCCTTACTGTGTCTTTGCATGGACAGTCAGCATGTTCTGTTATCAAAGTCAGTAAAAAAACCCAATGTGGTATCATAAGCACTAACACATACCCCAATTCTACAGAGGAATTTTGAGTCTATCTTTCAGAGGATAATTAAGACTGCAGAAAAAATTACTACCAACCTGCCTTCCATTGAGGACCTGTATACTGCACTAGTCACAAATAGGGCTGTGAAAATATCCCAGACATAAACTGTTTCAACTCCTTTCCTCAAAATGACGCTATAGAGCACTGTACACCAGAACAATTAGACACAAGAGCAGTTTTTATCCAAACACCATCACTCTGCTAAACAAATAATTCCCTCAACATTGTCCAAAGTCTGCACTACTATAGCTATTAATCTTCTCATTACTCCTTATCACCCCTCCCCTCCCACTTGTGACTGTATGACTGTAACTTTGTAACTGGTGTCCTTACGATCTATATTGACTGTTACCTAGTATGATTTGATTGCTTATTGTACCCTATGACTATTATTAAAGGTTGTACCTTATGATTCTTGACTCTTGAAGAATGTATCTTTTCTTTTATGTATACTGAGAGCATTTGCACCAAGATAAATTCTTTGTGTATCCAATCAGACTTGGCCAATAAAGAATTCTAATTCTAAAAGAAAAGTAAGTCATTTTGACTTCTATAAAATGCTATAAAATCCTCTGTAAAACATAATTTTATATTTCAATATTGACAAATTTTTAAATTATAGTACAAAATGGTTTCTTTACTTCCTTAGACTGGCACATACTGAGGAACTTGGGAGTGACTAAAATCGGGCTTTAAAATAACAATGGTGCACAATATTCATCAAGTATTTGGTGAGATACAGTGAAGCATTTACACTCATTATTTGTCAGTGTGTTACATGCACTTGTTTTACTTTCTGAGGGACCGACCACAAACAGTAAGGGCTGGGTCTGTCACATCCACCTCCCTGAAGCTTAGCACTGGTTCCCCAAAGGGCTGTGTTCTCAGTCCCTACCTGTACTCACTGTACACACAAGATTGTGTATCGTCTGACCCATCCACTGTGATCATTAAGTTCGCAGATGATACTACCATATTGAGTCTCATTACAGGAGGAGACGAAACAGCATACAGGGAGGGTTCAAAAATTATCCTCATGGTGCCTAGAAAACAACCTGCACCTGAACATCAGCAAGACAAAGGAGATGGTGTTAGACTTCCGGAAGAAGAGAAAGGAACCCGCCCCATTTTACATCAAGGGGGGCTGTGTGGAGAGAGTTTCCTCCTTTAAATTCCTGGGAGTCTACCTCAGCGAAGATCTTTCCTGGAAATCAACACAACCCAGGTGGCCAGAAAGGCCCAACAGAGACTCCATTTCCTTAGGGTCTTGCGAAAGAATAAAGTGGAACAATGACTAATGACCTCCTTTTACCAGTCCACAATAGAAAGTGTCCTCTCATAGTGCATTATGGTATGGTATGCTGGCTTGACAGCCACAGATAGAAAGACATTACAGAGGATAGTGAGCACAGCACAAAACATCGTGGGCTGTTCCCTGATATCACTACATGACATCACTAGGGCTCGTTGCCTTAGAAGAGTGAGGAAAATTATCAGGGACATCTCACACCCCAGTCAGCACTTCTTCACTCTCTTACCATTGGGTAGGAGATATAGAAGCATAGCCAGCTGCACCAAAAGGCTGAAAAACAGTTTCTATCTGGGCTGTAAGACTTCTGAACGGAAAATAACTTCATGTCAACATAGTATGATAGACTTGCGGGGCCGGTGCATTGTGGAACAAGGTCACGTAGTATAAAAAGCTTGGGACTGGGTTAGGAACTTCTGTCCTCACTGTGAGTTGTGTTGGGGGAGGGGGTATTGCACGAAAGGCAGCTCAGCCAATCTCATTGTACACAGGTTGTACTCTGACAATAAAGGCAATAATAATAAATGATGAGAAAACCTTCCCTATATTTAGTATAATGTAAGTCAAACTAGGTAAATTCAAAGTGGAACTCGATTCCTTGTGAGCTCATTTAAGACAGTAAATATTGCAATTTAAACTGATTGGATTCACTCATTGTGGTACAAGCATTGTGTTTTGTTTGTTTGATGTAGTGTGTTGTATGATCCAACCAATTGTGTTTTATTCATTAAAGATGCTTCAGCAGGTTATGGTTTAATGTGAACCAACCTAAATATTGATCTTAAAGCAGGATATATTTTGGCTGGTATTTTGCCAAATTAGATTATTTTAAATAATGTCATACAACACGGCTGGGAAACATCTTCTCTAAATGGTGCTACTGTGCAGTCATCTCGCATATGCTCCAGTGGAACGCTTGGAGAGCTCATCCAAAGTGCTGCAGAACCCTAGGATTCCATATGTTCATTTTGTTTTAAAATGATATTGGAATAGTTTGTTATGCCTATTTCTTTTTAATACATTTCCAGACAGGCCTTCTTTTAACAGAAAGCCAGTTTGACATGGTGGTTAAGGCATCAGGCTAGAAACCAGAAGACCATAAGTTCTGGTCCTGAGACTGTTGAGTCTCACCTTAGGCATGAAAGCTGGTTGAGTGACTTCGGGCTAGTCATTCTTTCCCAGCCCAAGTCACTTCAAAGGGTTGTTGTTATGGAGAAATAGAAGAAAGAAGGAATATTAGATATCTTTGTCACTTTGAGTTATTTATAAAATAATAATGATAATAATGGAAGCAGCAGAAGAGAAGAGAAAGAATTAGAAAAAATCACAAAATACAAAGAGCTGCAAATAGAAGTAGCACAACTCTCAAAAGAAAGCAAAAATACTATCAATAGTAATGAGGGCCCTGGGTACAGTCCCAAAACATGAAGCACCACATGAACATCATTGGCATTGACAAAATTACCAATCACTTGCAAAAATTAACTTTACTTGGGACAACTTACATCCTGCAATGATACTTTAAGCATCATCAAATAACAACATTTGCCTATCTTAGGTCCTTGGGAGGAATTCATAAATTCCTCCCAAGGACCAGCACCTTTTACCCATAAATAAAAATGCTTAATTATTTCTTATTTTTTTACTTTCAAAAATTTGCATTAACATACACTTCAATGAAACTCCCCAAATTAAAATATTCAAAATTTCCTAATAGGATGAAATGGCAGGATCATCTGTGATTTCACAAACTATCTGAAAACAGAATTGCTAGAAAAATAGCATTATTGTACAGTTGATTTTATATGCAGTAGATAAAATAAAATTAACTTAATTTTTTTTGTTTAATACTGTAATCTTTTAATTTTCCATCATTTAGATTTTCAAAAAGGTTTAATGTTCACATGTTTTCAAAATAGTTATATTACAATAGGTAACAATAAACCTATCATTGAATATCAGTATCTGAATAATGGCACTAGAAAAACCAGGCAGATGGTTCTTTTTAGGTTAATATGCTGGATATATTCCTAACTGAAAAATCATATAGTTAATTAAATTATATTTGTGATTATGGCAAAGCTTAATTGGGTTATAAGTTATATGGAAATTGTTCAGATTTGTTTCATTCTAAGAAACTGTGTTTAACTAAATCACAGTAATGTTTTTCCAAGGTGGAGAACCTTTTATCTATGAATGGTTGTTGTCTGACATAAAGTATGAGTGCTCTGGTATGCTGATAAACAGAGGTAAAAATAATCAAATATTTGGAGAGTTTTAAATAATCCTTACAAAGGTGTTTCTGTGTATTTCTCGTATTTTGAACTCTTGATCGTAGAGGAACATAGAGAAACCTCTTTTTGTGAACAATTGATGAATAATTGTTATAAAATTATAATTTTATTGTTAAAAATTTTTAATTTAAAAGTTTTTATTTAAAAATGTTTTTTCCTGATTTAAATAATCATTTGTGAAAGAAGTTTCCCTTCTCCTCTAATGCATATTGAAGAACTATGTAAGAATTTTATAGAAAGTAGATTAAAATATATCAAGAAATAATCAAGCAATTGCAGATTCAAATAAACATTTCTGAGGGACACCTAGAGTTTCTAACCAAGAGGTGCTATGGAATCCACTTATGAAAATATTGCCAAAATTTGTTAGGACTTACCCCTGGAGTCAAAGACTAACTTAAACACAAAATAGAAAATGTTATCTTTAGGGTCTGTAGCCTCAGAAGCTTGGGCATGATCCTTAATCAAGCTAAGTTATCTTAATTGAAATGTTAAAAAATAGTGTACAATCCTTTACATATTGACATAACTACATGTAAGAAAGGAAGCTACAGTACTTTTAAATTTTAGAGGGAGGGAGGGAGAGAGAGATATTTTTTTCCTAAATGACTTTGCACTAAGAAAACATGCACTATTGCATACTTAAGATAGTTGAAGGCTTTAATTTGCGGAAATTTATTTCTATTTTTAGCCAAGGACTTGTGGCAATTCAAAATGATTAATACAGATACAAAATTTTATATTGCAACACATTTTATAACACTATATTAGTAATATTATCTTTATTGAAGGAAAGTAATCTTTCCCATTTTATTTAATTAAATAAAACAATATAGAGGATGGAAATGAAACAAGAGTATTTGAATTAAGTTTGACATTGTTGCATCTGATATTTAGACTTGTCTATGAGACATATACTTTTAAGCACAAAAAGATACTTAGCTTCTCATTATTAATTTTATAGGTCCAAAGCTACCTGTACTAGTTTACATTTTTCTTGTTTTGTTTGTTTATAATTCATTTTGGAAGAAAAAAAATATGTTTGGCATTTGGAACCCCGCAATTTACACATGTATTTAATACAATATACTTTCATGCAATGGGCCCTCCCAAAGGAAAATTTATTCTAATGTTATAACTGGATTTATATCAAAAGAAAACTTGGCTATATATTAAGATTTCTGTCAGTGTGTGTTCCCTTCAAAATCCAAGAAAGAAATACCCAGACTCCATGGATCAGAGCAAAGTTATTCTTTTACTGGAAAATGAAGAGGAAGCTACAGATGGAATTCCGAAACTGAGAATTTGGTGCGCAGATCACACATACAAAGAAATGGAATTGTTCCCACCCCCCGAAGTCCAGAAGTCTCTTCCAATTAAAAGTTCTGAATATGATCATGTGGGCATCTTCAGGAGGTGATGAGGCCTCTGTCCGTTGACCTTGACATATTTTGATAAGACATCGCAACTGCGCAAAAAGGGATAGAGGCTAGCAAGGAAATGGAAAGTTGAAAAGAAGAAATCATACACCCCCTCCTTTTGCTTACCCACAGTAAAGGAATGCAAAACACCTCCAGCTCTCTTCCCCCCCAATTACCCCTCCCCCCGTTGCTAATGACAGCCGAAAGAATTAAGCCTAGCAGTAGAGAAGATAAAGTAGGTAGGATATGGGAGAAATAAATGAGATAGATAGCAGTTAGGGTACCCGAAGAGATCTTGAGGCTGATAATTTCTTTTTCATTCTAGATTTTCATATGCAAGGATAAAGCAAGAAAGAATGGCAGAAAATGAATTAGAAAGCTCCTATTTTGTTTAAGATGGGGAAAGGATACAATTACTCATTAGAGAGTAGTAGTTAAGAGAAGAATTGTTTAACATTAATGTCTGAAATTGAATTTTAATCCTTGTTTTCCTCTTCTTTTTCTCAAGATGGTGAATGAATGGGGCAAGATTGCGATATAAAGGTAGTGAACCTGGCAGCTTAAAATGTATCTTCCTTTGGTCTAAATTATCCTCCTGTCTGTCTAGTTGATATGAAATGAATGCCAGCAATAAATTATTGCCAAACAATCATTCAACTCAAATGAGAAGGAGCCAGATATAAAACGGAAAGAGGATGTGGTTTTCAAAGAATTGAAGCCTGAAGCAACCCTCATGAATTTCAACCACAGCAATTCAGAGAGCATCACTGGTAAGCTGATGAGTAAATTAAAAGGTGCTGGTAGATGTTTTGAAAATTATAACTGCTTCAAGGCTACTTTATATTGAACTTTAGAACTGTCTCAAATTTACAGTAAAGCAATGCCTTTATTATGCCAAACTCAAGATAGATTAAATGGCATGTAATTTTTTCCAAAATGCTTGAGCAGGCAGATCATATAGAAATAGAAAAAAAGTTTGGGGAGGGAAAGAAAGAAAAGCATCTAAACCAGCTCCTTTAAAAAGGAATGCTGCCTTTTTGAATGAAGGATATAATAAAATACTAATAAAAGCTGGAGTAAAAGAGAAATCTGTCTTCAAATCAGTGCAATAGATTAAAAACTATTGCTTTTTTTAGTTAGTGATAATTAATTTCTAACAGGTAAACATTTAAGACTTGTGTTGTTTCTCACTGTCCTTAGTTCAGAATGGATAACATCAGTCATTTTTTTCAGAATGTTGAAAAGCATTTATTTAGCAAAGAAAATAATGGTTTTCTTCCAAAGTTGATATGGCATTCGCATGTATCTTTAGATGATTGCCCTAATGAAGACCTTCCTGAAGTGGAACTAGTGAGCATGCTAGAAGAACAGCTGCCTCAGTACAAATTACATGTGGATTCTTTATATCTTCCTGTAAATGATGACTGGATCCAGTCAAGAAGTTCTCACAGTCATGGTCCTGAAATTTCTTCTCCTGTTCTTGCTGAGGAGGCACTCCATTATATGAGTAAGTATCCCAATATAAATATAAGCATTCAAGATTCAGTCAACCTGCAAAAACAACTGAAGTACCTCCAGATTTGGAGAATTCTGTTTTCCAAAATTGATACAAAGAACAAAGCTTGAATATATATATATATATATGTATGTATGTATGTGTGTATACATGTGTGTGTGTGTGTGTGTTTTCTTAAGTTCTCGCGGGTATTTATATGTATGGTACTCAGCTTTGTTCGGGTATTTTCCCACATCGTTATAGTTGTGCTTTTAAAGTTGTAGCAACATTTCGGCAGAATCTCATCTGCCATCATCAGGCTTCTGTATTGTGTTTGTCTGTGAGTCAGACTTTCACAGCCGTTTCTGTTTTAAATTTGGTGCTAGCCTACTACTGCTTTCTTCATCCTGATTGGTTGGGAGTCTTAGTCTGTGTTTATTGGTCTTGGAGTTTGCTGTGTTCTGCTTGATTGGTGTTTCTAATATCTTCTGTCTGTTTTGTAGCTTTTTTGTCTTAATTGGCTGGCAACATTGTGTTTCCTGTATTGGAGGCTTTTAGTGCGGCTTGGCTCCGAGTAAACAGACGGCTATCATTTATTAGGAAGCTAGGTTTCATCTGGGTGCCTGGTTGGGGTGTGTTTGAGCTGGAGATATTGGGGGGGTCTGTTTGTGCCCAGGTGTTTGCCTGGCTTGTGTGGAGATTTTTTTTGTTTGAGAGTGCAGGCTTCCAGATAATTGACAGTCTGGTGGAGTCATCTCTTCTATTCATGCTTTCAGGTCTTTTTTCAATCTCTGTGGCTTCTCTGATAATTCTATAGCTGGGGTTTTCTATAGTGTCTAGGGTTTTGGTGCCATTGAAGTCGATGTTATGACCTGTGGCTTTCATGTGTTGGACTAGTGAGGAAGTGCGTTCCAGCTTTTTTACTGCACTTTTGTGTTCATCCAAGTGGGTACTTATTCTTCTATTGGTCTGTCCAATGTATGTGGCAGGGCATGATTGCACAGGAGACTTCATATATGCCTTGGTTTTCCAGGTCAATTTTATCTTTGGGGTTTCTTAGGTTGGCTGCTATTTTTCTGTCTGTTTTGAAGGCAGTCTTGATGTGATGCCTGTGTAGTATCTTACTGATTTTGTCTGTAGTACCTCTTATGTAGGGCAGGACAGCTGTTCCATAGGTCTGTTCATCTTCTAGGTCTCCATTATGTCTCAGTGTGTTTTTGTGGATCAAGCCAGTGATTTTGCTTTTGTGGAAGCCGTTGGCTGTCAGTACTTTAGTCAGGGTGCATAGTTCAGTCTTTATGTGTGTGTTGTCTGCCAGGCGTTTGGTTCTGGCAATTAGTGTTTTGGCCACTGAGTTTATCTGTGCTGGGTGGTGGTGGGATTAGGCGTTGAGGTAGCGGTTCGTGTGTGTTTCCTTCTGGTATATGGTGTGTCCTAGTGTGCCATCTGTTTTTTTGTAGATTAGTACATCTAGGAATGGTAGTTGCTTGTTTGTTTCTGTTTCCATGGTGAACTTGATTTTGGGGTGTGTGCTGTTTAGGTGTGTTAGGAAATCGTTTAGGTTTTCTTTTCCATGGGGCCAAATAACAAATGTGTCATCGATGTATCTTAACCATAGATTGGGTTTGTGGGTGGCATTGACTAGGGCTCTGGATTCGAATTCTTCCATGAACAGGTTTGCAATGACGGGTGACAGTGGTGATCCCATAGGGGCTCCTTCAATTTGCTTGTATCTTTGTCCTTTGTATATGAAATATGTGTTGGTTAAGCAGTGTTCTGCTTGTTCCATGAGGTGTTTAGCTGGTTGGTATTTATTTTTGATGATTTCAAGAGTTTCTTTTATCGGGACTTGAGTGAATAGTGAAACCATGTTGAAACTTACAAGAAGATCTTCTTGTTCCACGTATAGATCTTTAATCATTTCCAAGAGATGGTATGAGTTTTGTACATGTGAAACTGCTGCTTCAGCATGTGGCTGTAGCTGCTTTGCTAGGTATTTGGCTAGGTTTTGTAGTGGTGCTCCTCTGGAGCTGACTATGGGTCTGAGAGGTATGCCTTCTTTGTGTATTTTTGGGAGGCCGTATAGTTTGGGGCATCTGGAAGATTTTTCTCTTGGGATGATCGTCTATTGGATCTCTTTGCTCATGTGGCTGGTTATAATTTTCTTCTTGGTTATTTTTTCCAGATATGTGGTTAGGTCCATGTTTATGGGTTTGTATGTGGAGTCTTGCAGTAGGTCTGTCAATTTTGTTTCGTAGTCTTTTCTATCCATTACTACTGGGGCATTACGCTTATCTGCTGGAAGTATGATTATGCTGCTGTCGTTCCTTAGGGCTTGCAGGGCTTTTAGTTCCTCTCTGTGCAAGTTGCTTTTGGGTGGTTTGCTTGTGCCTAGGATGTTAGTGACTTGGTGTCTTATTCTATCAGCTTCATCTGTATTTAATTTAGTTAGGCTGGATTCCACTCCACATATGATGGATTCTGTGGGGATTTTTTTGGGTGCTATAGCATAATTGAATCCTTTGGTTAGGACATCTGTTTCTGTTTTGGTGAGTTCTCTGTTGGAAATGTTGTATACTAATTGTTTCACGTGTTGTTGTGAGTTGTTGGGGGCGTTCTTGTCATGTTCTAATTTCTGTAGTTTCTTCAGGAGTTTGTCATTTTTGTAAGTGGTTTCAGATTCAGCTCTCCAAGTTGTAAGTTGTTTTATCTTGTCCCAAAGTAGAAGGTGGATTTTGTTGCTCAATTCCAGGTGTAGAATTAGGAGATCTTTGTTTAACTGATCGAGTTGGAATCTCTTTCTGTGGAGCTCATTCCTGAGTAGAGCCATTTCAGTTCTTTTCAGGATACGTTTAGTAGCTGCTGTGCTGTGATGAAATTTTAATTTGAAGCAGGTCGGTGTTGCATTGTTGTCTCTGCAACTGCGTAGGAATTTGAGGTCACATAGTATTCCTGCTCTTTTCACTTCCAGCTTCTCATAAGTTTTGGTCTGACTGTTTATATCCTCCTCGTAGAGGTCTGATATTTGTTTTCTGAAGTTTTCCCGGGTATTTATATGTATAGTATTCAGCTTTGTTCGGGTATTTTCGGGCACAAACAGACTCTCCCCCATACCTCCAGTTCAAATACACCCCAACCAGGCACCCAGATGAAACCTAGCTTCCTAATAAATGATAGCCGTCTGTTTACTCGGAGCCAAGCCGCACTAAAAGCCTCCAATACAGGAAACACAATGTTGCCAGCCAATTAAGACAAAAAAAGCTACAAGACAGAAGATATTAGAAACATCAATCAAGCAGAACACAGCAAACTCCAAGTCCAATAAACACAGACCAAGACTCCCAACCAATCAGGATGAAGAAAAAACCATTCTGGCACAGCAGTAGGCTAGCACCAAATTTAAAACAGAAACGGCTGTGAAAGTCTGACTCACAGACAAACACTATACAGAAGCCTGATGATAGCCGAAATGTTGCTACAACTTTAAAAGCACAACTATAATGACGTGGGAAAATACCTGAACAAAGCTGAATACCGTATATAGCTTCGCCAGCTGTCGCACCCCCGACCCCAAAACCAAACAAGCTGACACACGCCAAGAACACAGACCCAGACCCCAAACTCGAAGCCAGACTAAAACCCAGAATGCTACATTACAGCCACCCGCTCAGGATATCACATCAGAAAACTCAAGAAATTACACCACAAGAACTCAAGAAGTTGCAACACAGCAAATGACCCAGGATATCACAGCACAAGACCAAGGATACCACAACAATAAATCTCACAAAGTCATCACACAACCCATTACCCAAGCTGTTACTACACAGGAGGCTAATGGAAAATAGATCAAAACATAAACGACCCAGGAGATTACAACACAGGACCCAGAATACCACAACAAAAGAACTAGCAAGCCCATCACACAACCCATTACCCCAGCCGTTAAAACACGAGAGGCTAATGGAAAAAAGATCACTACAAAACAAACGACCCAGGAGATTACAGCACAAGATCCAGGATATCTCCACAACAAAACTCACAAGGCCATCACACAGCCCATTATACCAACATCAACTCTATCAATCAATCAAGAGGCAGCAGCACAGCCAACCAGCCCAGCACACCAGCCCCCACCACCAGTATTTATAGAGAGATGGCAGCTCCGATCACACACTGCTTGCACTGGCACGAAGCCGAAAGCACCAGCCTGAGGTTGGCGAGTGGGACCTCGCTGAAACATCACCAAGATACTTTTAATCTTACACGGGAAAAGGCCCAAACATACCTAGACCTACATATATATACTTGAGAGTCTGCAACATTTATCTGTGTTAAACAGTCCATCATAGAGCAATATGTTTTGAACCAATACCTCAAGTAGGCTAATTTACAGAATGTGCCCAAAATCCAGGAGCCATCACGCCCATGGAATTAAAATTTGGCAAATTTTATAAACATTTTATGACATAAAAGTTATTATAAAACATTTTTGACATAATACAAAATGCCATAAATCATTTCCTGTGGTCAACTGCTAATATTTGACTGTGCTACATGGTTCAACATGTGTTACTTTCAAGGCAGATATATCCCTATTTCTCTAAATTTTTAAGAACTTTTCCGGCACATTAGAAGTTCTGCCATTGTTGAAGGCATTAAAGAATCTAGTAGGGACCCAAGGGGTCATAGATTGTCCTTTTTAAAAAAAATAGTGGAATGTCCTATGAACATTGCTCTTGTTAAATGCTCTGTTGAACATGGGAATAAACAACAGTGAACAGAGTTGTTAAAATGGCACTGATTGCAGATTATGCATAAGGCAATAACATCAGCCTATGTCAAGCCCTACAAAACAAGCCTGTTAAAATCTCTTCCTACTATCAAAAACAATGTACCTGTTGGTTAAATATTAGCTTATACAATTTTTTATTACCTGTATTTTTGATAATCTTATATGCAGTGTGGGTGTGTTTCACTTTTTAGGATTGAACTTTCAGTCCACCCTGTAAAGTAAAGTGAAATTCAATATTGACTAAACAAATTAGTGCAGTTTCTTTAAGGAGCTGCTGGCAAATATACACTGTAGCAATTATGCTTCTGCTAGATCCAAAGCACTTTTCCACTTCAGATTGAAATATTGGATTCCTCTAATCTTATATTATAGTAGTGCGCTAATCCTTATGGTAAAAAAATAGATTGGTCAGCAAAGCTGAACTCCTAATATGATTGTGATAATCTGCATTTTATGCCCTTTATAATTCCAAAACTATGATTGTGATATTCCTCATTGAATACCCTTTATAATTCCAAAACTAGAAAGCTAGTTGACTTTTGTATTCAAAACTGCAATAGCCAATATTGCAGTATAGCTCCTCCTATTTTATGATACTTCTCCTTGGAGAGATGTTTATTTGATAGCTGAGTAAATACTAGGGAGTGTTGCTTGCAGGTTCAGCAGCATATATACTGCAGAATATAAAGTAAAGGCTCTCCATGACTTCAGCTTGGATCCAGTTCTTCTAACTATTCCTAGTATATAAGTTGTCTGTTAGATATGGCCCTAAACAAAAAAAATGTGAACCAAAATGAAGAGCTACTCATGGGTTTTACTGTACAAGGTAAGTGTACACATAAACATTAGTGTGTGTGTGTGTGTGTGTGTACACACATACACACACACACATTTTCCAGAAAATCTGAGAGCTTATAAAAATGAATTTTTATAAAGTTTATAATTAATGTTTGGATTTTTGATGTTTGTTACCTGATTACAAATCAGAAAGTCTTGAGATTCAACTTCTTCAAAAGCTAAGCAATTTTAATAAGGTCTTTCTGTCTTGGACAAACTGAATACAATCCACAACTGAATACACAGTTGTGTAAAGTAAAATACTGTAAACTTCAGATAGGCAAAAGATTGTAAGAAAGAGAGTATTTTCACTGATTGCCCATTTTTCTATTATTTGTTTCCATCTATTGTCTCTAAAAAACCCTCCCAAAGGCTTGAGAGATCATTTGGATCACAGACTGCTGCAATGAGGAAGAATATGTATTAAAATGGTTCTTCCTTTCTTATGGACAGAAGAATGATTTGTACATTACTTCTGAAAGTAGAAGGAACCCATGTATTTATACCTGTGCAATTTGATTTTGGATATTTTTGTTAGTAGATTTTTGACATTGTTGTGTACTACAATGACTACAACTACTACAAAGTTATATTTCTTATCTCTGACATATTGGTTAAGCTGAGCAGGCTTTTGACTTTTCCTTTTAATAAAAATGGGTACTTTGATACTGGGTCTGTCTTCCTCTAATAAATTATAAATTGTTAGGATATAAATAGTTAAAGATTTGTCATATGTCTACTTCCTGTTTGTGTGATACAGAGGGTATTGCTGCACAGAATAATAAATTGTGTCTCGGCTAATTTTTTTTCTTTCCAACCCAAAGAAGAATAAAAAAAGTATAGTAAAGAAGATTGGGATTGTGTCTATCTGCCTGTCTTGACTATTTGCCCTTCAGCTAGATAGCACCAACTTTTAAAGAGAATTCTGTTTAACTAAATTTGATCTTGTAGGGTTGGAAATTAGCAAAAGACTAGTGCTCTGTGATTCAGAATTTTGCTGACTTCTCTACTCTATCCTCTCCTCTTCTCCTTAGTCACCTGACTCAAAACAGAACTATTATTAAAAATTTAGAGAAGAAAAATCCAAAAGCCATTCTCTGCATGTTTTTCTTCTCTAAATTTTTAACAATAGTTCTAAGTTAAAAAATAAAAACTTCTGGTGAATACTTTTTTTTTTTAATAAAAATTTTATTTGGGTTTTCACAAAGCATGATACGAGTAAATTTCTTTTTTTGAGAATAGCATGGTCCCGGGTTATCACTTCTCCATACAGACACAAATTCAATTTCATATCTTTGTGTTCTATTCCATATCTTATTACTATTTTAACATTTTCTCAATAATTTTTCCCTTCCCTTAAGTTTCTCAATCTTACTTTTAATTATCTCATTCCTTTCTAAATTCAGTTATATATATCTTTTTCTAAGTTTCAATATCTTTCTAATCATTATATTTATACTTTTGTCTGTCCTGCTTCAATTTCATATTTTCTTTTCTCATTAAACAAAATTTTCCCCTGTAGTTACTGATTGGACCATGACACCTTTGCATCTTTTAATTTTTATCCATTCAACTCTTATTTAAACTTCAATTTATGTTACATTTAATATAACACATAACTTCCAATCGAATTCTGCTTGGTACATTCTTAAAATACACACTAAGTTCTTAATATATATATATATATATATATATATATATATATATATATATATATATATATATATATATATGGATCTTTGGTTGTTCGGGTTTTCTCCGCGTAAGATTCGAAGCCGAAGGGAGAATGCAGGATGGGTAGTCTCTAGTCTCATAGCTCTGCAGACCGAGCTGAAAAACTGAGGACACACCCCCTGATAACAGCCCCCAGTTCTTCACTCGGTCTCAGCGAGTTCTGACCACCCTTTGGGGGCTCTGAATAGTTCAGATTGTAGAAGAATCTTCACCCCCTGGATTGAGTTGTTTTTTTTTCTTCGAGAGGCTTAGAGCAGGTTTGATAGCTAGCTGGCTTGCCAGTTAGCACTTTTGTTTTTCACTTTTTTTTGACTCCCTTTTTAAAAAATTCTTTGCTGGTAGACTGGTTTTTGGAATTGTGATTGTAAATTTGGTTGGAGGTGCCCCTGGGAGCCCATGTGGCCCGGGCTGGGCGGGCAGGAGTCAGTGTCTTATTCAACTCACTTTCTCCCAGTCCGTTCTTATTGATCTGTGCTAGCTGCGAAAACTGCGAGGCGCTTCTGCCCCTTTTTGGCGTCAGCAGACATTTCAGATGTTTCAGGACAATTTTGAAGTTCATCTCCAAGATTGTCCCTTGGGGGGGTACTGGCCATCTGGATTGAATCCTGACCCCGCCCCCCCGGTCCAGTCACCAGAGCACTGTGGCAGCTGTGAGATGCTTGAAACTGCCAAATTGATTGTGGTGCAGCCAGCACTGGTTTGCAAGCCTCTGATCTGTCAGGGCTTGTAGCAATTTAAAAGATTCAGCCATATTTTTTTCCTTTTTGCTTTGACTCTTGCCTTAAATTGCGGAGCTGTGCTGAGCTCACCACTTCTGGGTTGCTGTGACCAAAGCAGACAGCTTTAGATCAAATAAGTTTTGTTTTTATTTTTATTTTGCCCCTTTTTTTCTTTTTTCTCTCCCTGTTAGTGACAATTATTTTTGGCGGGCTCAAAATGGCCACCAGGAGAGCTGGCCAAGAATTATCAGCTCCTTAGCAGATTCGGGAGAGAGCTGCAAGGGGATCAACTAAGTCCTAGTCTACTGGGCTGGAGGAAGCAGCTAGGATCAGAGCTAGGACCCTAGCCCCTAAAAGACCCTCTAGGGCAGAGGATAGGCAGGCCAGGCATAGACAAAAAGCCCTAGATAAGGAGTTTGATAAGGTGGTGAGAGACTGAAAACAGGGCCATCTCTCCTCTGCTCCCACAAGATGACAAGCAGCAAAACCAATTGGCAGTCAGACAATATTTGACTGCCTGATATCCTGGTGGCTCAAGTACTCAGGATTTGCAGGGAATCCTCCAAATCAAGGCAAAAGCCACTCATAATAATTCTGAGCCGCCACAAGGAGTTTTGATTGCTGCACCTGGAAGCCAAGTCTCCAGCAGAACTAGACCTGCGCCTGAAAATGAAAAAGCCACCTCGATCTACTTCAGAAATCGTTCTGCATCCCCTTCCGAAAGAAGCCAGTCTAATGTTTCCGAGAGGGACCTCCTTCCAGAGAGGGCTTTTCAAATGGGGAGTCGGAGGTAGCAGGTCCCCCCTCCTTTAAGGACTTTTTCCAGCTGGCTCTCTCCAAGACTCTGCTGGTTAAGGCTAAGAGCCTGGCTCATTTTTTAAAAAGGGACAAGGTCACCCGGGATCTTCCCTCAGAGGGGGAGGATCAGGAAGATTACCTATTCACTGAGAAAGCATCTATGGTGGACGCTGTACCTGTGCCCCAGACGTTTATGAATGTGATTAAAAAGCAGTGGGAGTCCCCTGGGGAGTACACTCGCCCCAGAGTGTCTGAGTCTACCTTATTTAATGGGTGGCTGCGGAAGCTGCAGGGTAGAATCCCACCTGAGGACCTCAGGGTGCATCAAGACTTAAATAAGATAATAGCCACAGCTTAATCGACAGCTAATGCCACCCTCATGTCAGCCAAAACTTCTTCCAAACCCATGGCCTCATCTGTAACAGCACGTAGGCTCATCTGGCTAAGAAATTGGCAGACGGATGCCAGAAACAAATGGAAGCTGGTGTTTGCTACCTTCAAGGGAGAGAGGCTTTTTGGAAAGGCCCTGGATCCCTTTTTTGATGGAAACCAGGGACAAGTGAAAGATCCTGCCCTCCCAGGGGAGGCGTTTTGATTACAGGTCTCCACCCTACTACAGAAAGCCCTCCTTTAAACGGGGAAGCTAGGGCAAGCTTTCCCCATGAAAGTAGGCCCTTCTTCCAAAGATCCTCATTTCAGGCCGATAGACCGGCCTTTGCCGCCAGAGGGCACCAGAAGCAAGATGACAGAAGGTCCTTTCGGGGTTCCAACAGACCTTTTAGATGCAACAAGTGACACCCAAGCCTCCTCTCCCAGAGGGGGCCGTCTGGAACTGTTCTGGCAGAGGTGGGAACAGATCACGACAGACACTTGGATCCTGACAACTTTATGGTCAGGTCTCTCTGGAGTTTATTTCCTCCCCCCTAGTACCTTTGTGTGCTGCCCCATCTCAAGGGACCCCTCAAAGAGGGATCTCATGAAATCAGCGATCCACCATCTGCTGGATGTTCGGGCCATCCAGCCGGTTCCTGGAGACCAGGAGAGACAGAGGTTCTATTCAATTTGGTTTGTGATTCCAAAGGCCAGGGAGGTGGCGAGCAATCCTCAACTTGAAAGGGCTCAACAGGCATCTAATCTACCGAAGATTCAAGGTGCACTCCCTCTACTCTATCCTACAGGGCCTGCAGGAGGGAGATTTTTGGGGCTTCGGTAGACCTGACAAAGGCCTACCTCCATGTGCCCATAGACCCCAACCACCATCAGTTCCTGAGGTTTTGCTATGGCAGCCACCATTTTCAATACAGGGCTCTCCCGTTTGGCCTGTCATCAGCCCCACGGACTTTTACCAAGCTCCTGGCAGCTGTAGCAGCATACCTCAGATCCTTACCCATAAGGATCCTATGCTATTTGAATGACATCCTGATAGCATCCTCTTCCAGACCCCAGGCGGAGGAGGATATGATGTCGACAATCAGGATCCTTCGAGAGCATGGGTTCTCAATAAACCTGGACAAATGCCACCTAGTACTATCAAACCATCTCTTGCATTTGGGGACTATCATAGACATCTTAACTAGCCAGGTCTTTCTCTCACAGGAGCTTCAAGACAGTATAAGGGACATCACATCACAGATCCTGTCTGACAGAGAGGCGCCTATAATCTTGCTGTCTCAACTTCTTGGCAAGATGATATCATGCATCAGGATCAGCCAAGGGCCTGCTTCCTGCCCGAATCCGGCAGTGGTTCCTGCTCCCCTACCTGAAGGCGGGCAGGGGCAACTCTCCAAGGAGGGTTCACATCCCCTTGCTGGTTCTTCATTCTCTCCATTGGTGCCAGACCCGAGCCATGGATCTGGGTTACTTGTACAGGGAGCCCCAGAGCATTACCATCACCACTGACGCAAGTCTGTATGGTTGGGTGTTCACGGGAGGAGCTCACCCACAACATAAATTGGCTAGAGCTCAGGGCTACCCGCTTAACTCTCAAGGATCTAAGGTAGGAGGTGATGGGGAGACAGGTTTTTCTCCTCACAGACAATGTGGCCACCAAGACCCACATAAACCAGCAGGGAGGCACTCGCTCCAGATCTCTAATGCAGGAGGCAACTCAGTTGTGCAGGTGGGCGGAGAGACACCTGTTGTCCCTGCGAGCAGAAAACATCTTGGGAGTTTCCAATGTGCAGGCAGACTGGTTGAGCAGGCCCACAGTCGACCAGTCGGAATGGCGACTGCATCCCAGTCTGTTCCAGGAGATGATGAAATGATTCAGCCATCCGATTCTGGATCTCTTTGCATCTCCAGAGAACTCGCAGCTCCCGAGGTTCTTTGCACGGTTCCCAGCACCGGGAGCATAAGGGGTCAACAGTCTCTGGTGCAGGTGACCCCAAGGGCTATTGTATGCCTTCATCCCTTCCCCTGATTCCGGGAACAATCAGAAAGGTACTGACAGAGAGGGCGGAGGTTCTGTTGGTAGCCCCTTACTGGCCAGGCGCCCATGGTTCACCAGACCCTGGAGAATTCCCCTGCACAGGATCTCCCTCAGCCAGGGCCCGATTGAGCACCCAGATCCAGCCTGGTTTTGGTTGACCATATGGCGCTTGAGCAGGTGCTCCTGAAATAGGAATAGTTTTCCAGAAGGGTCAGACCTTCCACGACCAGGATATACGATGCATCATGGAGGATTTTCTACGGCTGGTGTGCCAGTCATCTATTGGAACATACTTCTGTGTCTGTGGCAAATGTGTTAGAGTTCCTGCAGGATGGGTTGGACAGAGGTCTCGCCCCCCAGTACCTTGAAGAGACAGGTGGCTGCCTTGGCCTCGTTTTTCGGTCAAGGACTCAACCACTCTGGCCCAACACCCCAGGGTGAAAGCCTTCCTTAGGGGAGCCACTAATTTGAAGCCACCGGTGGTCCACCATTTCCCCACCTGGGATTTGCCTAGGGTCCTGCAGGCACTGACTTCTCCCTCATTTGAACCCTTGCGTGAAGTCAGTCTTTGCCTACTCACGTGCAAAGTGTCATTCTTAGTGGCCATTATTTCGGCCAGGCATATCTCGGAGTTGACAGCCTCATCCATCAGAAAGGACCTGTGTATTTTCCATGCAGACAGGGTGGTTCTGCGGTTGGACCCTACCTTTCTGCCCAGGGTGAACTCCTTATTCCATCACTCACAGGAGTTGATTTTGCCTGACTTCTGTCCAGGGCCTACTCATGCACTGGAGAGAAAATGGCACACCTTGGACGTTAGGAGGGCCTTCTGTATATACATCAAAAGGACCTCCTCTTTTAGGAGGACTGAAGCCCTGTTCATTTCCTTTCAGCCATCAACTTTGGGTCGCAGGATGACACCATCTACTGTGGGTTGCTGGCTTAGAGCCTGTATTGCGAAGGCCTATGAGTTACTGGCTCTTCCTGTGCCCAGGAGAATCACTGCGCACTCAACCAGGAATGCAGTGACCACTACAGCCTGGGCAATACAGGCTTCGGTTCTGGACTTTTGTAGGACTAAGACTTGGTCATCTGTGACCCCATTCATAAGACATTATAACATTGACTCCTTTGCCTCAGCAGAGGTGTCCTTTGGAAGACGAGTCCTGCAGGGCGTTCATGTAGAAGTAGGGACCTCCAACCAATCCAGTTCCTTCCCATAGGACAGCCATCAGCCAGCTTTGGTATGTCCCATCCTGGATTCTCCCTTCGGCTCAGTGGAGAAGGGGCGTTGGTCCTACCTGAACGCTACTTCTCGGGGAGCCGAAGGGAGCATCCAGTCCCACCCTGTATTGTCTGGTCGGAGTAGGGAGGAAATGTTTTTTTCTCGCAGTATCAAATAGGCTATCTGTTAGAGGACGAGGAGCAGCTGGATTTGCTTCGACATCGTTCAGAACTGGGGACTGTTACCCGGGGGTGTGTCCTCAGTTTTTCAACTCGGTCTGCAGAGCTATGAGACTAGAGACTACCCATCCTGGATTGTGCCTTCAGCTCCCCGAGAAGCGTTCAGGTAGGACCAATGCCCTTTTTTCCAGATCCCACCCTTTTTTTCCTTCTTTTAAAAGTTTTTGAGAATCCAGAAATCTTTATTATCCCTTTGACATTTTATTTTCAGCTTAAATAGCTCTTAATGTCAAAGTGGGTTTTTGCTGGTTTCTTGCTTAGATCTCTTAATTGTCAATATAGAGAAGAAAAGAAAAAAACCCAAATCCTTTCCCTTCCTTCTCTCATTCGCCGCTTCAAAGTCTTCTTTGGGAGCAATGTTATTTTTTATAATTCAAGTTCCAAGGTACCTTATATTGTTACTTTTTCAGTTCGACCCAGACAGCCAAAACTTTCTCTTCTTATCTTCCTCCTGCACATTCTTTTCCAATCGTGTTCTTCTTTGAGGTGACCATTTCTAACCACTGCTGCAACTGCCTTCGGGAAAGGGAGTAATGGCCAGCTGGGGAGGAGAGATGCGACTCTCCTCGACCCTGCTGGCAGTCTCCCCCCTCTTCACCACCTCTATGGGGTGGCTTAGACCTGAAACCAGCCAGTTCAGGGTGCTCCAGCAGCGAGCACAGATCGAAACCATGTACGATCGTGGATTTCAGTCTGTCGCCGAAGAAGCTCCAAAACTTCTGCTGATTACTGTACCCTAATCTGTAATTTTTCTTTGAAATAACACAGAAACAGACTGCCATTGCTATCCATAATAGATATAATACTTCATGACTTGAACGTGCAGACCTTTATATACCAAATTTTATTTTTTCTGTGAAACCTTTTTTCCTTAATTTTCTTTAATTAGCATTTATTCCACAAAAATATGATGCAACAAAGTCTAAATGTCTTTTTTTCCTGTTCTTGTTCTTTAATTACTGATCTTCACATTTTTTTTACATTCTCAAGCATGTTATTCTTAGAGTATATTATATTTTCATTTGTTTAAATTGTGTTAAGGAATTGTTTTGTTTTTCAGTTGCTGGCACAGGTAGAGGAGAGCATGTACCAAAAAATTGCAATGATATTGAAGTAATCACTCATCTGTTGGCTGAGGTAAAATTATTGCTGTTTTATAACTAAACATAGTTTTACAAATTGAAATAAATATTTTAAATTTGAGAAAGAAACAGATAATTTTAATTGGTGGTGGTAGGGTGCTCAAATTCCAACACCACAATCTTTCACTGATTCATGTGGTTCAAACTTCGCATAAAATATGGTAGAATCTCATACAAAATGTTGCTGGTAGAATAAATAGTAAAGCCATTGCTGGTCAACACTGTTCTTTTACAGTCCAAGTTTCAGTCTGATTTTAAAACTGAAACAATAACCAATGGAGGAGGATAGGAACTACCCTAGGAGAATAGGAACTAGTAAGATGAAATCAGCAGAAAAGTTTTGCCTGAACGACCAGAATTATTGGAAATGACTTTGAGAGACAGGAGTAAGAGTTCAGACTGGCCAGCAATCAAATAAGAGACAGCTGAGTCCACAGAAGGAATGGGGACCTGGCAAATGCCTCAGAAAGGATTCTTTCTGGTTTCTTGGATTGTAAAGGCAAGTGGGGAGGGGAGATATACTTTTAGATTTGCAAGATTCTGTTAATGTAACCTTCAAATAAAGATAGAGTGTAATGCTCCTGGGTGTATTTGCCTGGATTATTTTGTAAGGGTGACAGTTATCCTTTTTCAGAGTTACGTGCTTAGTAGTTTGTGCTTCTATCCTCCATTTCTCCATTGCCTCTTTCTTTGCTGTGTTAATGATTGCCAGCATTGGTATGTATATCTGGGCTTTTTGTGATTGGCATAGTTATCCTATTTTCCAAGACTTCATTTTCTTGATTACAGTTATTTATTCTTTGATCAAGACATTAGGTGGCCTAGTGGTGAAGGAACTTGCCTTCCACTTGGAAGGTTGAGAGTTTAATCATATGTAGCGAAAGATGTTTCTCTTCTAGGGTAAAAAGAAAAATATCTGCTGCAAATTTCGCCTGGCATCAGGAAGGGCATCTAGCCAGTAAACGCTCAGCTCCATCCAATCACACTGACTCTCCTCCAAATTAAGGGATTACAGAGTCATAAAAAGGAAGTTTTAAATTATTAATTCTTTGAAATTCCAGTGTCAGATTTATATGAGAACCATGGCCACATACTCAAAAATAACTTAGACATGGATTAAAAAAAAACCATTTACAAAAGAAAACTGTAGCTGTTTATTTAAAAGTTTAGTTGCCAGTTTATGTTTGATTCAGATTCTAAGTAAAGTGGAGAAGGATGTCTTGCCATTCAGTAACAGGGTCATAGCTTAACTCCAGATTTGGGTGGAACTTTATTATTTGGGGAACAGGTATAACCAAGGTACAGAACTCAAAAGAGTTTGGAAGTTGAAGATTAGAGATCTCAGGAAAAGAAATGACTTGTGTTTCTGGTGCAGCTGATTCTAGATTCCCCCCCCCCCCCAAATGGCTGGTTCAGAGGTTTTAATGGCTTTTATGTTGCTTTTGATTTCTGTCTGTTTTTCAATGCCAAATATTTGAAAAAGATCCTGGGTTTTCCTGAACGCCGCTACTTTATCAAACTCAAAACTCTGTCTCTTTTCTTCAATTTTATACACAAATGAAAAAAATGCTAACATTTGAATAACTTCTTGAGGGAAAAAAAATACAATTTTTAATGGTTTTCTGAGCAGAAAGATCGAGATCTAGAACTAGCAGCACGGATTGGACAAGCCCTTCTTAGACGAAACCATAGCCTAACAGAGCAAAATGACGTTCTGGAAGATCAGTTGGGTCAAGCCTTTGACAAAGTAAGTGAACAAATTTTAGCTTTGGGGATTTTAAGAGGTTAATGTATTGTGTAAGCATCTGGTGAAGTTTTATTACTATATATCAGATGAAAACTTTTAATCTATTGAAGTTAGAAGCTTTCATTTCCACAAAGTTTCAAGTTAGTCTTTGTTTAATGAAAAAAAGATGCAAGAATTTTGAAGGCTATTTTATTTATTTCAAATGTGGAAGCATGTATTATATTATTACGCAGAGCTGAACTCTTGCTTTATGTACTTAAATTTTTGTACTGTTTCAAACTATTGTTTATGTGTGCTGCATCTTTAATAAAGAGTATAAATAGGAATTACATTCCATATACATAAAATTTGAGTCTAATATTTGCCTGTATGTAGAATATATGTACAATATTCCCAATTCTCAGGATTCTTCTATTTTAACTTTTTAAAATAGAAAAAGGTTAAAAAGAACAAAGAATCCCAGAATATATTTGAAACCATTTGATTCAGCAACTTTACTGAAGTCTAGGTCTATATAATGTTTAGACTGCTGGTCATTTAATTTGGGTCCCAGGGAAGAGCATTGAGATATAATTGAAATAAATAAAATTTACCTATGATTGTAATGCCTTTTAATCTCACTAGATACAGGAAGCAGCTGTACCATGTATAGATACACCATGAGTAAAGAACTCTGCTGTTTGATGAATATAGAAAATAGCTCTTTATTTTCCTAGAATTAAAAAAAAAAAAACACTGAATGGTGGACTGATAAATATTTATTTAGCCTTTAGACTGTTGGCTTTAAAAAAGGGACTTCTGCCAAGGAAAATAATGTATTTTCACATTATTGAATTTTGGATAATGACAGTCTAGGAAAGAAAATATGATAATTGGAACATGGAATGAGCAAAGATATCTTCCATTAATATTTCTAAGCCTTCTTATAAAAGTGTAATTTGGAGGAAATCCATATTTAATACTATTTTTTTAAAGTGGGGGAGATTAGCATATTCTGAAGAAGTGGTAATGGAGATAGCAGTACAATTGTTTTTTAACTTGTCTGTTGATTCACTAGCGTAAATTGCATTGTTTTGAGTAAATGGTTATGTTTAGTAAACAAAAACGCTGTAAAATCAGATTCATCAGCTACAACATGAACTAACAAAAAAAGATGAACTGCTTCGTGTGGTATCCACTGCTTCTGAAGAAAGTGAGACTGACTCTAGCTGCTCCACACCACTTCGCTTCAATGAGTCCTTCAACTTGTCACAAGGTTTCTTACAGTTGGATATCTTACAAGATAAACTCAGGGAACTGGAAGAGGAAAACCTATTACTTCGAACAAAGGTAACTTACATTCTTATTCCTTTCGAGTATTATTAATTGAATATAAATCCAAGCATTAAAAAAGGATATATTAACATGGCTACGGTCATGCTTATAGAAGAAGTGATAAGTAGGATTGTTCAACCAAAAAAGGATGCAAATGACCCAAATACAATTTTAACTTCACATGGAGGCTATGAGATCTGAGATGACAAGTGACTGATCAGAACAGAAATGTAACCTGACATTGGATGCTTCAGTGGAAAATTTTCTACAGTGTGACTGCTATAAAAAAGGTGAACTCTCTTACTTGGGTCATTCATTACAAATTGAAAATAAAATTAGCAATATTGTAATTGGGTTTAAGTGAAACAAGTGTCATAATGAATTCTATTTGTAATTCTAACATAGGGCTACATCCAATGGTGTAGATCCAATGACATCCATTAGTGGTAATATTCTTTCTCTCTCAGAATGTTTCTTCAGATCCTTCTGAAGAACCTTCTATTGGAATTGGATTATAAATACTCCCCTAACATTGAATATATTCCAGAATGAACATTTTGTTATACAGACAATGAGAAAAAAGAATATATTTACAGATAGCTTTCCTCTTAAAATTAATGAAACACTTAAATTTTTGAAGGCATGCCATTTGAAGACTGAAACTATGACATATGAAGATAAGGAGCATCAGCTAGTCACTGACTGTGTTAAAGAAATAAGTGAGTATTCTGATCATGTCTTCCACAGAGAATAGGCCTTTAGATACAAATTCAGTTCATCTTCATTCCTCCAGGTTTGAGCTCTGTACTATTCTTAACTTAATTTGGTCCTTTAAAAGGCAGTATTTCAGGGTCCGTCCAGCTATAATTGAATTGCAATTTATATCAACCCCCCATAATTGGCCATACTTGCTTGAGTGCAATGGGCTGTAATTCAAATAATTAGCAGATAATAAATCCCCCAAATTAAAACTTTATACTTGAATAGAAATGTGTAAACATTTTAATTACATTTTTCCTATCAAGTTTGATTCCTCTAACCTTTTTTAAAAATTTTTATTGATTTTTAAAAACAAACATAAACAAACAAAACATAAAACATAAAAACATAAAACATCTTTTTTGAAAGCAGCTTGATCCCGGGTTACATCTCTTCGTACAGACACAAATTCAAGTTCATGCACATTTTTATATACCATTCCATATCTTATTACCATTCTACATTTTCTATATAGCTTCTTCCCTCTTTTAACTTTCTTAATTTTATTTTATTTATTTCATCTCAATTTAGATCATTATACTTATATTCTTTGTCTGTCCTGTTTCAGCTGTCTATTATCTTTTCTCATTAAACGAAATTTCTCCTGTAATCACTGATTGGAGTATGACGCCTTTATATCTTTCCCCTAAATTTATAACACTTAATATAATACATAACTTCCATTCGGATTCTGCTTAGTACATTCTAGAGCTACACACTATATTTTAAAAAGAGAAAAAATTATAAATATATAATATAATTAAAACAACAATCCATACCAATTCAATTCTATCGTCAATATTAATATTCATTTAAATCTTAAACATTTTACACATTACTTTTCAAATAGGTATCATGCTTCTATGGGAACACTTATAAACTTTCCATAATTACTTCCCCCCCCACTTCACTTATATTTTAAAACATTGTGTAATTAAAATGTTCCCATTCCTTCCTAATTCAATTCTCTCATTTATTTCATTTCATTTATTTTGTTCACAAAAATTTCACTGAATTACACTGAGTATTTTATCCCACTTTTTAATCATATGTTGTTTCTAATTTTCTAACATTATTTCTAATACAAATATAACAATACAATCTTATGTACCTTTGCAGAATTGCTTTTTCAGTTAAATTTTTACCCATTATCTCTGAATAAGTCCTGTTTCTTTACATCTTGCTCCAAACCTTTGTAGCTTCTCTTCCCTTCCTTCCTCCCTTGCTTCTTCTCTCTACCCTTTTTACCCCTTTGTCTCTCTACCTCCATTTCCCTCTTCTGTGTTCCCCTTTTCTGTTGCTTTCTAACATTATATCCACTTTTCATCTTATTTTTCCCTTTTTTGGTTGTTTTTTTAGGTCTTAAATTCTCCATTCTCTTTCCCCCCTTTCCCCTTTCTTCCCCAGATAAAGTTACTTGTTCATTAAAGATGGCTTCTTCTTTGTCCCAATCTTCTTGTTGCGCAGTCTTTTCTTGTAGTTTCTCGTAGGTACAGATCGCCATTTCTAAGAATTGAAAAATGGAGCCAAAAGAGCCCTTTCCTTTCTTGTTCCTCTTCTTTATATTTTTTAAATTCCATTTTCAATTCATCCACAAGTGATGCCATTGTAAAAAAAATGTTAAACAACCACCCAATTGTTTTTAATCATTCAAATATAATTTCCAGAAGTCCCAAAGTCACCAAGCAATCCAAATACACACAAGCTGTTTCTTTTAACACTTTCTTCTTTTTTCACTTTCTCTTCCTGGGGTTACTATTAGTTACAAAGTTCCAGTTAAAATGTATATTTTAGAAGTCTTATTAAGATTTAGCTTTAGATTCTTTTGGATTCCAGGCAGCCTCCTGCTTCCAAATGCTGCTCTTATTCTTTTCCTTCCCAGTTACAGCAAAAAAAAATTTTTTTTAGTGTTCAGAAATCTTTATTGTCCCCTTAGCATTTAATTTTCCAGTTTAATTACCTATTGGTGCCAAAATGGATTTTTCCGATTTCTCATTCATCTCTCTTCGCTGTCAACGTAAGGAAGGAGAGTTAAAAAAAAAAAACTTTCCCTTTTCACTTTCATTCGCTGCTTGGAAATCTTCTTTGGGAGCGATGTATCTTTTATAAAATTTAAATTCCAGGATACCTTAGTTGTTGCTTCTTATCCCGGTCAGCCAAAACTTTCACTTCTTAACTTCCTCCTGCACTTTCTTTTCTGGATGAGTGCTTCTTTGAGGCGGCCATTTCTGACCACCGCTCTTACCGCCTTCGGGAAAGGGAGTTTAGCTAGCTGAGGAGGAAAGATGCAGCTTTCCTCGACCCTGCTGGAATCTCCCCGCTCTTCACCACCTCTACGGGGTGGCTTAGCCACGAAGCCAGCTGGCTCGGGACTCTCCAGCAGCGAGCCCAGGCAGAAACCACGCACGATCGCGGATTCCTGCCTGTCTCCAAAGCCCTGCAAACCGGAAGTCCCCCAATTCCTCTAACCTGTTATTTGTCAATCTTTAAATATTGGTATTGTGAATCCACTAGCCTTCAAATTAAGTATTAAGAAACCTTGCTATTAAGCAGGGTATTAACATTGAGATTGTTGAACTGGCTTTAAAAACTTGATTAATGGAGAATCCTTGTTGTAGAGACCTACAATTCAAGCAGGCACAGTTATTTGGTTTGCATTTTCTTGGATTTTGCTTAAAATAACTATTGTATGAAAGGCTTTAAGAAGTTTGTTTTTCAGAAAGGATGATATACTGCTGGTTTCTTAACAAAGCATGTATCCTGCTGTGTATCTTAGAGGAAACAAATGCTCAGATTGCAAGAATGAGTGAAGAACTGATGAGGAAGGATGAAGAGCTGATTCACTACCAGGAGGAAATCTCATCCCTCTTATCTCAGATTGTTGATCTTCAGCATAAGATCAAAGAGGTAGGTGTGCAGAAAGTTCAGAGAAGGGAAATGTTGAAAGTCAAATTGTTACCTGTACTAAGAAGTTAGTACTTCTAACAGAGCTCCTACAGGATTAAATAACTATATTTTGTATATCCTCAGCATGTAATCGAAAAAGAAGAATTGAAGCTGCATCTGCAAGCTTCTAAAGATGCCCAGAAACAGTTGACAGCAGAGGTATTTATGCCACTTACTTTCCAGTTTTTGATGTAGAGAACTAATATGGAAAAGAATAAAATGTAAACATTTTACATGAGAATATTTATATTTTTCCTGAATATTGATGGAGGATTTCTGGTGCACTACTTTGATTCGGATTCCATTCACTTTGTTTTGGTTTAACAAATGAAGGAAAAACAGAATCTTTAAAAAAGAATCCACATTCATTTTTATTCATTGTTTAGATGTTTCCCTCTGCCAGAATATTGTGGCCGAAACATTGGAAGAAGAAAGAAGCCATGAAACATATATCAAATGGTTCATGGTGCAATTCTGTATATGTTTGTGTTGAGACAGAACACCAGACTTCTGCAAAACTGATGTATTGCTCCTCCGTTGCTAAAGGGCTCAACATGTCTCCTTTTCTCTCTTCCTGGAAAAGTTTTTGGTTGTCCCTGAAGTATGGCCAGAAGACCTTGAGGGGGTCTTAAGGCAGCACTAAGCCTTCAGGAGACAGTGGCTAAACTGTACTTGACGCCATGAATCTGGCACCTAGACCCAATCTTTACTATAGTAGTTATGGGTTTCTGGCCTTAATATTACACGCAAATAAATTTAAAGCATTACTTAAAAAGTAAGATTGCATCTAATGTTATCAGTCCTGGTTTTACTAAGATTCCTCTTCTCTCTGGCAGCTTCTTATGCTCTACTCAAATCTATTCAAGCAGAAAAGAAATGCACTTGAGAAAAGAAAGCCCCTGTGCAATGCTGGGTGTTGGGGTTTTTGGGGGGGAGGGGGAGGGGGTTTCTATAATAATTTATAGCATTTATTTTATTAAATTTTTAGCAACTGTAAACATATTCTGGCAAAATAAGTATTTGACTAGTAGAATTGTCGTTTTGTAATTGTACCAATAGCAATAGCACTTAGACTTATATACCACTTTACAGCCCTCTCTAAGCGGTTTACAGAGTCAGCATATTGCCCCCAACAGTCTGGGTCCTCATTTTACCCACCTCGGAAGGATGGAAGGCTGAGTCAACCTTGAACCAGTGAGATTCGAACTGCCAAACTGCCAGCAGCTGGCAGTCAGCAGAAGTAGCCTGCAGCACTGCATTCTAACCACTGCACTACTATGACTCATTGTAGTTGGTCTGTCTTCCATTTATTATACAGGTAGTCTTTAACTTACGATCACAATTGATCCCAACATTTCTGTTGTTAAGTGAATTTTGCCCCATTTTATGACCTTCCTTGCCACAGTTGTTAAATGAATCACTGCAGTTGATAAGTTAGTAACCTGGTTGTTAAGTGAATCTCTCTTCACCATTGATTTTACTTGTCAGAAGGTCCCAAAGTTGATTGTATGTCCTTGGGACATAGCAATGGACATAAATATGAACCAGTTGCCGAGCCTCTGAATTTTGAACACATGACCATGGGGATGCTGTGAAGGTTGTAACAGTGAAAAATGGTTTTAAGTCATATTTTTCAGTGCCGTTGTAACTTTGAACGATCATTAAATGAACTGTTGTAAGTCAAGGACGACCTGTATCAGCAATTGATTAATGTGTGACTTCAGAAAAGTCCCAGTGATAATTTCTTCGCATTACATGTAAATAGCTTCTTCAGTACCTTTTGTTCTCAAGGTTGAGTAAATGATTGACCTTTTATATTGTTTTAAGCTACATGAGGTCCAAGAGCGGAATGTGGAATGTCTGGGGATGCTGCATGAGTCCCAAGAAGAAGTGAAAGGATTGCGCAGTAAAACTAGCCAGGCTGCGCTTCTCTGTCGACCCCAGTTGTGTGGAGCATTTCCTGTGGTAATATAAGCTTTCTAACTATAGCAGATTTCATTAGTTAAGCTCTTTCATCCTGCCAATAAAATTTCAAGGTCAAACTCAAACTGATCTTCAGAAGAGAAAGTTGGCACCAGTGATCCTTTCTAAATTTAGCTTCTTTATCTACATCCCATTTTATTCCATATTGGCTGAGTAACTTGTTTCATTTGGAGAACAAAGAAGACAATATTTAAAACAAGGACTGACACTCTTCTTGTTTGATGCTACTTTCTCTCTTAATTTTATTGTTATAAATTTGTGAGTAGTGGAAGAAACATTATGCTGCATGTGCTAGAGTTGCAACTAAGATTTGTGTCCACCACCTCTTTCTGACTTTACTCTCATTATAACAGACTCTTCTATAACCTTCTCAAGCATTTTTTTCCTGTTGTGTTTCAGTTTCTGAATATTGAGGGGAAAGGAAGGAACAGATTCTTTGGACAGATCTTTAATTATCTGCTTGTTACCAATGTCTATAATAGTTGCTGGTTTTTCCTCTTATTTTAAGAAAAAAACAATATTGGGAACACACTAGTCTTTGGAAGCTATGTTTTATTTGAACATATGGTTTGCCATGACATTAGGACATGTAAATTTTGATATAACTCTTTAAAAAGAACTATATAAATGACACTTCCTCATCCTTATAACATTACTTGCAATTTTTCTGTGTAGTTGTCCGCTTGTAATACCAGCTAATTTCTTTTGGCTTAGAATTAAATACTTCAAGCATTTATTTTAAAGAAATATTGCATGAAACATTTTCTTCCTACATAAATAGATTAAACAGCAAATTTACTCTTAAGCAGGACAGTCAAAGTAATACCAGTAGCATTGCAGTGGCAAAAGCCCTGCCCCTTTTCTCAGCATGTTGTGACATTCCACACCTACCTAGCAGGGATAGGTTTATGTCAAGAATGCCACCCTAATGAACAATCAGTTCTTGTGGATACTTAGAATTACCTCGTTCTTTCATTACTGTAGAAAAAAATCTCAGTATGACTGCACTATAGAAATTAAGCAATGAATTGTCAAAGTAGTGCTGCAGACAGGCTGTCAAAATAACTTCTGAATGGCTTTTAATAACTTCTTATTGGTTCCTATTGTAAGGTCCCAGCAGTTTCCTCGAGTCACTTAAGATGCCAAAAAATAGTGAAACTCAAGACGAGGCTTGCAAAAGAAACAGAGTTTCTATTGTACTTCATTTTTTAAATATCCCTTTAGAAAATGTCTTTGTTCTGAATTATAATTGTCAGTTTCTTTGGCACCCTTTACATTTTGTTAACATATTTTGCTTGTAACTTTTCAAGGAGTCCTCTAGCAATTTTAGACATGCACCTACCACATTAATAGGATAATGGAAGATGAGGAAACTTTTAGATATGAATGCACTGATTTCCTAATTATTCCAAATTAGGTACTTGTTTTGTCCTAATTGGAAATTCCTCAAAAGAAGTAATAATTGTGGTAGCTCCTTAATTATTTTGTAAACCGAGCTTAAGAAACATATTAATTTTCACCCTCTTAAATTTGAAGGAATCTCTGGCAGCAGAAATTGAGGGAACAATGCGGAAAGTGCTAAGTCTGGATGAGGAATCACTGTGTAAACAGAAGTAAGTGCAGTTCTTATTTTTTTCCCCTTAACCTGCTTTCGGGTGGTTCTGTAGGGCTTCTTCCCTGCTATCAATATAATATTTACTGCATATTAGGAAAACATCTGCAATAATGTTCTTAAGCTTTCTTGGTATTTGGATAGAAATAGCATAGCATAGCATAGCATAGCATAGCATAGCATAGCATAGCATAGCATAGCATAGCATAGAATACTTTATTGGCCAAGTGTGATTGGACAGACAAGGAATTTGTCTTGGTGTAAATACTTTCAGTATACATAAAAGAAAAGATACATTCATTAGGAGTCAAGAATCATAAGGTACGACACTTAATGATAGTCATAGGATACAATAAGCAATCAATCATACTAAGAGACAGTCCATATAAATCGTAAGTATACAAGCGACAAAGTTACAGTCATACAGTCACAAGTGGGAGGGAAGGGGTGATAAGGAGTCATGACAAGATTTAACAGTAATAGTAGTGCAGACTTTGTAATAGTTGAACAGGGTTGAGGGAATTATTTGTTTAGCAGAGTGATGGCTTTCCGGGGAAAACTGTTCTTGTATCTAGTTATATTATTATATTATATCATATCATATTTATTATATTATATTATTATATTATATTAATTATATTATATGTTACCCAATAACTTCTCATTTCACAGGTTAACTTTAAAAAGGTCAAGTGGAAGGAGCTCCAACATAAATCCCTTCCACATAGAACCCCTTATCTCTCAGTGCATAAAGTGAACTTGTTTCTGTAACTCCCCTAGTGTAAACAAACGGGTGATATAAAGCCTGTCTATCAAAATGAAACAGTGAAAGGAGAATTACATGCATTACTTTGTATGCATTGCTCCTGTTCTGCTTTCAAAAGCATGCAGGATATTTGGCACCACCCAGTCATCCATCTCTTCTGATATGGGTGTTGTTTTAGCAACTGGGGAGAGGTTTTTATCATACAGAAGAGGTTTGCAAAACCTTTATGTATACACTGTCCCTTTCCCTTTTTTCCTCCTAGGGTTCAACAGAAACGTATATTTGATACTGTCAAACTTGCTAATGATATGCGTGGCCGTTCTGCTTCGTGTCCTGTTTCACTGTCCATTCCAGGATCCAATCGTTCAAGTGTTGTCATGACAGCAAAGCCTTTTCATTCTGGCTTGCAATATGTGGAAGGAAAAGGACCTCAAGCTCTAAAGGCTAGCACAGAGGATGTTTCCAAGTAAGGAAACAGCAGTGTTTGAGCCTTAATTGGCTATGTTATAGTCTGTACAACTGCCTTTCCATTGGGGGATTGACAGCAGTTTTTAAGCCAAATTCTGCTTTTTTCTTGTAGGCTTTATTCAACATATAGGTTGAGTAATATCAAATAGAAAGCTGCATATAACCATTTTTCCTATCAGTAACTTAATGTTACACCTGCCACAGAAAACTTTTTTGTGTCATTCAAGTAGTATAGTAACATCAATTTAGAATATGAACAAGCAATAAAGAAAAGGTAGCTTTACTTCTGTTGTATAGATTTCCTTCATGGAGTTTTCACCCAACTCTGTTCATTGTGGGTAGAGACAACACAAGCAATTAGGTGACAACTGTAACAGAATGGAGCTTAGTACAAATCATTTACAGTAACTACCAGAGGAGTACATTGTTGTTTTTGTTTCTTGTTCTTGTTATTGCCCCCAGTAACATGTAACATTATAAATGATTCTGAATCATTTATAAAAATAAAAATTGTGCTAAAAATTAGACAATGCCAGTATATGTTCCATTTTTTTTGTAAAAAAATTTATTTGGGTTTTCACAAAACATAATACAAATAAAATATCTATTTTTGAGAATAGCATGATCCCGGGTTATCACTTCTCCATACAGACACAAACTCAATTTCATATTCATCTTTGTATTCTATTCCATATCTTATTACTATTTTAGCATTTCCTCAGTGATTTTTCCCTTCCCTTAGTTTTCTCAACCTTGTTTTTAGTTATCTCATTCCTTTCTAAATTCAATTATATATCTTTTTCTAAGTTTCAATATCTTTCAAATCTGTCCTGTTTCAATTTCATATTTTCTTTTCTCAATTAACAAGTTTTCCCCTGTAGTTACTGATTGGAGTATGACACCTTTGTATCTTTTAATTTTTGTCCATTCAAATCTTATTTAAAACTTTAATTTATGCCTTTAAAATTATAACATTCAATATCTAACCTCTATTTTATAACACATAACTTTTGCCAATCGAATTCTGCTTGGTACATTCTTGAAATACACATTAAGTTCTTAAAGAGAAAATATATGTATAACAATAGTACATAAAATACTTATTCTATTCCAATTCAGCTCAACCATTGTTAATTACAATCTTCCATTAATATTAATTAACATCTTTAACATTTCTTTTCAATTAAATATACTTCCTTAGGAACATTTATAATATTTCCATATTTTTTTCATATTTCTTTCATATTTTTCTTCACTTAATTTTTTATAAATCATTAATAACAATTAAAATGTTCCCATCCTTTCCTAATTTCATTCTCTCATTCTCTTTATTTCATTCATTTATTAACAAACATTCCATTCCATTACAATAAGTATTTTATCTATCACTTTAATCACGCTTGTTTCATATTTTCTGTATTCATTTATATTTCTGATATAATAATGTTATCTTATGTATCTTTGCAGAATCCTCTCTTTCAATTAAATTTTCACCCATTGTCTCTATGTCTTCTAAATAGGCTTATACCTTTAATCCTTGTATGTTTTCCGTTTCTGTCCTTTATAACTTCTTTTCCTTTCCTTCTTCCCCCTCTTCTTCTCCCTCCACTTTTTGACCCCTTGTCTCTCTAATTCTAATTCTCTCTTCTGTAATCCTGTCTTCTGTTTCTCCCTAATATTGTAATTGCTTTTCAAACTGTTCTCTTTTTTTGGTTGTTTTTTCAGATCTTAAATTTTTCACTCTCTTTCCCCCCTTTCCTTTTTTTCCCCCACATAGAATTACTTGGTCATTAAAGATGGCTTCTTCTTTGTCCCGCCCTTCTTGTTCTGGAAGCGTTTCTTATTGTTTCTCATAGTTGAAGATCTCCATTTCTAAGAATTGAAATACGAAGCCAAAAAAACTTCTTCCTTCTTGTGCATCTTCTTTCTGTTTTTTAAGTTCCATTTTCAATTCTTCCAAGAGTGATGCCATTTTAAACACTTTTAAACAACCACCCGATAGATTTTAGTCATTTAAATCCAATAACCAAAAATCCAAAAATCACCAAATAATCCAAAGCTGTTTCTTGCTTTTTTCCACTTTCTTTTCCTGGGGTTCTTATTTATCTTGTTACAAAGTTTCAGTTAGAATGTATCTTTTAGGAATCTAGTTAAAGTTTCACTGTTAATTCCTTTCACTTCCAGGTGGACTCCTCCATTTTTCCACCCTTTTATTTTTTTCTTTTAAAAGGTTTTAAATATCCAAAAATCTTTATTATCTCTTTGACATTTTATTTTCAGCTTAAATGCCTATTAATGTCAAAGTGAATTTTTATCAATTTCTTATTTAAGTCTCTTAGCTGTCAATATGGGGAAGAAAAGAAAAAAAACCCAAATCTTTCCCCTTCCCTCTCTCCTTCACTGCTTCAAAAATCTTCTTTGGGAACAAGTTATTCTTTATAGTTCAAATTCCAGGGTACCTTATGTTGTTGCTTTTTCACTTCAACCCGGTCAGTCAAACCTTTCTCATCTTCCTCCTGCACAATCTTTTCCGGTCGGGTTCTTCTTTGAGGTGGCCATTTCTGACCACCGCTGCAACCGCCTTCGGGAAAGGGAGTAATGTATATGTCCTATTGATGCAATATTTAATTCTGTTTTGATAGGGAAATTCAGAAGGTGAGCCATCCAGATATCTCTTCAGAAGATGATGTAGCCACTGCATTACATAAACTTAATCTCCGTTGTCAGAATTACCTAAGTGAAAAATGGTTTTTCGAAGAAGAATGGAAGCGTAAGATACTTTTGCTGGCTGACCAAAAGGAAGAACTCACTGGCTGCACCACACCATTAGAGAACTGTCTTTCATTGAATAGCAGTTCAGAACGTGTTGATTTCTCTGGATCTTCTGGCAGCATGCGGTCTCTTCTCCCAGATAAATTGCAAATTGTCAAACCCCTTGAAGGTAAGGTGATTGAAGTCCTGTTTTCAATTACAGTTCAGTGTGAGCCTAATAAGGTTGTCTTTCATTGGCTACTTTATATCCGGTCAATGATCTGGCCTCAGGATCAGTTACCTGATCATTATCTCACAGATTACTTTCAGATATGTTTGTGTTGTCCCACAAAGGGGTGTTTGGTTCTGTTTCTTGTTATTTTGCAACCAAATTATGTATTGGAGGAAAACCATTGAATGCAATTGTATACATTTTGGTTTCTCTGCCTGACTTACCTCAGCTATTAAGCCTTCTTACAGATCTCTGTGTCTCACACCCCAACTCTATATTACTGAAAATAATCCATATCCAAGCAAGTTTTTACAATGGAACAAAAACTGTTTGGAAGCAAATAAATTCCTGCTTCTTAGTCCATTTTTTTCTTTATATGACCCTGTAATCCCCTAATTTGGGATAGAATCGGGGTGACTGAATGGAGTTGAGTGTTTACTGGCTGGATGTTCTTCCTGACACCTACATGGAGTTTGCAACAGATATTTTTTCTTTGTATCTTGAGAAAGAAACGTGCTGCTACCTAGAATTGAACTTTCAACCTACTGAGTCAGAGACGAAGGTTTTCACCACTACTAGGTTTCTTGTTTAGTCCATGAAAATGTTATCTAAATATTCACTGAAGGAAAATAAATGAGTGTTTGTTTCACCCAAATCATAATTTTCTGCTTCAAAGTAAAACTTCTTGAATTTAAAATTTGAAGGAACCACAAGTGGAAAAATCATTTCTAAATTTACTACTATTTTACAAAATCCTATCAATTTGCATTATATGCAGCAGCCTCAAGCTTTCAGTTAATACTTCTTTAGTTGGCTGCTAAGTATTAAGGTGTATGCAGTGTTTGAAGGCCTTTTGTGATTTGTACTTCTCCAGGTTCTCAGACCCTATTTCATTGGCAACAGCTGGCTCAGCCCAACCTAGGTACAATTCTTGACCCTCGCCCTGGTGTTCTCACAAAAGATTTTGCACCACTGTCTCAGGAGGATGTTTATTACCTTTCCGATTTGGAAGAAGATGAAGAAGAAAGGGATGAAGGTATAACCTTCCAAGCACAGCCCTTTCCACAGGAGGAAAGTAAACAGGCAGTGCCAAAGTCAGTGCCAGGAATTTTCCTCCCACCTGTTAAATTAGTGACAGTTCCTCATACAGGTAAGGATTTGTGGCATGACCATTACAATTTTTGTTGAATATTCTAAGTACCAACTGTTATAGATCTGCTGAAGATCAATTGTTTACTCATTCTATTATGGTGTTTGATCAGACCTATTAAAGCAGTTCAGTCCTCACGGGAAGCTATATATTCTTGAGAAATCTGTAGAATTCTATCCCACTTGCAAAAGGGTGGCTCTAGAAACATGCTTCCCACTCTCTTAAGTTACAGAGAGGGAGGGAGAGAGAGAGAGAAAATTCAGGATACACTGTTGTGTGAGGAGGAGCTTGGAAGGATTCCTTCCAAATTAGGCAGAGACTATCAATGAACAAGCTTACTGTAGTAACTCTCTTCCATTAATATAACAAGGCTTATGTATAATTACACTTGACAGTTTTAAAGTTTGAATCATGTTTTATTCACTATTTTATTGAAAAAGTGATTTTATATATACTTTCGTAGAAACAGTAAAAGATTAAATTATATTCAGTCAAGGATAATGACTAATACAGTAAAGTAGATGTTGACAAAGACATTTTTGAGCTAGTGCTCAAATAATAGTAATTGTATAGTGTGGCCATGGGATTGACTACTTCCTCCCTTGATTTCTCTCTACAAGTACAGTAGTTATTCATCATCTTTGAATGACCCCATAATCGCTTGCGGGGTGGAGTCCGGGCAATTGAATGTTTACTGACCAGATGCCCTTCCTGTTGCCAATGCGGAGTTATATTCAGCAGATAAATTCTCATCGTGCCCAGAGAGAGAAATATCTGCCTTTACCTAGAATCGAACTCACAGCCTACTGACTGTGAGGTGAGAACTCCACCTCTAGCCCATCACACCACTCAAGTACAGTAGTTATCGACTTATAAATATTTGTTTAGGTGACTTACGATCATTTTTCACACTTGCAACCATTACAGTACTCCTGTGGCTGTGTGATCAAAATTCAGGAGCTTGGCAATTGTCTCATATTTATAACTATTGCAGTGTCCCGGGGTTATGTGACCTCCTTTTGCAATCCTCTGCTAAGCAAAATCAATGGGAAGCCAGATTCGCTTAACAAACATGTTACTGCAGTGATTCACTTAACTGGCCACAAAGGTCATAAAATGGGGCAATACTCACTTAACAACTGTCTTGCAACATAAATTTTGGGGCTCTACTGTCATAGGCTGAGAACTACCTGTACTTGATTTAATTACAGCTAGTGCTTATCTTGGCATGGTACTTACCCGTCATTTAACATTAACAAATAGAATTAATCTAATTCTTGATATTAATTTGAATAGAATCCTTAAATACTATTAATTGCAAAAGTGGACTTTGGATGAAAGAAGAGCTGTAGAATGCTTGAACATGTGCCTCATTTTTAACTATGATTAACAAATGGGGAAGAATATTTCAACTGTTTCCTAGTTGCCATATTCACAGTAGCCCATTCTAAAATGTGCAAAATGTGTTTAAAAGTCATAATTTATCTGCCTTAGGCATTATCTTAGAAAGATTCTTAAAGCAATGTAGATCATGTTTTCCTTCATCTATTTGCATTGAATTACTACCTTAATTACGCATTAATTCATATTTTCATTAGCCTTCTAGTATGTTTCCCATCTCCTTTTCATCATATATGTTATCTTTTGTATTGTAGCTTCCAATCCAGGAAAATGTCTTTCATCTACAAACTCTACATTTACTTTTACTACTTGTAGAATACTTCACCCATCTGATATTACACAAGTTACACCCAGGTAAGGAGGTTTACCATTACTCTTAAAAATTGGTTATATTCAGGCAATATGGAATTGAACATCTACTTGATACACTTGATATCCTAAGTTGTATTAACAGAGGGATACAGTCAAGATCAAGGGAAGTACTAATACCACTCTATAAAGCCTTAGTAAGACCACACCTAGAGTACTGCATCCAGTTTTGGTCACCACATTATAAAAAAGATGTTGAGGCTCTAGAAAAAGTACAGAGAAGAGCATCCAGGACGGTTAGGCGACTGGAGGCTAAAACATACAACGAACGGTTGCAGGAACTGGGCTTAGCTTGTCTAGTAAAGAGAAGGACCAGGGGAAACATGATAGCAGTCTTCCAATATTTGAGGGGCTGCCACAGGGAGGAAGGGATCAAGCTATTTTCTAAAGTTCCTATAGGCCAGACAAGGAATAATGGATGGAAACTGAACAAGGAGAGATTTAACCTGGAAACAAGGAGAAACTTTCTGACAGTGAGAACAATCAACCAATGGAACAGCTTGCCCTCGGAAGTTGTGGGAGCGCCATCACTTGAGACCTTCAAGAAGAGATTGGACTGCCATTTGTCAGAAATGGTGTAGGGTCTCATGCTTGGGCGGGGAGGTTGGACTAGATGACCTACAAGGTCCCTTCCAACTCTTATCTACCTGATGTACTAATTAAATTAGCAGCATTTCCATTTCAATTTTTAGAAAATAATGAAAATAAAGAAAAGGAGCTAAAGTAAGAATGTGTACAATGTAATGCAGAACTAAAATTGGCATAACACACGGAGGTTCTGATCTTAAATCCTGAATATCTCCTTCTCTTCTTACTTAGCACTTACTACAGAAGTTATTAATAACCATATTTAATGTGTTTTATCTTCTTGCTTTGTTTTCCAGTACTTTGTATTCTCCCTTGTGCTCGGGAAGTTGTAGCAGTACAAGCAGTGTAATTATGAGCTCTCCACCCATGTTGTATAAGCTTAGTACTGGAGAATTCCTTACTACCAGAAGAGATTCAACTACCACCTTCAGTAGTACTAGAAGTTTAGCAAAGCTTTTGCAAGAACGAGGCATCTCAGCCACAGTTTACAATAGTCCAGTCCAACTTGAAGCACCACTGTTTCGTCATTCCAAGATACCTGCTGTACCCTCAACACCTCCAAATTCTCCTTTGCATTCCCCTTGTTCTTCTCCTCTCCCTTTTGAGTCTCGAGCATGTGTGTCTGAAAATTTCTTGGCCTCTCGACCAGCTGAAACATTATTACATGAGCTGTATGGACAAAAACCCTCAAATTCTTCTGATGCAGGACAGCTGAAGATGAATCTAGTAGAGAGGCTAAAAAAACTGGGGATTGTTAGAGCTGTCAAACAGCCTGAGGCAGTGGGTGATAGAAAAAGTCAAAGGGAAAGTGGCTGTCTCCAAAGACAAGGCTCAGGAGTGTATGTTAGTGCAGGCAGCAATTTGATGGGGGGCTTGAGAAGAAACCATAGTCTTCCGGTCTTGATTGGAGCACTTGCAGGACCAGTCAGCACATCCTCCACAACAATGGGGGTCTTGAAAGAAGATTAAGCTATTTAGCACCAGACACTCTTAGTTGGGAAACAAAGGCTTTGAAATGGAAAGATAATAAACATGGAAGCATTAAATACAAGGTTGTTGAATGATAAAGGTATGTGGCTAAATGGGATATGAGAGGCTCAGCATAAGAAATCATAAAAATTAAGAAAGCAAAAAAATAGAGAAAACAAAATTCAGTCTTGAGACGATTGAAAAAAACTTTGTCATTATTAAAAGGAAATAATGCAAACAAAGATATTTTCTATCATTGATATTAAAAGAACAAGCAAATGTCTATGCAACTTTATTTTAAAATGTTTTATTGGATGTCATCCAAGAGATCTGTATGCATAAATAGACCATCTAAAATTATATATGATTGTAAGGAAGTACATTCTTCAAATAACAGGTGCAATCTGTTTATAGAGGTGAAATCAGTTTTATTCTAATGTAGAAAGATCAGATGAAATATTCTTTTATTTAAGCAATCTTACACAGGAGAAATCTAGGAGTGCAAAATTACTATGTACTATGTTGCACAAACAAAAAAGGGGTCAAGTTTATGTGCTTTGTGGAAGTTCTATACACATTTGGGAAGGATATATTTTGCAAGCAAGAAAGTATTTGTTATTCTATTTGTAGCTGTATTTGGAAGATGTTTGGCATATTAATGTTGGAATAATCTTGGAGAAAATTCCATACATTTGAAACACAATCAGTAGTTAATAAAAATTATCTCTTTAAAATACATTATAAAACTGACAATTTTCTGATTCTTGGAAAGCTAAGGGCCAGCTTTCAGGGAGAAACTTCGTGATATTTACAAAATAATCGGCACAGCTAATTATATTAATGTGAAACAGAATGACAGCTATTGAAGGTGCAGTAGACAAAGAATTGCCATTCATAATTAAGTCTAAGATAAATTCCAAGCTTAATGTTTCTGAAGCAATTTTGGAACGGCAGAATTTTGTGTTTCACAAAATGAGCACAGTGGGATAGCTGTGAATGTGAAGCAGAAACAGGAAGGAGAAAAGGCACAAGTGGCTCAGATTTTTCTTTTATACTTGGATAACCCAAGCAAGAGATTCTTAAAATATGCACATCTCATTTGCTCAATTAATTGCTAATCAAAAAATACTTGCAAAGAATGTCATGACTGCACTAAGCTGCTTGATTTATGGTTATGATGAGCAAATATAGCCTTCTTGCCATAGATCAAGCAGGAGATAATTAAGATAAAAGTTGAATAGTTTGAAAATTAAGCACAGAAAATGACTATATGATTTACCTGTGGGTTTTATAAGGCTATTCTATATATTAAAGACATCATGTGGTGCATTCAGAAATACTAAATGGACTGGATGTAAACAATTCAGGTAGCTTTATCAATAAATCAAAAATAAGGGCTTTCCCCCCCTTAAATAGGCATTCTAGGTGAAGATTTGGAAAGATTCCTTTAAGCAAATGTTGTCAAAGTTGCAAACAGCCATGCAAATAGCTTATCAATTCAGTCTCAGTATCAATCAATGAGCTTGGCACCATTGGTTGCAGCTACTAAATTGTAAATGTAAATGGTGCTTGTAAATAGTAAAAATGTATTTATTTTAAGCCTCTATATACGGGTTAATGCTATTTAAATTATAAGTATATTTTAATTTGTTTTTAAGCTTGTAAAATGCATTTCCTTTGTGATGTTTAAAAACTTGCTTTCCTTGGCAAGATAAATAAAAGGGAATATTTAAGTTGGGTTCCAAAGCAGCCTACCATACTTTTATATAAACAGAGAAAAACCTGACTAATGAAACAGAAGCATTCAAGATCATCCTCATTAACTACAGGGAACCAAGCACAATATTTCAACTACTGTGGATTTGATGCATGTCAGTTTTATATACTATGTAAATTCTTTTTACATCGTAGTAATTTTGAATGAGCATTCCTAATTGGATTTCATATCTTTGTCTTCTTAAATTATTTGCATTGGAATGATTTAAAAGAAAGTCTGATTTTAAAAGGTTTTCTTCTGCCACTGATAACACCTCGTAAATCAGACTTCTTTCTTTTCAACCATATCCTATAAAATTTTGTAAAACTATTAAGTAAATACAGGTTTATTTGAAAAGTTCTTTTTTTATTTTTCCAAGTATGACTTTATCTAAGATGTCATATTCTGATTTTTTTTTTTTTTACTTGGGGCTGACTTACATTTTTTGCCTTCTGTATTCATAATGAGTGTGCAACCAGTAGCAGAAAAATCAAAATCTACTTAGGTCCAATGTTAAAATGCTAATTAAATAGCATGCCTGAAGATCCTCCTGTTAAAAAAAAATAGCTGGAAGCTAGAGGAGCAGTACTTTTGTGCCAAAGCTCTTAAAAAATGAGCCTTGGAAATAGCAAACAGATGAAGAAATAACAATCAGTATAGTTACAAGAAATTACATTACAATGGAACATCGCAGATAGCTGGTGTTATAATGAATGACCCATCTTGCGGGATGGATACAACTAACAATAATAACCCTATAGGATCCTTAGAAGAATTATCATGATCACTTTCATATGTACGGTACTTTGATACCATATTTAAGTGCCAATTTTTCATGAAGAAATAGATGGTCGTGATTTAAAACCATATTGTTAAATATTTCATTATTATCTGAATTCTTTATATGTTTCATAACAATATGTATGCTTCAGTCTGCTTGAATGAAACGAATGCTTTTTTAAAAAAAAACCAAATATATCTATTTTAATATGCAAATATAGATGTCATTTTTTCTGCAGACAAAACTTGAAATGCATTTCATTTGAGATATTATTTCAACTATAATTCAATTTACATAAAAAAAGGCTATTATTTCTTTTTGGCTTTCCCATTAGAATGTGCATTTCTTAAAGTTATAATCTGTGACAGGTTGTTTTTGCATATTATAGTCAAATTGAAGCTTGATAATAAACATAATAAAACCCATTTTTTTTACATATTTCGGTGGCATGGTGTTTTCTTCTATGCATCAATATTTATTTATTTTAAAATGTATGCCTCTATTCCTAGAGGGGACTACCAATATTTAAATATATTTAAACTAACAGTAAGTAAAATATTGTGACAGTCTTTAATAGTCTAGATAGACCATGGGTGTCAAACTCATTTGTATCACATTACACATGGTAACATTTCTTGCCTTTGCAGAGCTGGGGTGGGCATGGACTGTGCGTGATGAATCCGGCCTGCGGGCTGCCAGTTTGACACTCCTAGTCTAGACAAACAATCTTGATCATAACAGATTAATAGTAATTAAAAATAAGACTATTCAATTTGAACCAGTTTCTTGAAGTGCCAGATTTATGTATACTGTCTAAATACAATATAATATTAATTATTAGTTAGTAGACTATTCTACAGAGTGGCAAAAATGACTGAAGAATTAGACTTTATGGGTCAAACTTCATGGAACTGGGGAATACAGAATAAGCACCATGTAGATTAGGGCTGTCAAACTCCTGGCCAGCCGGCCAGATGTGTCACATTCTGGCCATGCCCATGCCTGGTTTAGCAAAAGTGGGGGAAACCCTGATACATCACGTAACATTGCCATGACAATGTGAGTTTGACACCCCGATGTAGATTATTAGAGATATGGTGGCAGCCATTGCATTTAGTATTCAAATAACCTGGTGCAACCTGGGGAAAAGCTGCTGCATTTGGTTCCAGTTCCAGTTGCAATTTTTGGGTATTTGGGTAGCCATCTTTATATTGAACATAGTACAATTTACAATCTGAAGATAACTAAAGCATGAATGAATTTAGAAAGGCCTATTTTTGGAAAAGTAATGTGGGTTGATCAGTCCAAACTGGAAATATTCTTTTAATCCAATTCCAACTTGCAAAACTAATAGGAAATATTTTAAATAAAATTATTTGCATTCTAAAAGAACTTTTTTCTTGTTAAGATAAACATTCGTGTTTTAGTAATCTATCGCAATTGCCTTTCTACTAGAATACAACCTAATGTAATCACACAGAGAAGGAAGTATCCTTTGCAGAGTTTACTTCCTTTGGACAATAATAGGATGGGGGGGGGCAAGACTGTACCACGTAGAATGCTATTAGCCACCAGCAGTTGTCCTGCACCACCAGCACATTCTATCTTCCAGCAGTGAATGGAATCCATTTTTCTGTATTTGGGTACTGTTAGGAATGATAGTCACCTAACAGTTGGGTTGGTAATATATAAACCAGGATAGTCATTTAATACTGTTGTATTTGAAGAGAATGTTGCAATTGTGATTGTCTGAGGTTCCTCCAACGGCCATTAGATGGAGCCAGAAACCTGGTTTCTTCTTTTTTGCATTTCTTTTGCTTTCCTTTTGCCTTTTGCCTGATCGTCATTCTGCTTGAATTTCTGTGAGTCTTGCAACTATTCGCAAACTCCGTTTACTAAACTTTGTTTATGATACTGGTAACGAAAAGGACTTCGTTTATGGATTATCCCTGGACTGATTATTTTGAATACTAACTGCTTTAACCACGTATGATTTGGACTGTTTGTTGGACTTTGTTTACCCGTTTACAGGAAGTAAAACTTACATTTTACTACTCAGTGTATCCGTGTGCTGGTTATGTGTTATCACCACTCCCACTATGTTTCCCTGAGTGCACTCATTCTCCTAACGGGGAATACCTCAACACTGGTTATGGGCCCAGGCTCAGATAACTGAGAGTTAGTGTGAATACACACTAGAGTTAGTGTGAATACACAGTACGATATACATATGGCTGTCTATTGTTTAATTGTGGGTTACTGTCCTGGTAAAGATGGCACAAGACCCATCAACAAGTCTATCACTGATAACCCGGTTGGATGGAACAAACTATGTTTTCTGGTTTATGAAGTGCAGTCTACTTCTGCATAGGGAAAGGTTATGGGTTGCAGTTGAGGATCCACTGGATGTAAATGCTTGGGATCCAGATGATGAGGACGATGCCAAAAAGTTAGCTGACTTTAAATGGAACAATGAATGAGCTCTTTGTATAATTGGACTAACACTGAGTGACCAGCAGCTAGTCCATATTCGTGGAGAAGAGTCTGCTGCTAGGTATTGGGAAAATTTGAAGAGGATTTATGTTCGTGATAGTGTAGGTGCACACATACATCTTACACGTAAACTGTTTAGAGCACGTCTTCTGAAACGTGGAGATAAGTTAGCTCATTTGAACTTTATGAAAAGAACTTTTCAAGAGCAACATGAAAAGGAACTGATTTTTTCAGAGCTGCATCAGGTTTACATCATTCTTCCCTCGTTGGATGAAAGTTATGATGATTACGTATCTTCACTGGAAGTCCTGGCCAGAAATGAACTGACATTGACTGACATAACCAAATGGTTGTTAGAAGAGGCAAGAAGAAGGCAGGATAGAGACCAACTGAGAGAGAAACAACCACAAGAAGAGGATTTGTTTTCAACTGCCTGTACTGTTAGGAAATGTTTTTCTTGTGGGACTAGGGGACATATAGCTAGATTCTGTAAGAAGGGAAAATGACAGAATACTGGTAATCATCAGAAGGCTAAGAAGAATGTTAATTTAGCTATGTCTAGCAATTCAACTGTAAACCATGATTTGTGGGTAGTTGATAGTGGAGCATGGCAGTGCATTACTAGAAATAGAGGTTTGTAAAGATGTCCACGAGTAAGCAACATGTATCATTGGCAAATGGATGGAAGATGAAAGCATCTGGTGAAGGTACTGCGTATTGTTCATGTGTAAATAAGCATTTAACTATGTTGTAGTATGAAATTTAATTTGTTATCAGTAAGGGCTTTAGTTAATATTGGTTATGTAGTAACCTTTAGGGGTTAATAGAGAAAGAGGGTAAAAGTGTTACTGCTACTTTAGAGAATGATTTATATGTTATACATGATGACCAATTGCAGATGGCTAACTCAGTTTATAACAATGTTAAGCCACATGACAAATGTATACATTTTACTGCATAGATGTCTGGGGCACATTAATTTCAAAATGCTGAAACAAACTGTTGAATTGTCAGAGGGAGTAAAATTAAAACCCTGTAGCAAGTACTTAAACTGTAATGCCTGTAATCAGGAGAAAAGCAAAGTTACTCCAACAAACAGACTGAATGAGTTTAAGACCAAAGAACCTTTAGAGGTTGTTTTTGCTGACTTAATTGTTCCTAAGACAACCAGTTTGGGAGGTGCCTGCTATATTTTGAGCATAATGGTATGGTTTCTGCTACCTAATGAAAAACAAAACAGAAACGTTCCAACATTTCTTTAACTGGCTAAGATTTGCTGAAAGGAAAATGAGACATAGGGTAATTACCTTAGTTACAGATAATGGGACTGAGTTTATTAACACTAGATTCCAAATGATGTTGAAATTGGCTGGTGTCAAGCATAAGCATTCTGCCACTTACAGGCCACAACATAACTCGTTTATAGAATGAAGGGGGCAAACGTTACAAGCCATGACTCGCACTATGTTATCTGATTCAGATATGCCTGAAAAACTGTGGGGTGAAGCCATAATGTGTACCAACCATGTTTTAAATAATGTGGTGAACACAACTGGTGAATTGCCATTCACTTGTTGGCATGGCAGAAAACCAAATTTAAGTTATCTACACACATTTGGAGCTCCAGCATGGGTGCATATTCCCTCACAAGTAAGACTGAAAGGGCAACATAGAGCTAGGAAATTATTTTTCGTAGGTTACGAGGCCAACCATAGATCGTTTAGATTCTGGGCTCCACGCACAGCTAATGTTTACTGTAGCGCTAGTGCTAAATTTCTTGAGCACGTTGGGTGGCATAAACTAGAACAGGAATCCAACAATGATGTTATTATTGACATCCAAGTAGTCCCTAACAATGAGATAGTTAAATCATCAATAGCCATTAGAAAGGAAGAACAGGTACAGGAGGAGGTAGAAGAACAGGAGCAGGTGGAACATGAGAGTCCACCAGTAAGTCCTGAGTTGCCTAGACATTCAACCCATGTAACATGACACTAGATAGATATCAGGCTAGTATAGCATGCCAAATAAATATAGTTCCTACTAACTATAATGAACTGAAACTGTATCCTTCTAAGGTTCAGGATGCTTGGCAGGAAGCAATGGATAAGGAACTGAAATCCTTACAAAGGTTGGAGGTATATGAAAATGTCAGGTTACCACCAGGTAAGCATACCATAGGGTGTAAGTGGATTTATAAAATTAAGACAGGTATGGATGGGACTGTTACCCATAAAGCCAGGTTAGTAGAACAAGGGTTCGATCAGTCAGCCAATGACTGCACCTAGTCTGAAGGCTACCACATTACAAGCAGCATTAGTGTGGGCAGCTAAGAAGAAATACACAATAAACCATTTAGATGTTGAGCTGGCATATCTACATGCACTGTTGCAACATACTATATATTTAAAGAAGGCTTTGGGGATCAAAACTGATAACAAAGCTGATTGCTGGAGATTAAAAAAGAGTCTTTATGGCGTGAAGCAATCAGGCTATGAATGGAACCAGTGCATAGTGAAGGAATTAACAAAGATAGGTTTTGTAGCTGGCATGGCTGATCCATGTTTATTCAAAAAGGAAAGTGATGGTGTATTTTCATTGTTGCTATTGTTCACTGATGACATAGCATTAATCACTAAAACTGAGCAAGAAGCTACTGGGTTTATTTCACTGTTAGAGAAGAAATTTAAAATCAAACATTTAGGTGAGATTAAACAGTATCTTTGTTTGAAAATAGATAAAACTAAGGGAGGCTACAAAATCTCACAGGCAGATAAAGTTAACCAGTTACTGAAGAACTTTAAAATGGAACTTTGTAAACAGGCTAAGACACCAATGAGCCAGGAGTTTAGCCATAGTGATGTGCAAAGTCCTGTTTTTAATAAAGACATTTATCAATCATTAATTGGTAGTTTATCCTATCTTAATAGTTGGTCTAGGACAGACATAGCATATAGGGTCAACCAATTAGCCAGGTTTAACACTGAGCCTACTGAAAGGTACTGGCAAACTGCTAAGCATGTGTTGAGATATCTTAAACAAATGATGCATTATGCATTATATTTGGAGCCTAAGGATGAACTAAGTTTAACTGCATATGTCGATGCAGGTTTCTCTACAGGTGTACCTACACATAAATCAATGTCAGGTACTGTAGTGTTATTAGGAAAGGTGTTAATTGGATGGCGGTCTATTCAACAAAAACATTTAAACTTATCAACAATGGAGGATGAATTCTCATGTTTGTCTCTATTATGTATGGACTTAGTATGTTATAAACAACATGGGAAGTAAAGTAAGGGAACCTATTGTTGTATATGAAGACAACCAATCAACAATTCAGATGGCTTCCAATCTCGCCTAAAAGCAAGATGAAAACACACCGATCTACGATATCTGAATGTGAGACAATGTGTTCAAAGTAAAATGATTAAACTGCATGTCAGAGAATAACATTGCAGATCATTTTACGAAAGCCCAAAGCACTGTAAAGCATAAGGCTTGCTGTGAGAAATATGAACTTAAGCTGTAAGGTTTTATATATTGTCCTACCCAAAGGGGAGAATGTTAGCAATGATAGTCACCTAACAGTTGGGTTGGCAATATATAAATCAGGATAGTCATTTAATACTGTTGTATCTTTAAGAGAATGTTGTAACTGTGATTGGCTGAGGTTCCTCCAATGGCCATAAGATGGAGCCAGAAACCTGGTTTGTTCTTTTTTACATTTCCTTTGCTTTCCTTTTGCCTTTTGCCTGATCGTCATTCTGCTTGAATTTCTGTGAGTCTTGCAACTATTCGCAAACTCCATTTCCTGAACTTTGTTTATGATACTGGTAAAGAAAAGGACTTCATTTATGATTATCCCTGGACTGATTATTTTGAATACTAACTGCTTTAACCACATATGATTTGGACTGTTTGTTGGACTTTGTTTACCCATTTACAGGAAGTAAAACGTACATTTTACTATTCAGTGTATCTGTGTGCTGGTTGTGTGTTATTCATCACCACTCTCACTATGTTTTCCTGAGTGCACTCATTCTCCTAACGGGGAATACCTCAATAGGTACCAATGATTTCCATTCCCTCAAGAAGCATAGCATAATGGCTTGCTCAGAAATTTTGGAGGAATCAACAATGTTCCATTTTCCTCATCTATCAAAAATAGTGATTTGGGAGAAATTGTATAAGAACACTGGTAATTTTCAGGTGCTTTGGACTACTATCTTCAAAAACCAACCATATGACTATAACAGAAAGTAGAAACTCAAGATATTAGAAGGCAGCACTATATTGTCTACATACAGTGAGTGTGTATGTGTGTATTCACTATACTTTGCTCAGATACAAGTCATTCAGTATCTTCTTTATGCCTTATAAATGATGCCAGCTTATTTTTTGTACAAAGGAATATTAATGAACATAAAATATTTATTAAAGATGCATAATGTGCTGGATTTCACAGAATTATTTCTGGACCTTACTTACATTACTGAATTAATCAGCAGCTGTACAATTGAATGATGCCTCTTTACTGATTCGTTCTGTTTCCTTACATGCCTGATTAAATGTTCTTACACAGCGGGAAACAAAAAAGATGTCAATTCTGTTTTAACAGTGCCATAGTGAAACCTGTCTCTTCCAACCTGCCTCTTTGAAAATCAAAACAAGCTTAAGACAAAAAGAAGAAAATAAGTTATTAGTATTCATTGTAAGGGTGAATACTCCAGCGAGTTTTCATAGTTTATATTGTGTGGTACAAAACTGATACATGGCCTGTTTGCTGATCTGTCTCAAAGCTGAAGTGCCAGTGAATAGACTGAAAAGCATTGAGGAATGACAAAATGGGCCAGAATGGGGAGAAGCAACTCTGGTCACCTTATTTATGTGAAACTGGTAAGGAAGAATAGAATTGGAACAATTAAATGATTGCAAGGTGTATTATACTCTTCAATGCTATCCTGGAAGAGACCAAATGCATGTTACAGAATTGAATTGCCAAAAAAAGGTTAGGCAGCCATTTTGTACTATCCACATTCTTAGTGCAATTTTGCTTCCTAAATTTTGGCAGTAAATTTAATACTGTGCAACATGATACTCAGTACAAGTTATATAGGTTTTGAGGATATCACATGACAAACTATCTTTTTCAGAGTTTTAAAAGCCAGAATATGACATATGACTTACTAAGAATGTTCCCCCTTATTTTTAATTCATTGCATACTCTGATTGACCTGCAGATGGTTCAGGAAATCCAGTATTAGAGCATCCTCTTTACTTTGGAATAATTTAAAAACAAGCATGACTAAATCGCTTTGTGTACTGTACCTTTAAAAATAGAATGAAAGGCAGTAGGCAGAAAACCTGTTTCCATGGCGAGGAAGAGCTTAAAATCCCCTTAAGGATGCTGAAGTTCCAACCCTTAATGGACGCCATCCTCATGCAGTAAAATCTGTTCAGTTGTAAGTTTTTCTGGACTGGTTTTAAATGTTCTGTATTAACTAGCCACTAAATGGGACATCCCAGGTAATCTCAGTCTAAGTGCCAGTAAACCTCCCTCTTCAACCTGAAACGATGGTGGGCAAAGATTCATCTGTTGCTACTATTTGACCAACTTGCAATTTTGAGGCTTGTTTCTATTATTTAGTCATTTCCTAATGCAACAAAAATAACAGACTGATTTCCAATACTACTTTTTCAGTTGGAATCTGCCGGTTTCTCTGTTCTTTAAACTATTTAATATTAAAATTCTTTTATGTATTTATTGTTAAAGTGGCAGGCTGGAGGGGAGAATGTAGCCATTTTATGCAACTGCACATAATATTTTTGTGCCCACAGCTCCACAAAGTTGCCAGACACTGAAATGGTGAATTCAGGTCACTGTGGGTATGGATTTATATATCTATAATTAAAATAATTGGTTTCATACACCCTCTTCTGTTTCCAAAAGCTATTTAAAAGTTTGCTTAGGCTTCTAAAGTGTCACAGTATTTTAAATTGATGTTTGGAAGCTTTCTTACTTAAAACTAATGAACTCTGTTGTGTATATTATTGTAAGCCACCTCTGGAATGGATAACCTTTTCTAAAGGTTCAGTATAAAAAAATTTGTAAAAGGAATTCAATGAAAATTATAATTATTTTTTTAAACTCGTATATAAAAGCTTAACATAATATAAAGATTAAAGAAAATAAAGTGAAGTGAAAAAGTAAGAAAAGTATGAGAGAAAAAGATATATAAAAAACAACTTCCAAGCTTCTTCACTGAAGTTACAAGCAAGCAGATCCTCGCACCTCCCTCCTTAAAATTACATTATGTTTCCTTTTTCCCATATTCAACTGTTTTTAATCAGAAAATCATAAATTATTTTTTTACATTTTCAGTAAATATCCATAAAAGGTTTCCAGTCTCTAATAAAAGTACTTGTATTATCCTGATCAAAAAGGTTAGTTGCTATTTCTGAAAATTCCATCATCTTCATAGTCCATTCCTCCATTATGATAGTTCAGTATTTTCTATCTTTGTCCATATAATAACCTTGCTGCAATAATCATATACAAAACCAACCTTTTCAGAGCATTTTTTTTCTAATTCGCTATCCATAAGTCCCAATAGAAAAGGTTCTGATTTCAGCATTAAAAAAATAGTTGCTGCCGAAAATCTTTTCATGATGTCTTTCCAAATGCAATTCCCATAGAGTTCAATCACTCTGTGCGTTAAAGGAAAATGAGCTAGAATTTGGTGCAACCTTCAAATTTAGTGGGGGGAAAGAAAAAAGAAAATACTACTTTTAAGTATTTGTTTATTTATCTAATCATCTAAAATCAGGGAAATACATTGTCATCCTTAGATGCACATGTTGAGAGGATAAGTCTTCAAATTATGAACATGTATTTTGTCTTCCATCTTGCAGGTTTCTTGACATACAACTTTCAAGATCAGAAGATTATGTCCCAAACTCCCTTGTTATACTGCCCTTGTTGGGATCCTTGGAAAGGAAAGGGTAAAAAACTTGTAAAAACTAAAGCAGGCTCACTGAATCAGAAGTCCAAGTAAGTAAAAGTAGAGGGTTGGAGTTGTATACTTGTAAAGGTCAATAATTTTTCAGTTGCTGGACTATCAATGAACATTTGAACAACCATAGTGTTCTTGTGTTTTTGTTAATGGCTGAGAGGGTTTTGAGGGCCTCCATGCCATATTTTGGTTTGGGGAAATCCAAAACAACCCAACTTCCAAATCAGAAAAGTCACCATGTGTTTAAGAGTGACACAAGGCCATCTCTCCAGACATTCATTAAGGAGTAACTAAATACTGGATTATGAGGGAGAAGAAATAATATACAATTGATAGAAAAGTTTGTGAGAGGGAAGAAGCATTTCATCCACAGAGTATATGAAAATTTGGATCTTATGGAAGCTGAGAGCAACACTGTTGCGTAAGATCCTGACAGAAATACACACATAACAGAACCACTAAAAAGCTGTTAAAAAGTATTGCCATATAAAACATACATTGTTATCCTCATGATTCATAAGAACATCAAGGAACCCCGTCCCCTGATAAATTTTAAGCAAGATAAATGGCAAGGACTTCATTGAGTTCCTTTTGATTCACATGGAGCCTGGAAAAATTATTGATTCCTGATATAAACTTTGTAGAAGTTTATAGAATGTATGTAACTATCAAATTAATTGTTTCTGTAATTCTGAATTCTGGAATTCAGATATATTATTCAAAACCTATGGAATACTATTTAAAAACCATTGACATTCACAAAATCACCATGTCAATTGCAAAAAGCATCTATACTTGGAATAGTTTACTTCCTGTGACAATAGCTTTAACACCATCAACCATCAATATTTGCCTATCCCAAGTCCTTGGGAAAGACTTGATGGGTAGATAAAAATATCAAATCCCATTTAAAAATTTAATTGGCTGTATGAACAACTATAATATATTAAGTTTATATGCTTCTGATTCCAAGTGATTCTGAATGTATTCTAATATTCAAAGTCGATTACAAAAAGTGACAATGATTACATATAAAATCTAATAAAATTATATTAATAAATAATAAATAAATTATTTTGTGTAATTATAACTTTAAAATATAAAAAAAGTTTAAAAGGAGTGTCCCTCCATTTATGTTTTGAGACTGAAGCTTTTGAGACCGAAGTTGGCACACGTGATCTTGGAACCATTGAACTATGTCTTTCATAAATCCTGAAGTACTGGGGAAATACAAGAGGACTGGAAAACAACTGATGTGGTTCCCATCTTTAAAAAAAAGTGGGGGCGGGGGGACAATCCAGGAAACTACAGACCAATCAGTCTGACAGCAACACCTGGAAGATAATCAAGCAACAGAACACCTAGAAGCAAGCAAAGTTATAGAAAGAACCCAACATGGCTTTGTCAAAAACAGATCATGCCAAACAAATGTTATCTTTGACAAAGTGATTAAATTCATGGACCAGTGAAATGCAGTGGACATTGGATTTCAGTAAGGCATTTGACAAAGTAGACCACAACCTATTTCTCGGTAAGCTAAAAAAAAAGTGGGACAGACAGCTGTGGTAGCACAGTGGTTAGAATGCAGTACTGCAGGCTACTTCTGCTGACTGCTGGCTGACTGCAATTTGGCAGTTAAACTCTCACCAGGCTCAAGGTTGACTCAGCCTTCCATCCTTCTGAAGTGGGTAAAATGAGGACCCAAATTGTTGGAGGCAATATGTTGACTCTGTAAAACCACTTAGGGCTGTAAAGCACTGTAAAATGGTATATAAGTCTAAGTATTATTGCTATTGCTGTCACCAGCAGATGGATTTATAACTGACTGACAAACTGCACTCAAGGTATAGTCCTTAATGGAACTACATAACATGGAGGGAAGTAAGCAGCAGGGTATTCAAGGTTCCGTTTTAGCCCAATGATCTTCAACATCTTTATAAATGATTTAGAGGGCGGAATAGAAGGGGAACTCATCAAGTTTGTAGGTGATAATAAACTGGCAGGGATAGTCAATCCCCCTGGCAGACTTGAACTGGATCCTATCTAACAAAATGAATTTTGAGTATAGAGAAAGGTAAGGTTTTCTTACTTAGGTAAGAAAAACCAAATGAATAGGTGCAGATTAGGTGATACCTGACTCAATAGCAGTAACTGTAGAGGGATTTTGGAGTCCTAGTGGACAATCACTTAAATATGAGCCAACAGTGTGTGGCAGCAGCCCAAAAAAGTCAGTGCAATCTAGCTTGCATTAACAGAAGGATATAATCACATTCATGTGAAGTTTAGTACTGTTTTATAAAGCTTAGTAAGACCACACTTAGAATACTGCATCCAGTTTTAACCATATTATAAAAAAAGATGTAAAGACTCTGGAAAGAGTGCATAAAAGAGCAATAAAGATGATTAGGGGGCTGGAGGCTAAAACATATGAAGAAGAGTTGCAGGAATTGGGCTTATCTAGTATAGAGAAAAGACGGACAAGAGGTCTTGTGACAGCTGTATTCCAGTATTTGAGGGGCTACCACAAAGAAGAGGTGTTCAACCTAATTTTCAAAGCACCAGAAGGTAAGACAATAAACAATGGACGGAAACTAATCAAGGAGAGAGCCAACCTAGAACTAAGGAGAAATTTCCTGACAGTTAGAACTGTTAAAACCAGTGGAACAGCTTGCCTGTCAGTGCTCCATCGCTGGAGGCTTTTTAAGAAGAGTTTGAACAAGCCATTTGTCTGAAATGGTATAAGGTCTCCTGCTGTATGGTGTGCTGCTTGAGCAGGGAATTGGATTAGAGATCTCCAAGGTCGCTTCCAATTCTGTTATTCTGTTTTGTTATTCTGCTTTATTTCCTAATGTCTAAACATTAAATAAAAATCATTAGTGGAATGAGATTAATTACTATGGCTTGCAAGATGAACTAAAGATTCAACTGTAGTTGACTCTTCATTCAATAGTTCACTTTCAGGCATACCTGAATGTTACTTTGTTAATTCACTATTTCTCCTTCGGTATTGTTATTTGCCCTTCCTTGCATGTGTCGGGCAGACAGAAGTGAGGAGAATAGACTCTTTCACTGATGTGCAAATTTGGATCACAAATCACTATTTATGCTAGCAAGTCTGTACCACTTCATTGTGTGTCTCTCTAAAGCAGCATATATAATATTGTGCTGTGTATCACTTCATGACAGCTAATTTTTCCCCAATCTGTTTTGCTGAAGTTTTCATTCTACCTGATGCCCCAGCTCTTACACACACTGTAGCTCTGCATATATTGCTCATTTCAACTACAATTTAATCTAAAGAAAAGCTTCAAATGCTCAGTCAGATGCACAACCTATTACTACACTTACTGTCACATGTTCCCAGGCCCCTGTAGGGAACTATCGTAAGATTTGCAAAATTGTAATGAACAATGTAATATTGCTGTGTGCTAGAGAGAACAAATCTATAATTTAGTAATAGATGTTATCTATTCAAGTCAAAAACACTCAGAAATACTAGTGAGATTTAAAAACCAATTGCATTTTAGACTTGACATTTGAATAAAGTATTACTTTTCTAAACAGTGTTTTTTTCCACATTAGAAAAACATCATCAGGAGGGATCCTTAAAGACCAGTCCAAAGTCCAGTTAAATCCTTCAAACACTTCTAGGTAAGTCTCTTGTGCTTGGAGATAAATGCAAAAGTAAGGAATGTGCAAGATATAAAACCTTATCTGTATGCTGGGAATATTAAATTGTTTTTCATCAGTATTCTTCAGAGCACATATTCAAACAAGATACTCTTTCTGCCATTCTTGACACATCTGTGTCAGTCTGTATGTCCAGAAAGGATGTGATGCCACAATCAATCTGAAGTCCATTACATATAAAAGATGCATGCACGTGGGAGCAGATGACCTGTTGCTGAAAAATATATTACCATTTACAAAATTGTCTATTACGCTGCTCATTCCAAACACTGATTCCAGTATAGAAATTCAGGGTAATCTACTCTCTACTGCAAACGTGTTCCAGTATGTTGCATTTACTATGTCAGCCCAATGATATGTACATATCCTGCATTGTAGTGCAGAATATTTTAATTTTTGACAAATCCTGATGGTACTATTGCTCTTAATATTTTATCAGAGTTCTTTCCCATTTTACTCAGATCTGATACTATATTAATTGAAGCCAGGCCAATTTATCCCCCTATTCAGGATCCATTTTTAAATTTGCTGGTCCTAGCTTGGAGGCCAATTGAATGAATGAATGAATGATTTCTTTATTGGCCAAGTGTGATAAGACACACAAGGAATTTGTCTTTTCTTGGAGGAACAAATTTAATTGTAAAAGCAACAAAATAATGACAGTGTCCTTCAATACGTTCTTAATTGTTTCTGCAGAAGTGGTTGTGGATGAGAATTTCTTTTTGTGTTATTGCTGGCACATTGGGAATTTTAGGAAGGATCTGGACCAGTGGTGGGATTCAAATTTTTTTACTATTGGTTCTTTGGGTGTGGCTTGGTGGGTGTGGCTTGGTTGGGCATGGCAGGGGAAGGATACTATAAAATCCCCATTCCCTACTCACCCCATTAACCTGCTTTCCAGCTCCGTTCTCCTGTACAGGGCAACAAAAGAAGACCCAGCCGATCAGCTGGGACTCGGGAGGCAGAGAATAGATCAGGGCGGGGCCAGTCAGAGGTGGTATTTGCCAGTTCTCTGACGACTCAAAACTTCCATTGCCGGTTCTCTAGAACTGGTCAGAACACCACCTCTGAATACCACCTCTGATCTGGACACCATAATCTTTCTATATTTTTAAATGCTATTTCATTCTTTTCTCCTTTTCTTCATAAAACAGTCTGTTAAAGAGAAAAGGGTAAAATACCAAGCTCTTTTATAGGTAGTACCGATTGCACTTTAATTATTATGTATTTAATTATTTTAATTTCTTTGAAGGAAGCTTCCATGATTCCTTGATTTTTCTATGCTGAAATCTTTGTAACCATTTTCTCATGAATTTCTGAAATACATGTTCTTTCTATTTTTATGCAGAAGGTCCTGGTTTTGACAGGAGTCCCTAAGCAAAACAGTTTTGTTGCCATAGTATTTTAAATAACCTTACATTTTCTTTCCAGAATGAGATTTTCACATCAAAATAAAACTATTAGTTCAGCTTCACAATCCTCAGAAGGCCACTAGCTAAAGCCTTTTGTACAATGCTTAAGATGAACGGATGTTCTAAACAAGTTGCTAGCTCTCTCTCAAATCATTCCAGCAACCTTCGTATGCTCTTGCTTTTCCTTATAAAATGTGAAATTAAATTAGTTTCCTGCAATGTTGAAGAAAGCATTCATTAATAATGATTGGACTCTAAAATCAGAAAAAAAACATCTTCAACAAAAATGTTAAGCAAATTCTTATGCAATTTTCTGACGGATTATGTTGCAATTCAAGAATGACACATTTATGGTAGGATGAGAGAAAATAGATTTCTTATCTTATTAGGAAAAATAATGAAGCACTAAAATATATATTTTTCATAGTATGTCCTTTTAAAGTTTACATACCAAGTTTGCATTTGTAGAGGATACAAAAAGTGCTTACCAAAGTATAATTGAGGTCAAATTTTTGACACATGCCTTTATCTCCTTGGTAGTCTAAATAATCCTATTTTTTCCTTCCAGAGTGAAATTTTCCGCCAAAACTTATGTGCAACCATTAAGAAGCAGAGAGCCTCAAGATGTAAGTAAAATATATTACTTGTTATTTTTGTATGCATTATGATGGTACTTGGAATATGAATGCTTTAACCCAGCTTTTTCCAAACTAATGCCCTCTAGATGTGTGGGTTTATACATTTCACAATGATCAGTCAGAATGTGATTATGGCAGTCATACTTTTACATATCTGTAGGTTGCCAAGTTAAGGAAGGCTATTTTAATCACTCTCTTTCCTCCATCCTTGTAACATCCTTGTCTTGAAAAGTAAAACCCTTGTAAAGTAGAAACATAAGGGAAAAATTCCTTATCCCACAGAATAAGAATTTAACGATTAAGGTCAGATATCTACTTTGCTTCTGACTTTGATAATCTCCTTCTTTGATAATCAGAATGAAGTCTTTCATCCAATAATGTTCTGGTCTGGTTCTCAGATCCTAAGATCTTGTGGCATGGGCTAATGATGGTATTAATTATTAATAATTATAATGCCCTTTTATTTCTTAATTTCTCATCCTTATTCCCATTCTTATCTAATCCTGCTGCAGATATTTATTTCCCAAATTAACATTCCAGTCTTCCCCTCCTTCACTTTCCCAACATACTAGACACAAGATAGATATTTCTCCCATGCCATCACTCTGCTAAACAACTAATTCCCACAACACTGTCTAACTATCTAGAAAGGCAGTATTACCATCCTTATTCTCATGTTCCTGATTACTTGTGCTACAGTTGTATGGATGCTTGTGTGTTTTTAGGGGGTGGGGAACTTTGGCAGGTGGGTGTGTGTTTGGGGATTGTCATGTGTGTGTGCATGTTGGGTCTGGTCTCTGGGTGTTATGTGAATTTTGTTGTAGTATGTATACTGTGTATATAAGTACAATGATAATAAAGTTATTATTATTGTTGTTGTTGTTATTAGTTACCTGTCACCTTATCTTCTTACTGCATGACTACGGTATAACTTGTTGCTTGTATCTTACAATTTAAATTGTTCAATTAGTATCCTAGTATGTTGATCGCTTATTTAGTATTCATGACTATCACTAAGTGTTGTGTCATGCCCCTGTTGGAGACTGACTCTAAGGAAGAGGAAAAACAGCCAACAGGGAGTGGAAGTGTGGCTCTAGAGGTTGTGGAGAAGGCTGGGGAAGGGCAGAGGCCGGCTGGGCAGTCAGAGGACCCAGGCCCATCCCCTATCCATCCTAGGGCACACAAGGAGGAGAGGATTAGGGTAAAATGTGGTCTCCTCAGGAGGAGAGGGCCATGATCCTCTTCATAGGTTGCAGGTGTGAGATTTGCATAAGAATATGGACCTGTGTGCTAACAGATGCTGGAGACAATTTCGTGTTTTATTCCTAAAGAAGGTTTATCTTGGTTGGCGTTCTTCCAACGGACTGTACTTGGTTATCTTCCTGAAGTTGGCAATTAACTATCCTGGTCTGTCGGGGAACTTTATTCAGTGTGGTTTGTTTTTGGTTTTTGCTTTGTTATCAGCTCTTTGAATTTGAACTGTTTCTTTCTTTTGAAATGTTATTTTGAAAATAGTTTACTCCTCCACTGTGAACAATTAAACAGTGAAACCAAGTTGAAGGCATTAAAAGACTTTTAGTTACGTTTTGGGTTTTGTTATATTTCTGATATACTCTGGGTCATCACATTTTGTCTCCAGCCACACCTTCAACTTGTTTCTGCTTTTTGTGGGGTGACCATGGATCAGCTCAGAGCAGACATCATCCAGTTAAGCCAGCAAGTGGCTCTTTTGACTGCACAGGTTGCGCAGATGCAAGCTGTCTGGCCACGCCGTAAATGCCCGGTAGCGGTGCCAGATAAATTTGATGGATCACTGGCCCAATTTCCAGCATTTTTTGGGCAGTGCCAACTTTATATGAGCCTTCAGCCAGAGGACTTCTCCACTGACCGGGATAAGGTGGGGGTTTTGATTAGTTTATTGTCAGGCTCTGCAGCACGTTAGGCAACGCCTCTGTTGACCCAGCCCAACCAGGTGTTGGACAATTATGCCGAGTTTTGCTGTCAGTTCCAGGCCATGTTTGAGGACCCTCTTCGGGGCCAGCAAACAGACATTTGAGAGAGTTGAAGCCGGGGCGTGGCTCGCTCATGAATTATATTGCTAGCTTTCAGGTGGTCGCCCAGGATGTACAATGGAATGAGGCAGCACTGTTAGACCAATTCCAGGAGGGTTTGTCATCGGAGCTCCTGGACAAGTTGGTGCTCACTGAATGCCCTCACACCCTTCAGGAGCTCATGCATCTGTGTCTTCATATTGATGCTAGGCTTCAGCAGCGATGGGTGTGACGACAGATGGAGACTGCATCTGTTCCCAGTAAGACAGCACCTCTGGTGGAAGTGCCTTTGGAAGAGCCCATGCAGTTGGGGGCTGCCCACCTTCACCTGACCCAAGTAGAAAAGGATAGGCATTGTCGTGATGGGTTATGCCTCTGTTGTGGCAATCGAAGCCATTTTGCGGCCAAGTATCCTGTTAAGACATTCACAGCAGCGACGTCAGTGGTGGCAGGAAAGTATTGCCCAGCCTACAGGGGTCTGTAGATCGGGTTTCAAAGTCCCTAGGCCCACCATCTTCACCTTCCTTGCCATCCTTGCCATCTTTGCCATCTTCGACATCTCTGCCCCAGTCATCATTGGTGAAGCATCTTGTGCTGACAGCAAGTATGTTTGCGCCTGGTCATGGAACGGTGGAGATCCATGCCTTGGTCGACTCAGGGGCCACAGCCAATTTAATGGGTGCTCATTTTGTCGAGCAGTGGTTCATTCCCCAGCAACAGGTGTCCCCACCAGTAATGGTGGAGACGACTGATGGTCGGCCCCTTTGTTCAGGACCTGTGGTTGCTGCAACCAAACCCCTTCGCATGTGTATTGGGCAGCATGTGGAGGAAGCCGTGTTCTATGTTGTCGCAATACCTCATTTTCAGGTGGTGCTGGGTTTGGAGTGGTTACAGGCCCATGATCCACAGATTGTCTGGTCATCTGGAACTGTGCAATTTCTTGATAGGAAGTGTGCCAACCATTGCTTGCGTTCCTATGTAGGGGGTATGATTACGGCCATGGACTTGGATCGACCTGCAGAGTTGGTGACCTATGTTCCAAGTGGGGGGAATCAACATGGTGATGCATTGTCCCAGAAGCCTGAGTATACCCAAAGGGAGGACAAAATCTTGCTCCAGGCAGTGATTCCTTTGTAGCAGTTTGTGGCCACAGAGGGATCTTTGAGTGAGGATTCAGGAGGCATAGCAACAGGATCCATTTGTGGCTGCTCGGCGTTGTGAATTGGATGAGAATGGGAGACAAGAGATTCCTTGGCATATATTGGGGACCTGTTGAGGTTCCGTGAACACATTTACGTGCCTGGAGGTCCTCTTCGTGGCCTTATCTTACGTCAATGTCATGATAGTCCTGCAGCAGGACACTTTGGGGTGTTCAAAACACTGCACCTCATCTCAAGGACATTTTGGTGGCCGAGACTTAAGCATGATGTGTCGGGATATGTGGCATCCTGTGGGATCTGTTGACAAGCCAAGTATGCTCCTGGTGCACCCCCTTGTCTTTTGCAGCCATTACCCATGCCAGAAAGACCTTGGGGGTAGTTTCATTGGACTTCATCACTGAATTGCTACCATTGAAGGATGCTACAACCATTTTGGTGGTGGTGGATATGTTGACTAAAATGGCCCACTTTATTCCCTGCGCTGGCCTTCCTATAGCCCAGATAACGGCCCAGTTGTTTATCTCCCATGTATTCCGGTTGCATGGGTTACCAAACCGAATAGTATCAGATCAGGGGGTATAATTTATGGCACGGCTCTGGCAGACCCTACTCGCAAAACTGCAGGTTCAGACATGTCTGTCATCCACCCATCACCCCGAAATTGATGGGGGGAACAGAGAGACGAATGCTATTTTGGAGCAGTACCTCTGCTGTTTCAGCAATACTTAACAAGACAATTGGGCGGAAGTGCTGCTGGTAGCAGAATTTGCTTACAACAATGCTCAATATGCCTCCACCCATGTGTCCCCATTCTTTGCCAACTATGGTTTTCATCCACGACTTTTTCCTTTAGCCCTGTCTGACTCCCCAGTTCCGGCAGTAGATATGTTCTTGCAAGAGTTAAAAGCCATGCACCACATGGTCCGAGATCAACTAGAGAGAGCCAAGGAGGACTACAAACACTTTGCAGACTGACATCATCGTGATATTCTGCCTTTAGCGGTAGGCAATCGGGTGTGGCTCTCTATTCAATACTTACTGACGACGCGGCCATCAAAAAAGCTCAATCACCATTACCTGGAACCTTTTCCGGTCGAGGCGGTGATCAATCCTGTGGTTTTTCGGTTCTCCCTGCCATGGACCATGCATATCCATCCTGTTTTTCATTGCTCCCTGTATCGGGTGACAGCCCACATAGCCCGCTCCACAGCTCCACTTACCACCGGGCCCAGTAGCCCCTCAGGGAGAGGCAGAGTACGAAGTGGATAGCATCCGAGATTCATGCCAGTTGCGGGGCCGATTTCAATATTTGGTGGCATGGAAAGGTTATGGACGAGAGGACTTCACCTGGGTCGATGCCACTGATGTTCATGCTCCTCATTTGGTCCATAACTTCCATGCTTGGTTTCCTCAGTGTCCTCATCCGCCTGGTCCCGGGGGAGGGGGCCCTGCGGGGGGGATAGTATCATGCCTCTGGTGGAGACTGACTCTGAGGAAGAGGAGGAACAGCCAACAGGAAGTGGAAGTGTGGCTCCAGAGGTGATGGAGGAGGCCATCACATGCCATCACAGTGTTGTATCTAATGTTTTATGAGGAATGTATTTTTACAATGACTATGGTAATTATCTATTGCTATTGCTGTATGTACACTGAGAATTTATACACCGGAGACAAATTCCTCATATGTCTAATCACAATTCTATCCTATTCTATTGGTTTCATTTCTATTTTATCACAATTTCATTGTTATCTAATTTTTAACTAAGTGACCATATGTTTTCATTTGTTAATATTTAAATTTTGTTATGTGAGCAGTTTGGAATTTTGGTTTTTCTTTTGGACCTTGCAATAATGTTCTGAATGATTCCATATTGGATGGCTCTGTGTCTGAACAGGCAGGATGATCCTCTCCCGGCAAATATTTGTATGACTATGAAATTTCTCTGGAAAATGTAGACTTTTATCTATTTTCTATACCTTCTTTCCTTCAGATTGTTTGAATGAGATAGTCAAAGTATTAAGTATTCGGGAATAAATATTTATCAGTTGGCCTGAAGTTTCCTAAGATTAGAAAACTAAAGGATTACACACCTTAGCTTTCCAGTTTGGAAGGAGAACCAAAAGCACATAATCCTGGCTTCTTTTATAAAACAGCACTTAAGACTAAAGAGCCAGATCAAAATGCTTTAATACATTCAATTTCAAGAAGTGTATAATTGATTTGGATTTTGAAACTATTCTTCTAAAGTTATTTCTTTTTTCATCCCAGATATCCAAAGTGCTTGAAGAAGAGATCACACCTGGTTTTACCTTGTCTCACAGTAAGGAACATATTGATGTCACATTGGGGGAAGAATTCTTTGAAAAACAAAAGCCTACAGAAGAACCCATCAAAACTACTGCGCTTGGGTAAAATTACATAGTGGCCAGATGATGTATTTGCATAGCATAATTCCTAACTTCTTGCTATGTGATATGTTATCAATGTTTTGTTATTTCATGTATGTGGGAACAATGCAACCAGTTAAGCTTCCACATCTTTATATGGATTCCCAGTAAATTTTGAGAGAGAATTCAGGGGTGTTTTTTTGCAGATGGTTTCGCTATCCAAACATTCCCAGAAAACTATTTTAATGGATGAAGAGGGCAAGGGTCAAATACAGCTGCCATCCACAGCCTGCCTTTCTTATGTGTTAAGATTTCACCACCTCTGTAATCTCCAAATACTACAACCAAAGACCATATTGGCTGGGAACCATCATGAAGACTTGCACATCTGGAAAGCAATAGCTTTTAGGCTGCAGAAGGACATCTTAAGTTCAAGGGTATGTGCAGAGGGACAAGGGAAAAAAATAAGTGCGTGATGATGTATATTATCTCGCAATTTACAAATCTGCATCAGAGATCTTTGTAGAAGTGAGTCATAAAAGTATGTGCATGTCTCCATCAGTGTCAATGTCTTACCATTTTGGCATCATGGTGGTTTATAGCTTAGGTCTTATTTAGATAAATACAAAAGAATCAAGTTCAAAATAAATGCTTTTTTCTGTCCTACAGTAAAAGTGAGAACTGTCTATAGAATTCTATGAAGAAATCTAGAATTTAGCTGTGGATATGACTAGACACCAGTTAATTTTCTCTTCCTTTCCACCCCCCACCCCCAACTCCCCAGAAAAAGGAAACAAACATTTCCTAGCTTACAAAACTCTTAAACTGTTTTTCCATCTGCTTGGTATATTTCTTACATCATATTGTTGGGATAATGTATGCTCCTGAAAGCAAACCTTTGTGCAAACCTTTAATTAGTTCCCCCTGTCATTTTTGACTCTAAAGATTAGCTTGAATATATTTACAGATGATATTTTGATTCAATGTTTGATTCAACTGAATGGTTTTCTGTTATGCTTTTCCACTATAATGGGATTCATTTAATTTTTTGTCTCAATCATTTGATCATCACATTCAGCTTGTTTTATGCTCCTTTACAGATATGAGTCTCAATCTGAAAGCTCTAATAACATCCCCAAATTCCTGCATTGTATTAAGACATGATGCTTATATAATTGCTGCAATTACATTATGCCTGCAGGCTGCAGAATTTGCAAAATATTGTAATCCACAAAATTCAGCCCATAGTTTCCATATACACATATGATTATAGATTAGATCTTGAATACAATGACTTTATAAAATGACTGTATTTAATAGAATGCAATGTAGATTTATACTGCTTCTCTCTCTCCCTCCCTTTCCCTTTGTCATTCCTTGCAGCACTCCACCTAAGCTTGAAACGTAAGTACTGATACAGTCTTTTGCTTCTTATAGTTTTCTTGGATTGCAATCAATAGGGCCTAAATGTGTCCTCTGTTCTGTTTGCTCCTCTGTAATCCTATATTTGTTAATCTGAGTTAATCTCATTTCTTTATCGTCTATTTTAATCTGAGTTTACAACATGTTTTGTGGAACAGTGTACCAAATCTGTTGCCCTGGAAAAAACAATTTTTTGTTCTGCAAAAGAATCTGGGGTGTTGCTGAGTTAAGCACTGGTGCACTTATTTGACTTTTCTCGTGTGTATTGCTCTGCTCTGGAGTGAGGATGCACAGTTTAATTAGCTTTATCACTGCCTGCTGCCTTTTACAAAAAAAGGCAAGGAAGACCATATAAATTATATTACAGCACTCTTTCCCTAAGATGTGGCCAGCCGGTACAGGATTTATGAGTCCTAGGCCAAATAAATTGGAGGACATCAACTGGCTAGTCTGCTGAATTAGTTGAAATTCTTCCTATAGTAAATTCTTTTGTAGTTACAAACATTTATGTTTGAAAGCCTCATTTTCAGGGGTATTCAAAAGAGACTCCTGAACTGAAGAGACAATTGTAAAACAATTATTAAAACATTTCAGATACCAAGATTGCATTGCTGTTGACCTCAGAAGAGAGGTTTTTAAAAGGAAACCACATTAACATAAAATGTCTGAATTGGACTGCTAGCCACTTTGATTCTGTTTGTTTCAGATGTAGCATGGCATTTTAATAGGCAATCTGATATTCTGCAGATGCTTGGACAGCAACCTTGCTGAAATGGCCAGTAGTAGGTATTATGGAACCTGGGGAGGACATCAGATTGCCTACCTGGATATAGCTATTCTCAGAGCGTTTGTTGTTATGATCTTTGTTTTTGTTTTTAAAGTTTATATTGAAATGGGAAACTTCCATTTTCATTTCATTTTGACTGTATCAGATTGATAGAATTATTCCTATAGAATGTATTACTACTTATTAATAAATTCAGATAAGAATGCCAGAAGAGCTATGTCTTACTACACTTATCTATCTAAACTGCCATTGGGAGGTATTTCCTACTATTTCTTATATTTATTACCTCTCAGGAGTTATTTGTTATTCATTCAATAATTTTAGTAATCCAAGTTGTACATTGCATTTGCTTCCAATATAAGTCCAGGTTGAGTTATACGTTCATGTGACAATGGTGTAATCTGGAGAGATTTTTACAGATTTAATGACACAAACTGGATTTCCAAATCTCCCAAGTACTTTTTTTTTTTTTAATGAGCCCACTGGGAGAAATGATGAAAAATCCAATATGATGTTTACATGTAGGAACCACCTCTCTGTCCTATTCTGCTGTTCAGTTACAGGACTTCTGATTTTTCATAGTATCATTTGGCAGGATTGTCAGTAACTATTTGGGTTCTTTTAAACTCCTGCTTGGGTTATCAATGATAGTATCTAGCTAGTCTATCTTATGTAAACCTATTTTTTCAGTTGACTTTAATTTTTCCAAGCAGCAGAATCTTCTCCAAGAATATTTGCATTTGTATAATGTGTCCAAAATATTGATTATGTTTGGAGGCCCACCTTCTCTGTAACGGCACCCGTCCTCTGAAAGAAATTGCCCAAAATTTTAATGGCTCCCCTTTGCTGGTGTTTCAAAGGGCCCTAAAGATCTGGTTCTTCACCCATGACTGATGCCTCTTTCTCCTTTTTTGTTCCCTTCTGGGTTCATTTTCTTTGCTGTCATTGTTCTTTGGTCTTGTACTGTTTTCATCTATATGTAGCTTTTCTATATGGATTTTTTTTCTATTATTCTTTGCTTTTAAATGTTTTAACGACTGTAAACTCCCCAGAGATGCTGGGACTTGGGTAATATATAAATTTAATGAATTATTACTTGTTTACAACGATGTGAAGTCACAGCTGACAGTTCTTTAATTTCATATGCAATGAAGAACCTATGTTGTAATATCCAAGCAGTGTGGCCATTTGAAATTGACAGATCTTCATCTCCCATGGTTGAGATGAGTGGCCATACAAATTAAATGAATGAATGAATGAGTGAATCAGTGAATCATTGATTTAATAGAAGAGATTTGGAGTGTACCCATTTCTAGAATGAACAGGGAGGGCAGAATCAGTTGGCGATAGGTCCTCTCTGAGGATCCAGACTCTATGCCAAGAACTTTATAGTTAATAAATAGCATCTTGAATTGCACTTGAACTAGCAATCAATACAGCTCACAAGCAGTGGTCACATATGCACATACCCAAAGGCACCCATTACTCTTTTGCACCTCTGCATTTTGTACCAGCTGTAAATTCTGATTGGTCTTCAAGAGCAGCCCCTAGTAGAGCACATTGCAATAATTCAGTTATATCCATTAAATTCAAACAATTTTACATTCCAAAGTAATAGCAATAGCACTTAGCAGTAGCACTTAGACTTATATACTGCTTTACAGTGCTTTACAGCTCTCTCTAAGCTGTTTACAGAGTCAGCATAACAGTCACCACAACAGCCTGGGTCTTCATTTTACGACCTTGGAAGAATGGAAAGCAGAGTCAACCTTGAGCCTGGTGAGATTTAAACTGCCAAATTGCAGTCAGCTGGCAGTCAGCAGAAGTAGCCTGCAGTATTGCACTCTAACTACTGTACCGCTGTAATAATTATTATTTCTCTGGAACAATTTGTACATTATATTTTGTAGGGAAGACGTTGTTGCTGATTTAGTGGAACAGATTTCTGAGCTGACAGCTATTATAGAACAATTGCGCCGAGATCATCAAGTGACACATAAACAGGTGAATCATATTGGTTTTGGAGAAAATCTTCCTTGTAGATATTTCAGAGAATTTGCTATATTTAGAGAGAGACCACAGGTTGGAGGAAATTATTTCGACCTATAAACCAATTACTATCAAGTTAGGTGAAATGAATTTAAAAGACATTTCAAAGCAAATATATTAATGGGAAGAATTAGTATGGAGATGAGATGAAGAGGAATGTATTTAGCCTCTTGGTTGTAGATAAACTTCTATGCGCAGTTGAGCTGTGTACCTTTGATTTAGTCTTGGTTCCAATCTTGATTCCAGCCATGTTCTTGCAGTTTCTTTGGCAAAGTGGTTTGCTATTGCCTTCTTCCAAGGCTGAGAGAGACTGACCAGCTGGCTTTGTGACTAAAACAGAACTAGAATTCAGTCTCCTGAAGTCTAGCCTGGTGTCTTTAAACAGTGCCCTGGCTATCTATATATACAGTTTGCTAAAAAAAAAGCCATTAGGGAAGTACTTATTAAATGTAATTATCTTTTCTTTTTTTCTAGATGGAGAAAGATATGGAAGAAAAATGCAATGAGATGCAAGAGGAACATGATAATAAAATGAGGTCTGGCTCTCCTTGTTTGGAAGTCTTGAAGTAACTTTTCTTTTTCCATAGTTATAGGATCAAAGGAGGAATAACAACACATTAAGGAAACAGCTTGCATTCCCCCCATCCTTAGAAAGAAAGCAACATGTGACTTTTTAGCATTGTTCTGTGGAGACAAACTCAGAAGTAATAATGAACAAAATATTTTGACTACTAATTAATCTTATTTCAATCTGTGTCATTGGCCATTTTCAGTCACCTAAAAATCTTTTTAATATATAGCACAAATAGAGCATACAGAATAAATTATTGTTAAAATATTGAATATTTGCACACTGTGATTTTTAGTCTTTAAAGTTACTTTCTGTGTGATTGAAAATGGCCAACAAAGAAAACTCAAAGTTATTCAGAATTAATTCCATACAAGTTTGGTGAAATTTTCTTACAAGTATATCTAGAAGTTTAGAGTCACATTCACCATGTTAAATAGCGCTGCTACTCTATCTGCAGTACTGAACAATTCCTTCTGAGGATTTGGTCCTGTTGAAAATCCTTCTTCTGTTACTTACTCTGTGGGGAAGCTCCCTCTTGATACCATGATAGACCCTAAGCAAGTATAAGCACAAGGGAATAGAATTAATTTTCCCTACCTTACTGCTGGAACACAGATACTTAGCAGCTTTCCTTTCCCATCAGTGCCTGCTACTTTACCTACACATCAGATGTAGCTTTGAGCCCTTAAAAAGTCATTCTCTTCTCATTAGTTCCAGTTTCCCACTTACTTGTCTACATTGTGATTAGAATTGTTCCTTAATAAAGTACAGTACCAATTGGTATGGGCATGGCATGCTTTCACGCAGAAAAAATTCTGTGAATAAAAACAACAATAATAGTAATAATAATAGTAATGATGATGATGATGATGATGTAGTATAATAGGAATAATAAAAATAATCACACTAGTTGTTCTCCATACAGATTTCAAACATACAATAAAAATAATGTATAAATATAATTGAACATTGGTTTTGAATGTCCCTTGGTACTCAACTGCTTTGGTACTGAACACTTTTTACGTGAAAATGTTGTCCCTAAACTCATCATTTGTTTGGTACTCAATGCACAAACTAGAACTTCTCTGCCTTGTGATTCACTACATTATTCCTTGTTCTGTCTCACCTGTGACCACGAGGTGAGAGTCCAAGTTTTCAAAGGAATACAAACAAACAGACAGGACCAGGAACAACAGAGTTAAATTCCTTTGACTGGAGGAATCCTTGACAGTCTTCCAGAAGCTGCCTGCCAAGTCCGATAACAAACAAGACCGTAAATCAAGAAGTAAATGCCGCATGGAGAGAGTTTGTCCAAGATGCTATCACGAATAAACAAGTTGATCCGAACAGGGATTCAGAGCTAACACGCCCCCTTATATTCCCTGAGGAGCGTGTCAGTCTCTTTTCTTTTTACGTTGTATGTCACGTTTCTGCCTGCGTCTTTGCCTTGCATCAGACCAGCATTTCTCGGCTTGATCTTCAGCTAATGACTGCGGCACGCTCTCCTGATTATCTGCCAACACCCAAGGCACAATCAGGGAGGAAGATTCTGGGGAGGAAGATGATTCCAAAACTTCCAGCAAAGCAGGCTCAAAACTCAAGGCCAAATCCTCCTCTTCCTCATTACTCGAGTCTGTGTCACTCAACAAAGCAGGCTCAACCCTCCGAGTCACAATTCCTTATGGGAAAATTGTTTGATACTCATCATTTTTGGTACTCATTGTAGCTCCTGGAACCAATTAATGTTGAGCATTGAGGTACCGCTGTAGTAAGAAAACATATTCTAAAATCCTATGTTCAGCTCCTGTGCAAGTTACAAGCAGTCCAGAGCTTTTCAGAACAGGATGGAGTTATCCATTTTCCCACGTTCAAGAGAGCCAATAATTTCAAGACTTTGCTTGTGGAGATTTTTCATTCAACCGAAGCTATATCCTTAGTTACTATATGCAAAGCATTAATGAAAGGAATTGCTGACTTTTTTTGGTTTCTTTCCTTTACATCCCACCAAACATCAGATGGGATTGGCTTTGAGAAGAGATGGATTCTGATAGATGGCCTGAAGAGTAAATATTTGGTCCTGGTGCTTTGTGTGGTTGCATTCAAAAGAAGCCTGGTCAACAGCTGACAGATGCTGTGGACTTTCCTGCTTCCTTGTGGAGTTCTCTACCAGCTCTAGTCATCTGTTAGCTGGGCTGAAAGGTTGTGAGTCAAGGACTATCTACATTGAGTTGATCTCATGATTTAGGTCCTTTTGACAATACCGCAAAGAGAATGATACATGAAAGGCTGATCTTCCTTACTTGATCTCTTCAGCCTAAGACATGCTTGTGGATGTTTCTTCTGTACTTTTAATGCTGTTTTGCTATTGTCTCTCGAAATAATGCACAGCTTTTTGTAGATTTCCCTTCCCCTATAGAGTATTTGAGTCCTTCTGATTTTTTCCTAAGGAGCTCTTCCTGAAATGTAAAGGATATTTTATAAATAGATTGCATATGATTTTAGATATGATTAAAGACTGTGCAGTAAATTGGCAAAAATCAGGTGCTGTGACTTGTACAAGAGAACAGCTTGTTCTCCAAGGCAACATTACCACTCTGTGTGCAGCTCTGCAAGTTTATTATGAAGACATACTAACTAGAGGACTTAAGAGACCACAAGTGCAGAAGTGCCTCTTTTACCTCACTTTGCTGTTACATTGTCTTGGCAGGGAGATTCAAGGATTTCACATAATACAAGTGAATAACCTGGAAGAACAGTATAAGAAAGAGTTGCGGAATGAGAGGGCAACTGCACAAGAAAAATTGGGTATGATGCAGGATTATTGATTTGTCTCATGCCTACATGTGTACAGGAACTTCACAGTGCACAGAGTTGTTTCACAAAGGAAATTAGAAATAGATAAGTAGCCAGGGACAATGGGATGATTAATACACCAGTTTGTTGTAGTGGCTAAGATACAAGACTAGGCACTGGGGGACTGTGAATTCTAGCCCTGCTTTAGACATAAGGCTAGCTGGGTGATCTTAGGTTAGTTATTCTCTCTCATCCCTAGGAAGAATGCAGTGGTAAACCACTTCTAAAATCTTGCCAAGAAAACCAGGAGTCAGTGTTGACTTAAACGCACACACACACACACACACACGTATTTCCATCACTTGTTGCTGTTGCATTTAAAACTACACAAGGAACTTTTCTTTTTTTTTTTTTACAAACCCATAGCAATTTGTAAACTATTTGATTGGAGGGGGGGTGTTTGAAAAAAACTGTTCTTGTGTCTAATTGTTCTGGTGTGCAGTGCTCTATAGTGTCGCTTTGAGGGAAGGAGTAGAAACAGTTTATGTCCGGGATGTGAGGGGTCTGTAAATATTTTCACAGCCCTCTTTTTGACACGTGCAGTATACAGGTCCTTGACTGAAGGCAGGTTGGTAGTAACTGTTTTTTCTGGAGTCCTAATTATCCATTGAAGACTGTGTCTGTCTTGTTTGGTTGCAGAGCCAAACCAGACAGTTATAGAGGTGCAGATGATAGACTCAGTAATTCCTCTATAGAACTGTATCAGCAGCTCTTTGGGCAGTTTGAGCTGTCTGAGTTGGCGCAGAAAGAACATTCTTTGTTGTGCTTTTTTTGATGACGTTTTTGATGTTAGGTGTCCATTTTAGGTCATGTGATATAGTAGAACCTAGAAATTTGAAGGTCTCTACTGTTGATACTATGTTGTCTGGTATTGTAAGAGGTTATAGTATTCTTCTAAAGTCTACCACCATTTCTACAGATTTGAGTGTGTTCAGTTCCCGATTGTTCCAGTTACATCACGAGGCAAGTTGTATAACCTCCTGTCTGTATGCAAATTCATTGTTGTCTCAAATGAGACCAATCACTGTTGTGTCATCAGCAAACTTCAATATTTTAACAGATGGATTGTTTGAGATGCAGTCATTGGTATATAGGGAGAAGAGAAGTGGAGATAGCACACAGCCTTGGGGGACCCCTGTGCTGATTGTACAGGTATCGGATGTGATTCTGCCTAGCTTCACCTGCTGCTTCCTGTCTGTTAGGAAGCTTATGATCCACTTACAAGTGTGTTCAGGTACTGCCAGTTGGTTTAATTTAGTTAGAATGTCTGGACTGATGTATTGAATGCTGAACTGAAGTCGACAAAGAGGACCCTTGTGTAGGTATTTGGAGATTCAAGGCATTGTAAGATGTAATGCAGAGCCATATTAACAGCATCATCTGTCAATCTATTTGCTTGGTATGCAAACTGCATGGGATCTAACAGTGGATCCGTGATGGTTTTCAGGTGGCACAGCACAAGCCTTTCAAATATTTTCATAACTACAGATGTTAGAACAACTGGTCTGTAGTCATTCAGTTCCTTGATGGAGGGCTTCTTTGGCACTGGGATGATAGTAGAGCGTTTGAAGCAAGAAGGAACATAGCACATCTCTAGTGATCTATTGAAGGTTTGGGTGAAGACGGGGGCCAATTGGTCAGCACAGACTTTTAAGCAAGAAGAAGTTATCTTGTCTGGCCCTGGTGCTTTTCCTGGCTTTTGTCTGTGAAATAGATCTTACATTTTTTTTTCTGTGATCAGCAGAGGTTGTGAACCCAACGGGTTGGGGCCAGTTGGCTGTTGTTGGTGTGTTTGAGATGGGGATTGTGGAGATAGGTGGCTGTAGTTTCCTTTCAAACCTGCAGTAAAATACATTCAGGACATCTGCTAGGGACACCTTTCTTTGCCTGTCTCCAGGTGAGGCTGGAAGAGCCCCCCAGCTTTTCCTTGGCTGAAGATCTGAGCCTCTCAATCCTCCACCAGGAATCTGAAAGGAGCTCCCACTTTCTCCCCCTCCCCCCCAATTAATCACCAAGAGCGGCAATCCTTCTGCAGGCAGATGCCTGCTGAGAAGCCCCTGGAGTGGCAGCCAAGGGGCGCTGCCCCCCAAGGAGAGCAAAGCCCCCTTTCTGCCTCTGCTTCTCCCAGCAGCAGTTGCCCCGAGGCCCCTCAGCTCACACACACACACACACCGCCTGCTCTTCTGTCCCTTTGGAAGGTGCCAGGTGGGGGGATTTATATTTATAATTTATATTTAACATAAAAAATTATATTAAATATATTAGCTTTTTTAAAAAAAATCGTATTAGTGGTCCTCGGGATTTAAAAGTATGAGTTTGGTGGTCCCTAAGATCCAAAAGGTTGGCGACCCCTGCTTTAGAAGAACTTCCCTCAGGGTGGAAAATGCCTTAAGGATTGTAAAAGCCAGAAGCCAAATTCGGTTCAAGTTAGAAATATGAAGAATTGAACAAACTTTGCTGAGAATTAGGAAAATTGCCTTCAAAGGAAAACCTTGTTAATCTCACCATCTTGAGAAAAACAATGTTTACATCTAGGGGGAGAGACTTATGAGGACAGAAGGATATGAGAAGGCATCATCCTCAGATGCCATTGACTCAAAATAATAGATGTGTGTAAGGAAGGTTTTTAAGGATGGGAAAGGAAGTTAGAGATCTTGGGTGGGAACTTGCTGTCCTATCCCTCAAGCTCAAAAGAGCCTGATTTTTGGCATTGGGGGAGGGGAGTTAATGGGTGAGGGAAAGTAGAGCATATGGGAGAAAAAACACCATAACAAGCTCCAGAACCTGATTCAAAAGTGCACTGCAAAACTTGATTTACTTTGATGCTGAAGTTAATTGGCGTAGTTTTGAGATGCTAGGAGGTGGCAAATAGGATGTTTGAAGATGAGATGACTGAACCCATCTTATTGGCTTATCTAGTTGGATCTCTAGGAAAACAATCACAGCTTAAGACATTACAAATCTCTAAGTCCACTCTCCATAGCTTTCTTAAACTGTACCCAATCTTCTTCTTCTTAACTACAATTAAGGGGAAAATATTTCCCTGTCAGTTACTTCCTAATACAGGGGTGTCAAATTCAAGGCCCATGGACTGGATCCAGCCTGCAGGGTGCTTAAATCCAGCCCACAGAGCCGGCCAGGAAATAGAAAAGGACTGGCCCACAGTGTCTGCTAGCAAAAATGGGATGCAGAGGAGCCATGGCCAGCCTCCGCATGGCCCATTTTCAGATTGGATGGCCTCCTGCAGGACCCTGCCAGCCAAAACGCTCCTCTCCCATGCCGTTTTGAATGGCAGGGTGTTGCATGAGGCTGTCCAGGCCAAAAATGGGCCATGTGGGGGCTGCCCGTGGCCCCCTTGTGCCCCGTTTTGACCGGCAGGGTGATGCAGGAAGGTGTCTGACCCGTCTCCTACCCCTCCAATCGGCCCATGAAGGACAACTACAATGCTGATCTGGCCGTCCAAGAAATCCAGTTTGACACCTCTGTTTTGGAACAGGCCACTCCTAGCAACAATTAGGAAATATTCTCCTAGCAAAAATATCATCAGTGACTGGGACAATTAAGCAATTCTCTTGAAGCACTTCTTGCTTCATTAATTCTCTTCTGTCTATGCTGAGAAGTGGGCCAGGGGAAAAAAATACTGAAAAACACATCACTATAATTAAGACAAATCAAATCCAAAAACATAAAACAAGTTTGAGTCAATAGTTTGGACTATTTCCACTTGGATGCATGGAATACATTACTTCTTCTCTTTTATCCACCCTCAGCTACAATGCAGAAGGAGTACAAATACCTGAAGAATACATTTCGTATGTACCAGGTAAATATTTAAATTGCCGTCTAAGAATTGATGAAGTAGGGTTGTCTCAAACTCATGGATTCAGGGGCCATATTTAGAATTTGAAGATACAATAGACACCTTTTCACATGAGCCTTCAGTTGGCTGTGGCTTTCCCACAATGTGTGACCACTGCAAGGCAGTCCATATGGGGCTACCCTTGTAAAGCATCCAAAAATTACATGTGGCAAAGTACAGGATGGACTTTGAAATATGTTTAAACATTTTTTGGCATCCTCCAAAATTATCACATCCTTACTGGAGGTGCAGTTTTTCTCCATTTCATTTGGTCTTTCTCGTGATGGAATCTCAAGTGGATGAAATTATGGAGGCTATCCATACTGTAAAATATTATCCCTGATTCCTAAGGACTATCCCATAAACATCAAGGACAGGAATTATTTGTGAGAGCCGTCCTTTTGAAAAACTCTAATGGGAAACATTACTGGATATCTTTGTGAAATCAATTAGTGAATGGTTTCATCCACTTGAGATTCCTTTTGCAATGTGGAGAACAAAGCTGTTCAACTGATTGTACTTGATGTAAATGAGTTGCTGCAGTGAGGAGACAGTGTTCAGGAGCTAACCTCACTCTACTCCCCCTCCTTTATTTAGCTATGTACTACCTATTTGCCTACCTATCTCTACAGGGCTTTAGTGGTTGGCTCCGGTCAAAAACTTTTTAATATGCAGAACAATTTTTATTCTCAAAACTTACTTGAAAGCAGAAATTAAACTCCTTTCTTACTTAGAACTTATTATTTTTATTGAAAAAAACAGTGGGTTTCCCTCCCTTAAAAAAAAAAAAAAAAACTTTATCCACAAGTGTATTTTTAAATCGTGGCTTTTAAAAATCTTATTATTTTAGTATGCAAATGTGCAAGCAAGAACTGCAAGTTCTTCATATTTTGCAGAATGTGGTATGGGTAGTCCTTGACTTACAATTAAGCTCAAAATTTATGTTGCTAAGCAAGAGAGTTGTTAAGTGAGTTTTGCCCCATTTTACAACCTTTCTTGGCACTGTTATTAAGTGAATCACTGCAGTTGTTAAAGTTAGTAACACAATTGTGAAGTGAATCTGGCTTTCCCATTGACTTTGTTTGTCAGAAGGTCGCAAAGGGTGATCACATGATCTTGAGACACTACAACTGTCATAAATATGAATATAGCTGCCAAGCATCCAAATTCTGATCACATGACCATGGGGATGCTGCAATGGTTGTAATTGTGAAAAATGGTCATAAATCACTTTTTCCAGTACCATTGTAACTCCAAACAGTCACTAAATGAATGTTTGTAAGCCAAGGACTACCTGTAGTTTATAATTCTTCTCTCCCAACCTGGAAAAAGACATTATGTGTCTTTGGTGAAAAGCTCTTGTGTCTTCTCAATATCCCATGACATTCATGATTTAAAAAGTCATATATGCAATGTTTCACATAGGAGAAAATAAGTCAACTTTAAATCCTCTTGTGCGCTGATGAAGTTATAGTTAATCCATACAACTGAATGAGCATAAACTCATGAATGACTTTTGAAATATTTTTTTAATTGGACAATATCCTGTTTGATATGAATGACATTTTAATGCATTGATAGGCAGAACTGTTGCCTATATATGTTTCAAGCTGATTGGTGGTTCTGTTTGCTTGCTTGTTTTGGTAGGATAGCATTTCTGATGAAATGGAAGAAAAATGGCTGAGAAGACAGGCTGAATGGAAAAAAAGTGAGAGGACTGAGCGAGAAAAGGCATTATTACAACAAAGTAGGTAAAAGGAATGTACTAGTCTTGTACTACTGTAATCAAAGCACTATTTTCTGTTTCCTCAGCATTTTATTATCCCATAGCAAGTTTTCAGGAAAAAAAGTAAGGACACTCAAATGCTGCAGATGTTTTGCCTTATTTTACAAGTTTATATATTAATATATAGTATAATTTCATCTAAAATGATCCAGGTTATAATAGTAAAGCACTTAGACAGTGCTTTCCAGCCCTCTTCTAAGTGGTTTTTACAGTGTCAGCCTATTGCCCTCAAGAATCTGAGTCCTCATTTTACCAACCCCGGTCAGGGTCGAACTCCTGCCAGTCAGCAGAATTAACCTGCAATACTGCATTCCAACCACTGCACCACCATGGCTCCTATAAAATTAGTAATGATAATTATATAATTAATATAGTTAATATTATAAAAATATAATACTAACTATAAAATTATTAAGAGTATCCTGAGACCAAGCATAAAGACTTGGAACACTCTGGTTTAAGAAAACAGTTTTACCAGCTTTGGAGTTGGGAGTAGTGTGAAGCGATGGGGGAAGAGGAGTCACAACATGTAAAATGGTGAACAAAATTGATCAATGTGGGGAAAAACAGGCATATAGCACTATCCTAGACTATCCAGGCCTAAGTAAGAATAAACTTAAAATATGGTTATATATTATATTTTTACAAAAATTGCCCTAAAATAAATAAATACTACATCACTCAAGCAAGTATAAACACATAAAACAAATCGGTAAAAAATCAGATGTCAAAGGCAGAAGGAAGCAAATACATTAGCAATATGGAATAAACACAAAGCTACAAGAGAAAGTATTTTGCTAACAAGTTGCAGGCATCTTCCTAATGTTATATACAAAATTATGCACACAGAATTTTGCCACATTGTATTTACGGTTGGAGTCTTATCATACAATAGAAACAGCATATGTTTGGGTGTCTTGGAAAATGTATTAGTGAGGGTATGATGTGGATGCTGCATTCGTGGCTATTTCTATCAAATTACCGTGCTAAATTCATATAAGAGTTTCCAGGACTCAGGCACAATACAATTAAATAATAGATTTTAAAAAACTTTGTCCTTTCCTCAGAGCAATCTTTAACAAAGAGATTTGAGATGGAATTAGAGGAGCAGAAGAAGATTATTCAGAATAACAGTTTTTTGCTCGGCAGAGTTTATGAACAAGAGAGAGAAGTAAGTGTATTTCCTTTTTATCAGAAGTTGCTTTACTTTGTAGAGAAGGCTATTGTAACTTGAATTAAAGCTTTTTCCTATAAATCTCAGCCAGTATGACTTTTGCAAACAGGCATTGCTTGGATGATGTGTGGTGTTGTTCCGGTATAAACTTGTATTCTTATAATAGCCTGACTTATTCCTCTCATTTTTGTTTAGCACTAAAAGAATATTTAAAACAAAAACAAAAACTCACAAACCATTAAAGCTTGCTCCTGAGTGGAAGAAAATTTCTCCAGGAATAATTAATCAGAAATTGTATCCATCCATCCATTCAGTTCTTGGAGATTAGAATGCCCCCAACCCTCTTTGCCTTTCGTAAGGCTTTAAAAACGTGCCTGTGTTTTCAAGCTTGGACACTGAAGGTGTTAAAACCCCCATTTTCTGGTTTTATTTTTAACTGGTTAATTATCTAGGCTGCTGTCTATATTTATTTTGGATGTTTTTGGATGTTATTTGGGATGTTTATAGTTTTGGAATCGTAAGTCACCTAGAGTCATTGATTGAGATGGGCAGGTATAGAAATTAAATAAAGAAATTCATGAAGCAAACAACTCCAAACAGGAAGCAATAAAGTGTTGAATTTTGAACTGATGTTGTAAAATGACTTTACTGCTTGGGCAGATAACTTGCATGTAAAGAATGTCAATACTGCAGTACCTCATTGGGTCATTCCCAACTGCTTGCTTCATTCTCCTTTCAGTAATGGAGAAAGATTAACACTATGGCATTAATGAGCCCAATTGGGAAGCAACTTAAGTCTCTGAGTTTCAATCTGAATGGAAGTTTTCAGTAAGATGTAAACTTACTGAAACTTACTAGTAGGCCTGCTGTTTTTCTATTATCAATAGAATTATTATACAAGTTATGGTAGCCTCATCCAGTGCATAGCTAATCAGAGTGTGAATTGAGCTCCATAAGGGGAGACGTACACCAAGACTTCATTGGGAGCCCACAGATAATTAAGAATTGAAAGTTCATTTTCAGGTATATTTTTCTATTAACTCCCTATTTTTTTCTTTCCCAGGAATTTCAGAAACAGCAACAAATTGCCTTGGAAAATATAGAAGTGTTAAATGCCAAAATCAAGGCATGTGTATTGGTTTTTTAAAAATAATAAGTGCAATTGAGGCATCTATTTAATAAGTAGCAGCAGTGTGGTCTATTGTAGACTTCCTATATATATATATATTAGATGTAGCTTTCCCAACGTTCCACCTACTAGTTGGGGAAAAAAGAGAGTTATTAGTGGGAATCATAATTTATTAAACTAATATTTGCTTTAGTATTTTGATTAGGTCCAGCAACCCTAATCTACCATTAAGCAAATCTGTGAAGAACAAGGTTAGAGGATAATTTCTAATATTGGAAGAATATATTGGAATGTGTAACTGGAATATAAATATCAGTAATGTACTGTACATGTATAGCTATAGCCATAAATGGGATGTGCCATAAAATGCTCTTGCTCAGTCTGCTGGCCAAACTCTTTTTCAGGATATTTTAATTCATTTCATCCCCTCCCTCCCTCCCTCTCTTTCTCAAAAACAACAGCAAAACAACAATTAAAAAGTTGGCTTTTTTAGCAAGCCCGTGGAAAACCTTCACTGCTGTTATTTACTCTCTCATGTTTTGGCATTTACTTCCTTTGATATGATGGTTGAATATCATTTGTATTGTTTTTCTTTTTTCTTTTAAACTTTTAATTTCATCACCTAGAATTGCTTTGGCATTTGGAACAGATGATCAATTGATTAGATAATTTTCTGTCTTCGGCACCTTTTAAATATGGTCAATCCTTACTGGCTTTTTTTTTCTTTTTTTGCAATGGAAGCTTTGCCTTCAAACAATTCTATTTCTTTTAATGGAAAATATGGCAAGTTTGCTGATACGTTCTTTTTTTATATAACCTTCTGTTGACCATTAAATTATAAGTTCAGTGTAAAATATATACAAATCAAGAATTTGTTTATTTCCTGCTACTATTTCAAGTGACAATCTGTGAATTCCTGCACAAGGCATCTATGCAGTCTAGTTTTGAACCTTCTAGAGTTTACAGAGTTGTTTCATAGGAACTCCCCTCTCCCTGCATACTAAGCCACAGGTGAAGCTCCCACAGAATGTCTTCAGTTCCTAAGACCATCATAATGGATTTGAAGGGAATATCTGAGATCACATGAGACCAAGTGGGGCTAAGAGGATAAAATGTTGTGAAGTAACAGATTATCATCTGAACTCCATGCAAGGGAGATAAGCTCTCTTTATTGTGATCTGATTCATATACATGGAGAAGACCTAGCTACCTTAAAATGACCAAACAGAAGGTAGTTCTTCCAAAAGTTGGATTACTTAGGTATTGGTCCCACCTATAAGGCTTGATTGGGTGGGGGGGGGTTAGGCTGAGCTGTCAAAAGTTCTAGTAGGGAATTCCTCTGAGGAAAGCTATCAATATTGCCTTGTGCTATATGTGGGAACAGAAACGGGGCACTGTTTTTTGGCTAAATTATATCACTACTTGAACATTGCCACTGGAGGGGAGGGAATACAACAAACTTTAGATGAGGAAGAAAAGCATGCAGAAAATCCAAAGAACAAATGAATATTTGCATGAGGGAAATCCAAAGAACAAATGAGTATTTTCATTGACGTACAAAAGATGAGAACATGATGTGAAGATACATGGGAGAGGCCCCTTTCCACTGTGCCTCTTGGCCCTCCCCACTGCCAGTCTGGGTGGATAGAGAGGATGCAGCTTCTGGTTACTGTACTGTTGCCCATTCCAATCTTCCTGGAGGGAAAAAAGCCTTGTTCAGGCTCCTCCTATTTAACCCAAGGTTAAGTGAGAGAAGGGACTGTCACAGTCTATAACCCTAATAATAATGGTTATGCTAACAATTGTGATATTAACTGTACAAATGACATGGAAACCCAATTCTGTATTACACTCTTCTTACCATAGTAACTTTGAGGGTTTTGGCCAGAGAATAGCAATCCTGTCTCCTTTTAAGGAGACAATTAAAACATCAGTCATGTGATTTAAAATCAGTTTTATTAAAAATAAAGTGAAAGTTCCTTTTAGCCAAATGTCCAAACAATTTCAATGAGATGGAATAAGGCATTTATTGCTGATGAAAATCCAGTGTCTCCCAGGTGAATCTCCCATGGTATCCAAGGTGCAGGTTGGATGCAGATCCAGGTGGACAAGATTCAAAGTGCAAAGAATGTTAAGATGGAATGCAGCCTACAAGAATGAAGTTTCAATAAAAATGATAAATCTCTGATACAAAAAACCAGAGGCATGTTTAAAGAACAATTCGACACATTCAAAATACCAAAGACTATGCAGCAGATTTTTCTTTCTTTTGTGTTGATTCCTAACTGCCTGGTTAAGTCCCTGCAGCTCTCTTGGCAGTTTTCTTGGGAAATAAGTTTGCCACTGGCTCTTTGGTAAGGCTGAGAGTGAATGTCTGGTCCAAGGTTACTGAGATGGCTTTGTGCTTTAAGATGAGGCTAGAACTCATATAGTAGATTAGCATATCTTAAAGCAGAATTATCTGAAAGTAGAACTAGTGCTCTTTATAAAACCTTATAAGACCACATCTAGAATACTACAACCACTATACTACAAAAAAGATGTTGAGACTTTGGAAAAAGTTCAGAGAAGAGCAACTAAGATGTAGCCCGGAGACTACACCATATGAAGAACGGCTGCAGGTTTGTGATTTGGCTAGTCTAAAGAAAAGAAGAATTAGGGGTAACATGATAGCAGTATTCCAGTATTTGACTATTTGCCACACAGAAGAGGGGGTCAAATTATTCTCCAAAGCACCAGAGGGCAGGACAAGAAACAATGGTTGGAAACTAATCAAAGATGGAAACCATCTGGAATTAAGGAGAAATTTCCTAACAGTGAGGACAATTAACGAGTGGAACAGCCTACCTTCAGAAATTGTGGGTGCTCCATCACTGGAAGTTTTTAAGAAGACTAGACAGTCACTTATCTGAAATGGTATAGGTTCTCCTGCTTGGGCTAGACTTCCAAGATCCCTTCCAGTTTATTCTGTTCTATTCTGTATGGAAGCCAAGAGATCTATTTTATCTCTAAGTGGAGGGATATTTCCACCCAGTTTACTTCAGCTGCCTGGTCCTGATTAACTGATTTCTGCAATTGCAGCCTTCAAGCTCCTGTCCGGATCATATTCAGCACCTTCCATTAAGACTTTTATTTTGTTCCAAGACAAAGCCCTTTTTTTCCCTAGCAAGGGTGGGGCTGGGGTGAACAAATCTAGGCTTTTTTCCTTAGTCCCTCTACTTGAGGATTGGACATTTGGTTTTAGCTGTGGAAATCTGAACTCGATTCCCTAACCCACTCACACCTTTGCATGTATGCTTGGATGAATATAATAATCCATGCTTGGGAATCAGCTTCAATCTTCGAGAAGATAAATGAATGTGGGAGAGCAAAGGGTTTGCTATGCCTTGTGTAAGTGAATGGGTGTTTGCCTATTCACTGCAGACTTTAACAGAGACACAAAGGGAGAAGTTACAGGCCAGAGAAGGCAGGGAACTTGTAATCTATCTCACATGTAACCTGCATCTGTATAATCACCCTATCTTCCTCTCCGTCTCACTCCAATTTAAATCTTACATCAGTCTAGCCACTTTGTGCATATGATAAAGTGAAAGCTTATGCCTTTCAGTAAAAGTTGTCGGTCAGAAAAGGTGCCCAGAAAATTCCTTTGCTAGGTCTTTCATGGTTTATTAATGGATTAGAAAAAAGAAGATAAAGGAGATATTGAAGAGAAAGCTATTCCTAGGTATTTTAAATATGAGTCAAAGAGCTAAAATGTGATTGCTACCATAAAATCAAAATACTTTCCATTAAAATACATAGGAAGTCCATGACAAAGACATCTGAAAAACTAACAAAAATTGCGCCACCTTGTCTCAAATGGCTTGTAAAAATAAATTATAAGCTATAAGATGATGGTATCAAAAGAAAAGCTTGTCCGTGATAGATGAAGAGTAGTAGAACAAGACTATTTGGACGGCAGAAGTATTCGTGTCAGATAAAACAAGGAATGGAATAAACCATAACTCCTAAAGTGTGGTGAAGGGTGTAATTGATCTTCACCAAGGCACTGGTAAATATGATTTTTTTTAAAAAGAGTAACCTGTTGAGATAGGAAGCTATACAATTCAATAAGTCAAATAATAATTTTAAAAAATTAGTAAGGAGCTTGAGGTCTACCCAACTATTTCAGATGAGTAAGGCTCATCTGGCCAACACATTCCTTTGTTTTCTGCATAAATAATTTCCATAAGTTTTATTTGGTTGGATAGGTAATTCAAGTTTTCAGTTCCATCAGCTCCAAGAGCTTGTGAGAACTGTAGTTCAAACATAAAACAGTAAATTGCCTAAAATGTTGCTTGAGTTAAAGAAAGGGAAGTACTGCTAGGTAATTTGCTGGAGACTATGATGCTCACTAAATCTCAATATAATTTAAAAATCATTGTAGCTTTTGGGATGAAATCTTGTGAGATTTGGGACATTTTCAATCACTCACAAGAAGAGTATTGGTATTGTCCAGAAAGATATCTCTAATAAGTGTGCTTTATTTATTTTACTAAAAATAAAGTTGCACATTTTCATGGAATAACTGTGGAAATGTGATGCAAATGCTTGAAATTATTTTTAAAAAATGTTTTTATCCAATAAAAGACATTGGAGAATGAATTGAATGAGAAGAACGAATCTCTTAATGCTATTGCTTCATCTCTTCACAAAACAGAGTTGGAACTTCAGAAGGAGGTGAGATCTGTGACATGACTACCCTTTTGAAATTGGTCTGTTACTGGTGGTAGATGATTATTGCTGATGGTAGATGATTATTTTTTTAAAAAAAGGTAGCCCTGCATTTTCTCTTAATAATCCTCCAAATAGCTCAGAATAGAGTAATTCTACACCTTCGTGTATCCAGTAACATTGGCCCCTTCCCAGTGACTGGTATCCAAATACTCTGCAATTCCAGAGTAGTTTTATTCTTGAGGATAGCAAGCCCCTTGTTTCTCCTGCTACCCTGGGGATGGGTGAATCTCCTCCCTTTTGCCTGTAACGCTGTTCCTCAAAGGCCAGAGGCATAACCATCCAATCAGCCTTGCTCACATGCTATTTTTCCTTTACCCCTGCAAGAGAGAGCTTTCATCTGCATCAATATTCAATGTATATCCTTTTTAATTCCAATAAATCCTGTGGCTTTAGGTGAAGAGAAACAGCATGTGTGGTTGTGCAGCAACAACAAAGTCAGGTCCCAAGTTCAGCTACTGCTCCACAGATTCTCTTGAAATGGGCATTAACCATATTTTTTTTCCCTATCAGACCAAACAGAAATAAACTTCGACTCTGCATCTTAGAGACTGATTTTCTGCTCTGATAATGTGCCATTCGCTACATACATCACTGAAAATTATGAAATGTGCTCTGTTTAATGGTTGCTGTCATTGCTTTCAATTGCCTCTGGTTTTCTTTGAATCCCACTGCTATAGTCCTCATTGGTAGCCTCCCTTGCCATGGAACCTTACTTCTGCAACTCTCTTTTACTTGTTTATTACTCTGTCCCCTGAACAAGGCAGAGGCAAGAGATTGTGCAAATCACTGAGCCAATGCATTAATTCTGTGTGTTTAAGGAGAGGCAAAACATATGGGGAGAGCAGGACACGAGACTAGCTAACTAACATTAATAAGATAATGTTAGTTAGCTAAATAACACATGGGTGAGAGCAAAAACTGTAAGATTGATCTTTATTGAACAGAGCAAAATGTGTTGATTGTGCAATCATACCAGATTATTATTCTGAGGAACTGTTAAATGAACAGATACTGACACTGAATCTGAAGAAGAGAATGCATACTATATACAGAGCATACAAGAATGGCAGGATTAGTAGAGATGACAGCTGGAATTAAAACTGGAGATAGAACATTCATGTGAAATTTGCAGGTGCCATCACTTTGTAGCCAAAAAACAAGCTCATTAGGAAATAAAAATAGTTAAAATCTGGGTAGTTAAATACCAATCAAGATAAGATCAACCAGCAGTAATGCTGTAGTTTTAAGCTACAGTGATTTTGTGGAACAATCAGTTAAAATTCCATCCTTTCTTGCTTAGTGACCAAGCAAATGACTACCTCTAAAAAGAAATGGCCATAAGGTGCCTAATATTAAGTTAAAAATTCTCTAGTTCAGTGCTAATTTAAAGAGTACCTCGGATACCACTGCTCTTCCAACAATAGCAAAAAAAAAAAAAAGATTTAATTGATGATAGAAATATATATGTTACTTCCCACTTTTCCAAAACCCAGTTTGTTATTTCCACCACAGAAAGCCAAAATGGCAGACATGGAGAGATCTTTCCAACAAAAAGCAGTAGCTGTTGAAGAGAAATATCGAATTAATATAGCTTCTTTGTCAGAAGAAAACAACATTTTGAGGTGGGGGAAAAAAATCTAGTAAAACAGTAAGTCTTTTGAAAAAGTTTTTTTAAGCAGTGCAGATTGACTGAGGTTTGTGAAACAAACTATAACATTTCCAATTTATTTATTTATTTATTAGAATTGTTTGCTGCCCATCTCACTATGTGGTGACTTACATATTCTTAAATTAAATTATTTGGCTTTGTGTGGGTGGGAGATGGTATATGGAGAATACCTATGGGAGAACATCTATGAAGATTAGATGTTCATTCTGAATACTTGTATTTTATTAGCCTGGTGAGATTACTTGGAAGCATTTTTAGCTTAGGAGTGACAAGGGCAAAGGTGTATGGACAGATATCAGGAAATCTTAATGAGTTTGAAGCCTATTTGAAGTCTTCTTGTCTTTGAAAATATTTGCCATTAAAATAATCATTTAAAATGACCGTTAGAACTGTTTGAAAAAAAGATACACATGCCAAAAGCATGCAGTAGCATTCAGTAATAACATAACTGATTGAATAGCTAAAATTCCAGTTGCAATATTCTATGTTGGTAAGACAATTGAATTTACTTTTGGGAAAATGAGGGAGTTGGTTGGGAGTTTCACTTGTATCAGTAACAATATTCATGATGAGATCTGATTCCATGACTGTCCGTATGAGTTAACAGCCACCCATATACACAGATTTGTCAAAAGTAAATCCCATTGTTTCAAGAGGAATTACTCTCAGGTTAATGACTCCACTAAGGATTATAGCCATATCTGAGGGTGAGAGCTTTGAAAGAGCTGCACTGGAATTATGCTTTTAGACTTTTCTTCCAAAATACAACGGTTCCTATATCTTCCAAGCACTTTTATCTAATCATACAGTCCCCAAACGAACTTTAAAAAAAATACTGACAAGATCAAACATGCTTTTGTAGCATGCTGGACCATATACAAAAGAAATTTTTAACTTCATTGTAGAGAATCAAGCCTAAAAACTGACTTTTTGCAAAACCCAATTTGAATTCATAAATCGATTCAAGGTGCATACCTTGTGCTTTGGCATGTGGGTACCCTTGTTACACATGGTTATAACTTTGCCAAACAAAACATTCAATACTTCTAGTTGTTTTAGCACAGAATTTCACCTAGCTTCTTATAAATCACTTTCACTTGATTGTGCAATGAGTGACACAGCAAGTGAGTGGGAAATTGGGGGGGATGTCACTCCCCAGTGCTAACTGCGATTCAGGGAAATGGTTTCCAACATTTGGTATCCTATAGGCTCTGTAGTCTCCTTGTACAAAGGTAGAAAAAAAAAACCTTCGCTTTTTTTCCTTCCTCAGGCACAAGCTTATTGAGAAGAATGAAGAGATATTTAATGAACGTGCCCAAAAAAGTAGTATTTTTGGATTGTTTGATTAGAAGTATGCATGAAGAATTGGCTTATGGGAGATTGTGTGAAGCTATTTCTTCAGAACAGGCTGAAGCTGGAACACCAGAAGTGTCAAAGGATTACTTACATATATGTATCATTATGTTTTTTATTTTATTTTTATCAGCTACACCTAATAGTTTTGTGCCGTGTTTTCTTCCCTTACTAGCTTAGAAATAAAATAAATGTTTCTTAGCCAGATGGTGGACATGTTATAACATACATTATATCAAAAGGGCATAACTTGGTCCTGTAGATTAAAATCCATATTTAAATGACTAGACATAAAGTGAAACACAAACTGTCAAATTGTAAATGTCTATGGAGATTCAAAGTCATCCATGTCATGGTTGTTCCAAAGGTGCTTTTTCAAGAGGCAATTGGGACTTTCTGGGTTTTCTTTGAAGACGTTTTGCTTCTCATCCAAGAAGCTTCTTCAGCTCTGACTGGATGGTGGGAAATTCTTCACCATCCAGTCAGAGCTGAAGAAGCTTCTTGGATGAGAAGTAAAACATCTTCAAAGAAAACCCACAAAGTCCCAATTGCCTCTTGAAAAAAAAAAAAGGACCTTTGTCAAATTATAATTAAAATACTATTCGTTAGTACCTTAAATATCAGGAACCCAAGGTTCTGCACTGATTTTGTTTTAATGAACTGGCTCCTATATTTCCTTGGAAGCCCACTTGAGGATGTAGAACCACTTATCTAGAACTGTTGTCATTTTGTTTGGCAACTGTTGCACTGTGTACTTAAAACACTGAAGTGATCTTCAATGAAAAAGAGCTGAATTTTAGAGATGTATAGCACTTCAGATCTGAAGCCAAAAGGCATTGTTGGTGCTTCTGTAATCCATATGTTCCTGGGATTGTTCATGGCACTTACTGGGCACACCCAGGAAAGGACAGTTTCTTTAAGGTGTGCACATGGCCCCAGACTAGCTCCAATCTCCTATTTGACTCTAAATCCAAAATTCGGCACACCCCTACTTTATTCCTGGAATGTGACTCTGTGTATGAGATTCTGCCTATTTTCTAGAGGATATATGTATAGATATATATATATGTATAGAGGATATTTCAAAGTATATAGCAAATCAAGACTTCTGTTATTTCTTTCCTGATACAATTTTTATTGGCTTGAGATTGGCCTCTTTGTGGCCTCCTTTGCCAGTCTTTGCAACAATGTATCATTAGTTATCCATCATTTCTTTGTTGAAGTCTTACCTCTCTGCTCTGAAACCCTGCATTGTAATTTATCATTTCACTGTATTTCCTCCTCACCCTAATGCAACTGTTCAGATGTTCAATTTGCAACTGTACATGTACAATTTACAATGTACAGTCCCTATCTGCTGTGGATTAGACGAAACATTTTCCCATTGAACAGGGGAAACAGAACTACTATGTTCTGTCTTTTATATGGCTTTAGTTCTGGATTTCATTAACTTCTTGCAAGAGAGTTGAAACTTAGGCAAAATCTACAATCAAGGCTTCTGCAAAATGCATCTTCCCTGCCTCTATAAAACATTAAATAAATATAGCAGAGTATCCACTGTATTTAATAGCTGAAGGACATATTAATTTATTTATTGTGGTAATAATAAAAAAGATCTCGTTTAACCCACAAAGGTTGCTCCTGGGCTTGGAGATATATTGCTGAGTATCAATGATTCTGCAGTCTACTCCTTCCCAATGAAGTAAACCTAGTTAGACCATATCTGATATCCTTCAGCTCTAGAAAAGAAGCCTTGCTTAAGAAATGTGCTGATCATACAAATCATTTTTTACATATGCAATGAATGGCGGATGGAGAAAGTACATGCCTCTTCATCTTCTTAAACATCAAATAGCTTTGAGAAGACAACAGGTATTCCTGTTCAAAGCACAGCAAAGAATTAATGAAAACAAGAGAGTTCTTTTGGAACTCACCAATCTTTTCTCTCTATGTCCCCAGCAATCTAAATTATTGCATGTCTGAACTCTGCTTTGATGACACAAAGGGTTCTTTAGGCACAGGGAAGATCAATTTTTTCCTGAGAGTATAAGCTGGTTGGGGCATTTGTTTCTTTTCACCTTGAGCATCTGCACGTTTGCTCACTTCTTCATTGACTTCTGTAAGAATGGATAATATATCTTCACCTCTAAAGAGAAAAAAACGAACATCAACGAAATATCAATTTTTGCTTTGCACTTACTTCCCTTTATATTATCACTGGACTATAAACTAACGTAATTGAACATCAGAAAGCACAAAATCAACTGTATGTTTAAGCCTGGAGACAAATTATTTAGTATGTTAGAAATTCCTTAGAGCCCCAGCTTCTATGCAACCAAGAATTTATACTGTTTGTCTCCCCTCTACCTCTTTGGCACAAAGGTTAGCAGAGCCAGGATGGTGTCGTGGTTAAGATGTTGGAGAAGACTGGGAGACCCAGGCTGAGGCTACTGTAGTTCCTTGGACTAGTCACATTTTCCCAGCTCACTCTCCCACACAGGATTATGATGGAAGGGAAATTCCTAACTTAGGCAAGCCTGTGCTAGCAAGATTTTGAGCTGGTGAATGAAGCCTATGAAAAAAACGTTTGAAAATTGTGTGAAATCCATTTGGAATGGGCTAAGTGGCCTACATACAAATCTATCCTTGGTAGTTCATTCAGAACAGTCACATTAAACAGAAGACTTCTACCTAACATGAATCCTACCTTGGCACCAGGAGCTGCAACTTACTGCAAAGAGCCTGAATGTACCAACTCCCTTCATGTACATGCCGGAAAGAGAGATAGCCATCTACAGTGGCCATGCCAAGCAGGAAATCTGCTTCATCTGGAATACTTGAGGTCAGCTGCCGGGAAGACACAAATCCTGAACTTTGTGCATCTGGTTCAAATGAGGTAGCATGGCCGGTGTCTTCTTCAAGGCGGACTGGCTGCTGTGTCTTTTCACCTTGACAGGCCTGGATGAAGAATAGCTTAGGTTTCTGAGCCAACAATGGGCAATGGTTGGCTTTGAAGTATGATGTGATGGTACGGATTGGAATCAGACATTCATCTGTCCCAAAAATTTGCCCAGACTTTCCATGAGATAGAATACAGCATACCAAACAGTCACCGTCTTTCCAATCCATAGAAGACTGCCAGAACTGCAAAAGGTTTTGAATTTCTGTGGAAGACTGGTCGTCATACTTTTTCACTTTGAATCCAAGCCAAGTGAACACGTGTTTCAACTCCACTGTTACAAAGAAATAAGGCAAAGAGTTTAATACAAAACAATGTCAGTGAATGAGCCATTTACATGGATCTAAATTACACAGAATAGATATGCCAACGGTTTCTATTCCTGCATTTTTAGGATAAAACAGATTTGAAAATTAGTAACATGGTCTTTCTTGATAATCTACTAGGCCTATGTCTGTGACCTGTTTACTTCTTCTAACATGTTATAAATGCAGAAAATGAATAACGATCCATATTGGAATTTAACAGGAGAGCCTATTACCCCATTTCAATAGGCTGATAGAATTTGCAGAGGAGCTTTGGAATTGCAAACACCAGCATGGTCCCTTACATCTTTGACCTTTCTTCCTTGAGCGGGAAGTACTTAAAAAAGTAGACAGCCATGTGAAAAAAATGTACAAACTAAATGTCATCTAATGGCTATTGTCCTCTCTTAAGCATACAGCAGACATTTTGCTTATGCTCAACATTAGGAGCAAGTAATCTTCTCTTATCAACCATTCAAAGTTACAGCAGTACTGAACAAGGAGACTTACAACTGGTCCTCAAAGCTGTGGCCACTGCAGCATCCCTATGGTCATGTGATTAGGATTTGAGCACTTCGCAATCAATGTACACTTATGATGGCCGCAATGTCCCTTAGTCATATAATTGATTAAATGTGTTTCAAAGTCGGCAAGATGTCACAAGTTGTAGTCACATGACATTGTGTTTAATGACTTGTGATGATTCGCTTAACAACCACAGCTGGAACCAACAAACTGTAAGTCAGGAAGACATTTAATTTTTCACTTAATAACCACATCATTTAGTGACAGAGTTGCTGGTCACAATTACGATTGGTGAGTCAGGGTTATCTGTACTATCTTATATGAGAAAATTGATTTCGCAAGGTTAATGGAAGCTGCAGCGTGAATGTTCCAATCCACGAAAACTGAAACTTATTTCTATTTGCACATGTCAATTCTACTTACTTTCATTAAACTAATTAATTGTCTCTAGTGATAAAACCCTAGCCTGGCACCTTCTGTGGAATAAAGTGGGAGATTAAAAAAAATCTAGACGCAGGCAGCAACAATAACTAAAAGACTATTTTACAGCTTGAAACCACATAAAAAGTACACATTAGCAATTATTTTCTGTTCTGTGATGCGAAAGCACTTTATAGAAAGATATGGAAGCAATTTAAGGAAAGGGAGGGTATCCCAATATAAGCACTTATTTAAGCCACTTACTGGCATCTTTCTCAGATCCATTCCTTTTTCTGAGACCACCTTCAAAATTGACATTGTTAATAATAAGACAATATCCTCTGCACTCCCCATCCATTTTATACTGAGATAACGTCTGCAGAATGAAGGACAGGAGAGCATCAGACTTTGGTTTGTAAGATCTTAATAACATTAGCATTACCAAAAGCGACTGTGGAGGGCACAGAGGGGATACCTTTGAAGGACAGGAGGGACAGCTTCTTAGCAAGACTGACCAGCATAGCCTGTGTCCATTCTCGGAAACGAATGTGAGAGAACCTCAAAGAGGCCCCTCTCTCTCATTCGCTCAGAGATAAAGGGAGGGAAGGGAGAAGCACATTCAGCCCAGCAAGATTCTGTTACTATAGCTGTTCCAACGAAAGAGTTTTAGATTTATATGGCATTGCTCTCTTGATCTGAACTACCTTATGGGGTTGATGGCTATAGACTCATTTAAATATAAATGAATTTCAGTTATTTTGCAACAGTGTTTGGAATCCTAACAAAATATTCTTTGATTGAGACAGTCTGGTCTATGCAAACTTCATTCCTCAATTGTTGGAAAACCAACTAGGATTTAACAGGAATCCTGCTAAGTCACACCAAAGATCTTTCTCATCCAATATATCTTAATATTGGTGACTTTCAATTGTCTGCTGTTAATTGCAGGCTTTGCACTCCAATATTTGTCACAAACATCTAGCGCACAAAATTCATTGCCTTTAAAATCAACATCACTATTACAACCTGCAAACTGGATGTTATTTTGTGTGTAAAGGACAAACCATCTGAGTCATCCAGATCAGTTCTCTAATAAATCTGGCTTCCTTTGATTGCTTCTAGAAATAAGGCCTGAGCTGAAAAACAACTACACTGGTGTCAGGTCCTCAGATGAAGCAAATGAACAAAAATGCAACAAGGTGGGGAGAGCAACAGATTGTCAACTGTCCAGTTGAAGAATACAGAAAAAGAAACTCCTGGGACTGTTGTGGTTCACCGGCAGCCTGTGAAGACGGCAGCGGGATTGGACAGTGGGGAAGAAAGCAGATCAGTCTGGGAGTCTGGAGAGGACTCGGACGAGGGTCCTGCGTCTAATGCAGAGATGGGGCCAGGACCATCCGGGAGTGGGGTGCAGCCTCTGGAGCCTGGCAGCAGCAAGGCAGAGGACCCAGGGGAGCCTGTTCCAGTACGTGTGCGCGCAAAGCTGCTAGAAGGTGAGAGCAGCTGAAACAAAAGGGGCGACTTGCAAGTAAGGCTGGGAGGTGATTGCCCCTCCCATGAGGTATAAAGGACAGGCTAAGATGACAAAACCTTTGCAGGAAGCAGTGGTTCGTTCGGTTCAGATTCATTCTTGAAGCTCTTTGTACTTCAGTTGGTTTGTTTTAGTTTATTTGACACTTCTGTATTTGGCAGCACTTCACAGAAAAGAAAGGTGGGTGCTTATCTCAAGGGACTGTTTGAGATTCATTACTGGCTGGGAATGAAAATAATTCCCAGCGCTGCAATAAAACAAGACTTGTTTTTAAAATAAGTGTGTGCGTAATTATGGTCTTGGAAGCCTTGGTAAGAACAGGGACATTATTCTTCCAAGAGTATAAACTTTATTGAATAAATTCACATTGGCACAGAAGAAGCGAAACCAGCTCTGGGCTTCCTGCACAAATGCACGCATAGTTCATTCCCCTTGGGGCATCCATTAGGTCCACCAATCACTTCTATTCATTTTGTTATGAGAACCAGACAACCATGCTGTGCTACCTGCTCTGGGTGTCCTGGGTGTGTGGAAGCAATGTTTTATGGGAACCAACAATGCTTGGAGGCCATTCCTCCCACCCTTGCATTCCAATCCACTACCACCCTATTCAAGCTGCGAGTGAAGAGGAATATAGGTGAATGTTCGAGTCAGTCTTGACACAGATGGTCTGTTGATGTTGTATTATAATTCTCATGAACCCTGGTTATTAGACTTGCTTGCTGGATCTAATGAGAATTGAAGGTCAATAGTATCTGAAGGGCTCCATGTCCACCATGTTGTAAAAGGACTTTTAAAAGTTAAGAATTGGCCAACATAAAATATACTAAACAGCTAGATTTGGGATAAATATAACTCCAATACATATACAGATTGATTGGGATAATCCAGAAATTCAGAAGATACAAACCACAGCATTCGTATCCCTGGGAGTTTGTTGCAACCCCTGTCCCAAGGAATCAAACACAGGTTCTGCCTTGAGATCTAAAAAAAAATTACAAAGAAATAAGTAGATTTAAAAGATTGCTCTTATCTCAATCTAATCATTTGAGAGTAGAATACTGCAGACAATAGAGGTAGTCCTTGAGTTGTGATCTGCCTTGCTGACTTTCTCATTGACTCCTCTGCTAGCTTGTTGAAAGCTAGCAGAGGAGGTCTGTAACAATGATTATGTGACTACAGGATTCTGCAGCCAGTCATAAGTGCAAGCTACTTGCTAAGCATGCAAATTTTGTTCATGGGATTGCACTGGTGCTGCAGTGGCTAAAACTTCCAGGGCTAACTGGTACAGGTAGTCCTTGACTTACAACCGGTCACTTAGCAAGTGTTTGAAATTATAAAAGACCTTCCCCCAAAAGCTGCTTACAACCCGGTTTGAAGTTATGGCTGCTGCAGCACCACCAGTCACTTGCCTATCTTTTCCTCAAACCGCAACCTCAGGTCTTGGGCCTCTCTCCCGCCCCCCCCGCCAAATCCTTCCTCTCTATCTCCCACTTATTGTTTGAAGATATCCAACTTCAGGACCTCACACTGGGGAAGAAGGATCTCCCTCGGTGTTCCTGGGCCATGCAGCTGTGTGCTGGAAGGGATCATTTCAGCATGGCCACAGCACTTTCCACAATACAGACTGCAACAGGAAAGTACAGCAGATCACTTCGTTGGTGGGCTGCACAATCACATCACATAAGCAATCTCTTTTTCACAAGGAATTGTGACCACACTTGAAATGATGGCTGCTTCTGGGATAAAGTCGCGCAGACCAGGGACTTTGTAAGTAATGGAATGTTTTCCCTCCTTTCCTGTGAGGTCTGGTGCTTTGGAGATCCTAAATCGTCTGGATTCTTTTTAATCCGTTGATGGAGCGACTCCATGCTGGAATGCCCCTTTACTCCCCACTCTCCTTTAGCTGTCAATTCTACCACATTAACAGATATAAGAAATCCGCTACTTTTCATGACTTTTGGCAGTTCACAAAAGTACGAAATAAAAATAAAATATTCACAATACATTATATTTATAAATAGATCACAAAAGTATTAAAACAAGGACTTTAAGTAAACCAAAAGGGTCAGAGTACTTTTGAGAAAAAGCACACAATTAATTAGTTGTCTTTTGGATGGTCTGGATCAAAGCCTCTCCCATCAGTTCCAATAAGCATCATCCAGAGTTATTATGTGATTTGTAGCCCAGAAGTTCACCTTATCTTTTGTTGTAAAAGAATCAGATAGACACTTCTAAAAGTATAGGAAAAAATCATAAAAATACTGCCCTAATGTCAGTTTGTGTGTGTAACATATAATAACTTTGTTTTGATGAAGATGTCAGGTAAGTGGATCAAGCTCACATCTCACTCTAAGAAATGGCTCTTTGAAACATTAAAAACAGGGCACCTTGTCACTCCTTTCTACTCCCAGATCCCATGACAAGAATCTTAAGGCTCTGGGAATTTTCACCCCTTTTTCACTTCTTCTATGTCCAGATTGAGAAGGACCCTGGATGTTTCTGTATTCTACTGTGATGAAGCATGAAGTACTTCTAGTTTTATTCAATGCCAACCAGAGCACCTATTTATTTTAAAACTAGCGTTAAGCAGTTTTAAAGTCACAGTCATATAAAACTTCTAAACAAACCTAGATTTGCAGCTAAAGAACAAATTTTTCCACTGTGCTCTCGTAGGCTCCCAAATTTTTCATCGTAAAGGTGTTCTAAGAAGAAAAGGAAAATTCATATATTACTATTTATTTTTATTGCTTGACTTAGGAGCTGCACACACAGCTTTATATACAGTAAAATACTGACTGATTTTTTTTTTAATCGAATGTTTTACACTGGCTGATTCAGGCAAAAGGCAAGTACATTTCAATGGCAGAACCTGCAATTTCTCAAAGTAAATCAGTTTCTAGTCAATGATTGCAAATATTATTTCTTTTTTATTCATTCCATTTCTATCACCGCCCATCTCAATAAATGACTTTAATATAAATCTAACTTACAACCATTTATTTAGTGACCAAAATTACAACAGCACTGAAAAAAGTGACTTATGACTGTTTTTCACAGCTGTTGCAGCATCCCCATGGTCAGGTGATCAAAATTTGAGTGCTTGGCAACTGGCATGTATTTAGGATAGTTGCACTGTCCCAGGATCATGTGATCAACATTCCCAGCTGGCTTCCAACAAACAAAGTCAGTGAGGGGAGGCAGATTGGCTTAACAATGGCATGATTCACTTAAAAACTGCAGTGATTCACTTAACATCTGTAGCAAAAAAGATTATAAAATGAGCCACAACTCATTTAACAACCGTCTTGCTTAGCAACAGAAATTTTGGGCTCAACTGTGCTCCTAAGTCAACCTGTATTAACAGCTTATTGTTTTTTCCCAAGTCAGATTCCTATTTTCTTTCTTTCTTTTTTAATTTTTTTATTAAGTAAACATTAAAAACAATTGAACACAATGCGACTTTCTTGGCCATCATTTTGGCCATACATATAGCATAAAAGTAGATATAACAGTTAATTTTTCCTTTTTTCCTACATTGTTAATTTAATGCTAGTTATATATTTGTTTCTATTTACATTTATATACATATTTACAACCTAGCTTCTTTTCCATCTCCTTCTTCCCCTTATAGTCTTTATATTCATATCATATTTGTCCATTGTATTTCATTTTCTTTAACTTACAAAATTTTAACTTTCATTCCTATAAAGCGTCAACAATTTCTTCCTCGACTCAAATCATTGATACATTTTACTCCAGACTTCGTAGTACTCTGTCTTACCCTTATCCTTAATTTTTAGAGTTAGTCTGTCCATCTCTGCACTAATAATTTCCTTACTATTTCGCTTTCGATAGGGATGTCTTCATTCTTCCAGTTTTAGGCATACACCAATCTCCCAGATGTTATTAGGTGCAACATTAAATATATTGTTCCTTTACTATATTTCTCATCTATAATTCCCAATAGGAACATTTCTGGTCTAAATTCTATTTTTTGGCTAACGATCTCTTCCATCCCTACCTTTATCTTCCACCAATACTCTTTTGCTTTTGCACATTTCCACCACACGTGATAGTAGGTCCCTATTACCATGCTGCATTTCCAACATTGCAGTGATACATTTTTGTTTATTTTAGCTAGTCTTGTTGGAGGGAGGTGCCATTTGACCATTGCCACATCCCCATGGTTATGTGATCAAAATACAAATGCTTGGCAACTGATTCATATTTATCACAGTTGCAGAGTCCTGGAGTCATGTGATCACCCTTTGTGATCCTCTTTCAAGCAAAGTCAATGGGGAACCAGACACTTAGCAATCATGTTACTAACTTAAGAACTGTGGCCAAAAAGGTTGTAAAATGGGGCAAAACTCACTTAACAAATATCTCAACTTAACAAATGACTGCAAAGTAGTGCAAGTGGCCAAAAATGCAGGTTGGCTGCCAAGGGCACAAATGCAAAACCATTGGGGGGGGGGGGGAGAAGGGGTTTAATGTCAGAATTTTGAATCCTGTTCACCTTTTTAGAGGTCCATCAAGGAGCACCTATTAATGGCACTTTTCCCAGTTTCATCTAACATAATTTCACCCAACATCATTCATCCCTGAAATGAGATTGGCCCTATCTGTGTCTGTGGGCTTGGGGATGATGGTGAGATGCCTCTATTGTACTTAATGTCAAAAGGGTCTCTCCTAGTCTTTTTAATTAATATTTTCTTACTGATTTTACTAAATAAATTTTTATATTATGGTATAATTTTAAAATTTGTTTTTTACAGTCTGTGGTGTTTTTGTATGCTACCCAGAGTCACGCATGTGAGACGGGTTGCTCTATCAATGTGATGATTGAATAAATGAACAACTTCACAAAATAATAGAAATGTCACATGTTTTATCCAAACAATCCTCAAGATGCCTTAAGAAAGACTAATTGGAGAAATTCAGCATCGATCAGCTTAGGAGATTCATCAGGCTACAAGGGGGAAGACAGCAAAAGCCAACTCTGTCAGGCCACAAGATCAACCAGGCGGGGACAGGATGCTGCATCCAAGAGGAAGAAAAGTGAGGTTCCTTTCTTGCCATCACTTTTCCTTCCATCTCTTCTCTTGGCAATGATATTCCATCCAGGCAGATGCAGCTCTTAAGCATCTTGGCTATAGAAACACCTCTTCCACCCTCTCAATTAGTACTACCCCTAAAGATTTTTTTACTTCACATAAAGGTACTTTTTTTTGTATCAATCAGAAAATTTTAATGGGAACTTTAATTACAGATCAATGTTTCTTTTGCATATGCTTGGAAGTACTCCAAAGCCACTTAGGAAATCCATAGTTAATTGGAATTGCAGGTTAGCTGGTATATTTGAAATTGAGGGTAAACCACAAAATGGTCCCAAGTCACACACTAAATATATTTTTGTGTTAAATAAATATACAGAACATAGGGAGGAATGGGATGAAGCCCAAGCCTTTCCCTTGCCTCCCTTTACTTTCTCTGTTTCTGTTTGCTCTTTTTCTCCTGAAATATGAAAAGTGAGTCTACATAAGAAAGACATCTCTAGCAGACACAGAGCACAGGGTTTAAGGAAGAAAAGGGAAGGCAATGAAAGAGGTTATGTTCCACATTTGCCACCTACCTCCCCCTTCAAAGAGCATACTTAATAAACCCATGTTTGCTTGACACTTAAGTCTTAATCTAGTACCACGAGACTGGCACAGAATGACCACAAATATTTGATAAGCAATATTTTTCAAAATTAGACACCTTTTGCTTGTTTGTACATATGTATTTTCTTCAGGAGATGAGGTGCTATTTTCTGGCAGATACATTCAATAACGCTCAGGTCAGACTCCAGTAGAAGGCCTTTTTTCTCCAGGGAAGTCAGCAACTCCAAAGCTGACTGGGAAAGAAAAATCAATGCAGTAGTTATAATTTAAATGTGCTTCCCATACTGCGTTGAGTAACCAAGTCTTTCCACATCTTCAATTGAGTTCTGTCAGCAACATAAGAACAACTTCCAATGTTTCTTCAACAAATTGAAAATCTTCTAAACTGCATAGGGCGAAGTCAGTCTCTAGGATTGGGCAAACATAGATTTTCTGGACATGTAAAATGCATTTCAGAAAATTTCTACCTTCCATGTTTTCCTCAAAACATGTGTACCTTCAGGGGAAAGGCTATGTTAAGGCCATCTCATGATCAGGACTAAGGACTTTCTGCTCTTGACAACACAACTATAGCACTCTTTCCTTAGGGAAGTGGATTTGATGTTAAACTCATTTAACTTATTAGGATTTTTTAAAAATAATTCCTGCTTTATTTAGATTTTTGGCAGGCATTTTTAAATATGTTTTATGTTTCTTGCTTTTTTAGTCTTTGGTTCTACTCACCTTAATGGGTTGCTTCTTTGGGAGATGGATCTTCAGAAGAAACGCAGCATTCTCCACATTATCCTTTGTGAGGTCTTGTGTTATTTTATACAGCAACTGTCTGGGTGACAAGGCTAAACATGTAAGCTAATTCTTTTTATATAAGATTATAAGATATTCATCCTTAGCACCTTGCCTACCATCTCAATTTAAGCTTCTGAAATTCTGGACAATGAACTCTGATGGCAAATATTTAGATATACAGAATCAAAATAAATAATGAAAGTGCTTGGTACCCATTCAGAAGAGAAAATAATCAATGTGGAAGTTACATTTTGGTTTGGAAAACTCACCGATAACCAGATACCTTTCCTCTCTTAGGCAGTTCTTCTTGAACAATCACTTTAGTATAACCAAGTTTCTGGAGCAGAGAGTTACACCCGATAATGTAGAGAAGCTCTGCTATGAGAAAAGTATCATCCTTATTAATTAAGTCCTCATTGATGAGAAACTGGAAAATATCCAGGGCTGATTTCACTGTTTCCAGCTTCTTTAATGAGATGAAATCAGAACAGAGAAATTTCAGATCTTCTACATCGTCCTTCCCTAAGTTTTCATCAATTGATAGTAGCTGCTGGTGAAATACCACATTGTCGTTGTCAGCCATGGAGAAAAGTTTTCTTAGGAGCTAAAATCTCTAAAAAGGGAGGAAAAAAAATAATGCTAAGCATTTAGAAGGTAGTGGAAAAAGAAAAAAACCTCCCTGGAAGATAAACACTCACAAATTCTCTCCCAATCAACTGAAAGCAAATATTTTTGCACAAAACAATTACTGTAATAACAGCAGTTATAGGAAAAATATCAATATAAAATGAAGTTAAATAATTTGGCCAATGATCACTCTGGGGGGAGAGGACAGATAAGCCACAGATAAACTTTTGTAATGTGGTAATATTATCAAAAGCTAGAACTTATTTTTTTTTTTGGTTTTGCATGCATTCATATAAACACACTAAAGAAGTCAAATATATCAACTGTTCCATGATCAGACCTTTCCTTCTACCGGTATTTCACTGAAACAGCGTTTGGCATCTATTTGATTAAAATGTTATTGTCAAAGGTAACCAATACACAATACATAAAATTCTATGACATAATCCATTTATCAAAAGAGCTAAACATTAAGCAGTACTATGGCTTCAAGTCCCAGCAGGATAGGAACACCAATCCATATAAAGGCAAGAAATCAGATAAAAGTGAAAATCACAGCTCACCATGGGGACTGGAAATGCACCACTAACCAACAGAACTGATTCAATACAGTTGTCAATCATGTCTAAATTTAGTAAGCAAACAATTTCATTATTTTAGGAAGTAATTTCAGTAGGTGCAAGATGCAAGGTGACACTATAAGTACTCTCTCTATAGCTTCACCTTGCACCTACTGAAATTACTAACTTAAAAGATAAATGTCTCCAGAGTATATATGTGCCTGTCTGTCTGTCTGTCTGTCACACTTGCTCACCCTTCACAGCAGTAGTGCATGAGTCACCAAGTAAGGTGCTGTCCTCTCCCCAAAGCACAACATAGTGTAGCACCTATGATTTTCTAACAGATAAAAAGACTGCTAGAAAGTTACATTTTCCTGTTTGAGGTAAAGTCAGAGTCCTGGTTTACTCATTTGAACCTTCACAATGAATGCAGCCTCATTTAAGATCAGTTGTAAACCTCCATTCATAACAAATGTTCTTCACCTTTTTTTGGCTTACATTTCTATTTTTTTCAATCTGATCAATTCTCCAATTTTCTGCAGGCCTCTTTACAAGACTTTGGGATAAGTAGATGGATATAATAATAAGAGCTGAAGGTTATTCATATCATACTGATTATTCATATCATACTTTAATCCAAATTCTAAACAGCACTGATTCAAGCATGGGGGATAACAGGCCATTTTCTGGAACACCATAAATTATAAGCCAAGTATCATCTGAGAGTAGTCCTTCAGGAGGAAGCAAGGGATTTTATATCATTGTACTTCCAACACTCTGTCCTACCTTATCACAAAAACAGGGCCTGGAGAATTCTTAAGTAAGAGAAATTCATCATTTTCTATACAAAAATACGAAATTTGTAATTTACAGTTGAAGTTAGATCACATGGCAACCGTGGCCATAAACCTCCCTCATCCATTTTCTTTGGGGCTTTCCAGACTTCCTGACCATCTATTTTTTATTTTCCCAACATACAAGTTCCTTTGAGCAATAAAATCAAGGTAGCTGTCCAGATAACAAAAATACACCGAATCTCCTTGAATTTGTCCAGTTGATGCGCCGGCAACCTAAAACCACAGAAGGAAACTTCTCCCCTCCCGAGGCTGCGTCCTTATTTGGGGAAAGGCTTTTTTCAGCTTGGACTAATGAAAACGGTGGCCTCGTTCATTAACTGCAATGGCAGCCCAGGAAGGATCCTTCCCGTTACAGGGCCAATGTCTTTACTTTCATATCTTTCTCCTCCCCCGCCACAACCCCACTTTATCACAACAGCCACTCCCTTTCCCGAAACGCCACTGCCATTTTAAAGAACTTTCTGCCCGTGTTTCCCCCGCAACGCGCACGATTTAACTGATTTCCGTGCGCCTTTTCTGCAGCCCGAGGAAAACTTTTCCAAAGTTCGTGCAGCAACTTTGCCACTTGTTCGGCTTTCGCCTGGGCGGAATATTTTTTTTTCGGGGAGGGGCAGTCAAGGTTGGAAAAAGAAGGACGCCAATAGCGAGATCCAGGAAAACGGAACCCCCCCGGCTTATTAAGACCCCCAAACTTGCTTACTACCTCGATTCCGGCTCCCGAAAAAAATCGCTGGAGTTGAGATGTAGGGATAGTAGCTATGGCGAAGCGATAGTTTAAAACGCACCAAAACTTCCAAGTCCTTTTCCCGAATTCATTCATTAGAAGCAGCCGGGATTACTAAAGCGCGCAGGGAACGCTCTGATACCGACGGATACTGTGCGATCAAGCGATCGGAGAAGTCCCGTCCGAGCAAGGTAGCAAGGTTTCTCAAACAAGCAAACAAAAAAGCTCACGAAATTCTGATCACGAAGTTCGTGTGTTTTGAATTTCCGGCTTGAGATCTTACAGGATTTACGTAGTTATTGCTCCTCCCCTCGCAGCGACTTGGCGGGGAAATAAGCTCCCCGTTTGTGGTGGTGGCGCCTTACAGCGCCGGGTACAGCTGCCCCTCCCCCGCCCCCCAGTTTACCCCAGACCTGGTCCGCGGGTTTAAAGTAGTTTTAGCGAGGCCAGACGTCCTTCCCCTCCCTTCCCTTTTCCACGGTTTTAAAGGGGGTGCAACTATAAAGAAGGAAACCACCTTCCACAGCATTTTTCTCGTCTTCCGGATAGTTGCGCCACACACATTTCATGTGGAAAGGAGTCCACTTGCAGTCTTTAAGGGGTGAGGGGAGTGAAAAAGAGGTATTGGAGGCGACTGAAGTGAGAGGGGGGAGCCCTCGTGTGGCCAAAATCTGCGCGCTCCTGATGGGCGCGGAAAGTGGCGTGGATCCCCTCCTTTCTTGCCTGAAAAGTGGGGGGACGGGCAGAAATCGATGTCTGTCGTTGCAGGGCCCTATTTCCACTCTTGATTTCTGAGTGCTTTTTTGAAAAAAAAAAAAAACTCCCCGGAGGGCTTTCCACTCCCCCCATCCAACTGATTAAAACCCTCTCCCCCTTTAAGATCCATGTGACCTTTCCAGATCAAAATATTTTAATACTATTTACCCCGAGATTAGGTACTGATAGTTTTTATGGTACTGAATTAGGAAGAAATATGACCAAGGTAGTAGAATAAGTGCTACCCCATTAGGTAATAAAATTAAACTTCCCCTTTGCTTTTCAAACTCTACTCTTTAAAAAAAAAACTTTACCTTGACTCCAGGCTGTAAAGTAAAGGAATGAAGTGAGCAAAGAAACAAAAGCTTCCTGCAGCTTTTTGCCCTGAACTAAAAAAATAAGTTATCTATAAAAGTTGTGTAACAAAATGAAGGAACTGGGTCTTTGCAACCTTTAGCTCTCCTGACTACCTGTAGAGTCCAGCTAGGATTTAAAGGTAGACTGTAGACTGCACTCTACAGGCAGTCAGCCAGGCAGCTAAAGCTTGCCAAGAGTGGCCTCCATTTTGTCACACAACTTTTAGACGTAAAAGTTTGTTTTTTTAGAGATTAATCATCTCCACCCCCTCTGTAATTCAGGAGAAAAGGCTGCAGGAAAGATTTTATTTCTTTGCTCCCTTCATTTCTCTTCTCTTCAGCTTGGTGTCAGGAAGGTTTTTACCTTCATCTAAATAATTTATGAGGACACATACTTCCCACCATGTGTATGCATCCATTGAGGGCTACATGCTGACTGTGGTCAGCCACACACAACCAACGAATCCATCTGGTGGTGATGCTATCATCTTTCTGATTTACATACTACTTTATGGTCTACTTTTTCAGATGTCTTACTTAAGTCCAAGTAAATTATGTCTACCACATTTCACTGGTCCAATGATTTAGTCAAAAAGATTGCATTTTGGCTTCTGGTTATAACTTTGCTTGCTTCTAGGTGTATACAGATTAATTGTAGATATCTTTTACAGAATTCTCCCAGATATTGATGTCAGGCTGATGGTCTATAGTTTCCTGAGTCCATTTCCCCCCCTTTTTTCCTTTTTCATGATGGGAACCATGTCACTCTTTTCCAGTCCCCTGGTAGTTTCCTGGTGCTCCAGGATCTTTGGAAGATATAATACAGTGGTTCCGAGATCACATCTGCCAGCTCCTTCAAAATCTTGGGATGTAATCCATCTGGGCCTGGAGATTTTCACTCATCTAGGGTAGGTAGTTGTTCTCTTTATCATTTTCTTGCCCATTTTGATCTGTATTCCTAATCTGTCTTTTAACAGTACTGTTTTTGATTGGCTGGACTTTTTTTTTTCAATTCAAAACTCAAGCTTGTTTTTGATCACTGATCAGAATAGACTGTACTAACTTTACAAATCCTAGCTTTGTTCACAAGAAACCATCATTTATGGTTACAAAAGAGTTATTTTCCGGTTCCTCAATCTCATGGTCAGATCATTGGACTGGAGTCTGAATTGCTTATAGCCTCAGGTCCATTTGAGGGGGATCAGGGCTCAAGGCCCCCAGATTTGTAACTATCTGTTTCACCTTTTCTCCCAATAAAGAGGTATGAATGACTGTTTAGAAGTATTCCCTTTGCTGGTTTGGGCCATTTCTATGCCATGTTTGTGCTTATTTCTACTATTGCTATTGATGTCCTAGGGAGGTTGTTAAGCGCTTAAGTTCTCAAAAAATTCCTTCCCATTAAAGGGAAAGTGGGTGTGTGGGGGAGGGGGTTCATCAAGATCTGAGCCTGTTGAGCAGACAATTTCGTAAGGCTATTGCCTTATTTGTCTGCACAGCTCCCCTACCTTAGTACATTCTCCACAGGCTGTGTGATTAGTTTTATCAGATGTCTGTAGAAAGCCCTTCAAAATTTCAATTTTGGTACAATTCCCTTTACAACATTATCCTTCTGTTGAGCCAAAGTCTCATTTAGTTCCACCATTTGGCTCTCTTGCAGGTGATAATCAGCTAGCCAAACATGGTAGTCATTTTTCAGTTTTTCAAAGTCTCTTTTTAAAGAGCAGTTCTCTTGACTGTAATTGCCTGAAGAGCTTAGCCATTTGGGTCAGCCCAACTCCCAATAGTACTGCTAACACTCCAAGTAAATCTTTCTGTTTCTTTCCACTTAATTTGTACGGTTTCCCAAATTCTATCTTAATATTTCTCCCTGAATATACTGATTTCATTTTCTCCTACAAGTCATCAGTAGGCAATCCCAACTTCTCAAGCAGTTTCTCCATCACTTCACAAAATACCAAATCGATTTCCCCTCCTCAGAATTCTCCAGTAGAGCTGTAGCCCGGGCAGTGATAAAGTATCTTTTTGTCAGTCATCCCAGATTTACACAAAGGCATAACTGATAACTCAAATAGTAAATTTAAACTGTTTAATCTGTGTGTTTCATTCTGACACCAATAAAAGTATTGCACACATTCCCAGGTTTGTTTTACGGACACTCACAGCCCTGGTCAACAGTTGGAAAATGATTAGGGTCATACTCAAACCACTTTCAATTGAACATTGAGGCACAACAGGTTCTTTGGAATACATGGAAAACCAGTGAATTTAAAGTACAGCAGAACTTTCCTGGTTACAATGCACATCTGCTATTCTTCCCCCCTGTGCATATGCATGCACCCATTAATCCACACTTACCCATATCCTTCACCAGCTAGAGCAATTTAAATCTGTTTCTAAAAGACTACAAAGAGTGGGCAGGCTTCAGTGGGCAGATTTCTTTGCTTTCTGAATCACAAGACTGGCAACTACTATTGCCTTGTTAACAGTCTGGTAGCTGTTGATGGGACTTGGTGGTGGGGAAGGGTTCCTTGTGCTCAGACCCAACTTCTATCTGGTTTGGGTGACATTTTTTTCCTCTGTTCCCCCAACAACTTGGTTCTTTCTTAACTACAGGTGGTCCCCAACTAACAACAATTCATTTAGTGACCCTTTGAAGTTACAGCGGCATTGAAAAAAGTGACTTATGACCATTTTTCACGCTTGCGACTATTGTAGCATCCCATGGTCAGATGATCAAAATTTGTTAGACACTTGGCAACTGACTGTTGCAGTGTGCCAGGATCACTTGATCATCTTTTGCAACCTTCTGGCCAACAAAGTCAATGGGGAAGACAGATTAAGTTAACAACCGCATTGCTAACTTAACAGTTCCAGTGATTCATTTAACAACTGTGTCAAGAAATGTCATAAAATGGGACAAAATTCACTTAACTTGCTTAGCAAACAAATTTGGGCTCAAATGCAGTTGTATGTTGAGGACTGAAGGAGGCAGACAAGATTCCTGGCTTTCCTGGTCTACCCTGCTTATGTGCTTCTTTAGCTATAGCTGCTTCAGCCGAGAATCCCACAGTAACAATTTTCCAGCAACAACTAAATCACTCCCTCTCACTGGATCCTCTGCATCCAACAAATTCTTCCCTAGTACTTTAAAACAGATTGTGAGGTAACTACAGTGATATTGAAGGTAGACAAATCTATCTGAAACAACACTGGAAATTTAGTCTTAACAAAAAAGCATAGTACAAGGCTTAAAAGTAATCTACTAAAATAATAAAATCAGCAATCAAGCAATTAACAAAATAACTAGATTTAAATTTAAAAAGGGAAAATTTCCCCCAGGATACATATAAATGTATAAGATTGTGGTACAGTTCCAGCTTAAAAAGGGGATGGAAAAAACAAACTAGCGAGCTTGAAATCCCTCCAGTGGAGGAAATAATGGAGGCCCCTTAAGAACTTTGAAGGCTTTATCTGAAGAGCTGTAAAGAGAATGCAGTTAGTCTGGTAGGCAAAAACAAATCCCTTTCCCCCCAATTTTGATCAGTTCACAGTGTCATTCTAGTTCTGGGCACCTGACAAAGACTGAAATGTTTCTGACCAGCTTCCACAGAAAGGAAAAGTATAAACCAACACCAAAATATCCAAAGTATTGAAACAAATTTTAAAATGCAAATGCACAATACACATCTCAAGATATTCAGATGAAATACATACTGTTGTATTTTAGACAAAATTACTAGTATTACTAATAATGTCTTAAAAATTCTTTTATTAAGACTATGTTCTCTTCTCAGATAACTTCCTGCACGTTCTTTTTTCTCCTTGTCAAATCCCCAAGCATTTGCTTAAATTCAATGAGCCCCTTGTTAGAGTAGTATCATCCCTATGTCAACCAAGTTCTGCTAGTTGTCTTGACTGGGCTAGAAACAAGTTTCTGTTCCCCTATATTTCTGTGTTCATGGGATTTCTTGGTGCAGTGGATCTCAATATTCTATCCTTGTTGCTGAACTAACCACCAAAATAATCACATTGTCCCACTAGCTACATTTAACCATAGCCTGCCTTGTTCTCAGACACTCTTGGCTTTTATAGGGTGTGCTTTTATAGAGATGATGGGACTAAGAATTGCACACTGGAGGGCTGAGTTTAGGAAAGACCTTCAAAACCTATGAACAAGATAATAAAGCCAAGTATATACACTGGCAAAGCTCAGACGCTCCCCAATTTCTACCCTCCTTTTCAATGCCATTTCTGCAAGAAGATTCTTCCAACCAAGCACTGATACTACTTTACTCATAGTATTACCTATTACTTTTGATTATACTTGTATGCTGAGACAATTATGTTGTCTCACAATAATCCACCTTGGCTTTTATTTTAATTTATATTCATAAGAAAGGCAGAAAGTAATATAATTCTCTGAGCGAAGTTCTGAGAAAGATCATGACAAGTTATATAAATAAGGCACATATGGTATGCAATAAGATCTTAATACATTGTAAGAACTTTCCCCCTCTATTTCTTGTTTACAAAAATTACTTGTTTAAAAGTACAAATGTTTCTGAATGCTATCACATATGTTGTACTTCACTCCAAGAGAAACTGATAAATCTCAGAAAGTCTTCCCAAAGGACTTTACTTGTCAGTCAGGAAAAGTTTTTTCCTCAGGGTGTGCTTCAATAAGAGTAAGTACTGTTCTGTAGAATTAATCCTATTCCATTCATAAATTCTGTTGTTCAACTCCACAAAAATATCCAACAGAGACAGCTTTCTGCAAGGAAAAAGGAGGGAGAGAGAAAAATAAATACCTTCAGCATGAGATTACATACATTTTATAAGTAAAAGCTGCAGGTGAACAGCTCCAGATTTTGCAAACATGTCCAGTTCTACCCTTCAGCTGTAGGTTATTCAACTACTCTTAAGGCAGTGGCTCCCAACCTTTTGGGCACCAGGGACTGGTTCCATGGAGAGAACCGGAGCGATTTTCTTTCTGGGTACCAGCGTGGGCATGGTTTCATATGCTGTGAATGCATGCATTCTGTGGATGAGGCTTCACTTGTTTGCGCAGCCCATTTTCTGGCATGCTGTGGCCTGGTGCAGATTCACGGACCATGGTTCGAGGACCTCTGCCCTAAGGCACACTCGGACTATGTGCAGTATTTGGGATGTTTGAGCATGCACAGATGCAAACATAGCACCTCCTTGCATGTAAATATGTTTAGGAGAACTTGAGGCTTTGTGTTTTGCATGGCTTCTCCCAAGTAAGAGCCACTCCTTGTATTACCTGGAGGATGTAACAGGGTAACATTTATTCATTGATGAATTCTTCAAGATGTTTTCCCTGCTCATGGGACAAGAAAGATGTGTTTGTATTAGTGTTTCCATCACTTGTCTGGAATAGAGGCCTTATGTGTTTATTAACCATCAGAAGCCCCTCAGTTCCCTTTTATAAAGAAATGTATATGGAGGACATTGCTCAGTTAGAGGGAAACCACTACATTTCTATAGCATATTTTTGACCTGTGTCAAAATTGTCTCACTTCTGTCACTCACTCTTTCTGCAGGAACCAATACCAATGCTTACCTTATTGCTGCAAACCAAGCACTGTCGGAATGCTGTTTTCATATTCCTATCTATTTTCCATTCTCCCAAAGAACAGCATGGCTCCTGCATGGCTATAGTATCTGACATAAACACCTACCTCTTCTGAGGATCCATCAGAAGGCCAGCCAAAGTGGAGAGATAATAGGACGATGAGCATGGGGATCTCTCTAATACAGAGGCATCCAATGTGCAGTGGCTCCAGAAAACGTCTGCTACTTGTGGGATTGTGCATAGATCTCCATCTGCCTCTGTCAGACTGGCATTTCCTTGCCAATTTGGGGACTCAACATAGTTTTGGATAAAAAAGAGCTTTGGTTTTCCTAAGAGATCAGGACACCTTTCGCCAGTAAAGAAATCCTTCAGCCTTTCCAATTGAAATCCTGGAACAATATGGTCTGTGCAGAATATATGTTGATGGTCTCCTCGACTGACAAGTATACAAACAAAACAATCTGCATCTTTGTGAGCTCTTAGCCTTGCTGTTTCATATAAATCATGCATCACTGCATCCATATTCAGAAACAATCGACAGTGAACTTCAAAGTGTAGTGATTTAAAGGTTTTCATCAACAAACCTAGAGAAAAAGAAGCAGGAGCAAGAATACCACGCCAGTTAGTAGGTTAGTGAATGTAAAATTTACCTGTATGGCCCTCAAATATGAAATAATTGGGGACAGCAAACGGTATCTTGGAATATTAAGGATACTATGGAAATACATAGGTAAGAATTTTTAGAGCTACAAGGAAAAAGATAGATAAGGAGACTCATGAAATCTACACATCAATAGTGCAGAAGCTCAGGAAAAGCCCGTGTTACTCAGTGTAAGATTCTGTAAATACCCATAATTGAGGGCTGCAGCAATCTAACATTTGGCAATAAAATTCAAGAAAACTGGTCTTATAATCAATGTCCCTAATTTGTACTTTATCATTAACTAGCTGGATACCTGTGCTTCGCAAAGAAACTGTGATCGGGCTATGCAAGAGAAATTCAGTTCACAATCCGTTGGCTCAGTGGTGGTCAGTGATTGAAACACATACTGTAAGGGATTCCTTTCCCTTTCCTTCTTTCCTCCTTTCCTTTTTTTTCTTTCCTCCTTTCTCCTATCTATCTATCTATCTATCTATCTATCTATCTATCTATCTATCTATCTATCTATCTATCTTCCGTTACTAAGGTAACGGACTGTGAGGCAACTGACAGTTGGAACAGACTTCTTTTCAGGTGGGGAGGGGGAGTAGAACTCCTTAGCATCAGAGCGTGTTAATTACTGTATTAAGAAATATTAATGATCCGATGGTCATTTCAAAACATGGTTTCTTAGCAAGCACCTAGTAGCCAAGAGGACCATACATGCCAAATTTCAAGTTTGTAAGGCTTTACAGTTCTGGAGATTTCGTGATGCTGCGTGAGTGGTATTTCGCTTTTAAAGATAGATTTGGCTTTCTCAACATTTCCCAAAGGTTAAATATCCAGAAGAAAGGGCAAGACTACATAATTCCTCCATATCAATTTGATACCAATGAGACTGGTAGCTGTCTATCAGCAGCAGGGGATCAAGACTTAGAAGGAAAGCCAAATGTTCCCATATTTCCCAGAAAAGTATATTTTGCACACCCTACTATTTATTTTTAGACATTATGCTGTTGTGACAAATTACGCATACCGAAGTGACCAAACGAATGTAGTGTAGCAATTCTGGCAGGAAGGAGCAACTTGATTTCCATTGCACTTACCTGCATCATTGCCAATGCAGTCAATAATCAGGCAGACTCCTAAAGGTTTGCTTTGCATTCTGTACTTGTTACAACCCTGCAAAAATAACATCATGAATGAAGCCTCTTACTCTAAATCATCAGCACAGCACTTCCTGACTATTTTGTATCATCTAATTAGTTTTGCCTTTGTGTGGCAGAAAACAGCAAGGAATAATGGCTTCTCAGAGCCCTTTCTAAAACATGGGCCTTGGGAGAAGCATTACATTCTGGAGAGCTATGCAGTACTTCAAATTCAAAGGCAAAAAAGACAAGGGGCACGTGTAGTGTGTGTTTGCCAAACTTGAAACCAAATAAAGATGTTTCCAGAATTATACCAGCTGTAGTGAGCACACTGAGAAAAGATGCAATAGCCATCAAGAAGTTGCAGGTAGCTATTTACACATTGTTCACATTCAGCAAAAAACAATTTTCTGCCTTTGCATTTGAAGCACAACACAATTCTAACATTTTGCCTTGAACCAAGGTGTTCTGTGCTGACTGCTTCCTTTGTGTAACTCTACCTGGGCTCAATTCTATACTGATCAATACAGTACCAAGACATGTTACATGTACAAAGACACATACTTTTATGTGTGTCTAAATACATATCTAGGAATACACACACGAGATTATCAATCTTTGACTCTATAAGCAGTATTCTGCCCATGGGGATCCTGACACATAAAAACAGGAAGAAATTTCACTAATTCTCCCAATTATTTTTTTTTAAATTTGTGCTGGAAATTTGGAAGAGTCTCCAGAACAACAAGAAAATTGTCAAGGAAGGAACTTTCCTGTTGATGGGACAGCTCAGAATTGCAGAATTTTTCTCCAATAATCTGTCCCAGGACAGTTTTCTCTAACCTTTGCCCCCTCAATATGAGGAAGGGTTGACTTTTTCTTCCCCAGATGTCAATTCAATTCAGAGTGATCTGAGTCAGAAATTTTCTCACTATGAATAATTTGGGAAGTCCACGGGCAACACCCAAGTACAGTATGAAGTGTATGCAAACTTGGAATGAAAAGTTATAGATTGGACTCCAGCCACCAAATACTCACAGACTAGTATAAAAATAAATTGTCATGCAAACAAGAAGCCAATTGCAGAAGCCAGTATAAAGGGATTTAAGGAGGCTGGATTTCTTATAATTAGCTTTCATGTTTTTCGGTGTTTACTGCTACTGACTGTATTCTATTTTGCATTCCAGTTTGTTTTCACTTTCCCTCTCCATAGTGGGGAACATGTTGCAATGCATTCCATTGTTTAAAAAGGCAAGGGAAATACAACTTTTAACAGACCAACAACTTTTAACAGACCAAATAAGGCAGAAACTGAAAATGCATCCAGTTATTTCCTAATGCTATATCACTCTTTTAATTCCTAAAATGCTTCCATACTAAACAAAAAGATGTGTACTGCTTATCATAATTTTGCACAATACCTGTACTTCTGTTTCTGGAATGGATATGTGAATCTGTTCTGCTGTAGATATAATAAAAATGCCCGTTAGTTGCATTCTGCCTACATTCTTCAGAATATGAAACCTAGTGAAAACTCATGCAAGTTTATATAAAGTTAACAATCCTCTCCAAACCGTTAGTCTGCATAATGCCTTTCATACCGGTATCTATTGGCCATGCTAAATAGGAACAGGAATCAAAGTTCACACATTTAAAGGACAGTAGGTTGCAAAGCTTTAGGATCACAACATTTTAACTAGCCAAACTATCTTGCCAACTCTATCATTGTCAGATGAAAATAAAACACCCAGGAAGGCACCAGTGACTGAAAGGGAGTTCATGATCTATGTCTCTTAAATGAGATTTTTAAACTATATTGAGCATATACTAGAAAAGGGTACTCTGATGGGGTAACTGGGGATTGTAACGGGATAGTAACAATTTATCCAAAAAAGATAGGCAGTGAGTAGAGTTGGGTTTAGAAAAAAAAAAACAGTTCAAATACTTAATTAAGGTTTTGTTTTTTTACAAATATTCAAAAAACACAAAATGCAAGATGTATTATTCCCAAGTAGCCAGGGATGGAATGGCTATAAAGATATAACAGGGCTTACCCTGGACAGCACAGGCTCCATTCATTCTTTCCTTGTTCACAGGCTGTAAAAATTAAATATCAAATCACTTTTTGTTTCTGGTGGAACACTTTTATATTTGCCTGGTTGTGATAGCAGAAAAAGCATATTCTAGACAGGTAATTAGGAAAAAAGATCTAAAATACAAACTGCTTAATAATAATTTTGGCTTTTAAATATGATTACACAAATCCATTCAGAGTAAATCAATCAATGGCTAATATCTCTCAAACTCGATAGTGTCACATAACATCACGTATCGCAACCTTTTTTGCCTTCGTAGAGCTGAGGTGAGCGTGGCCTGAATGTGATGTATCCAGCCTGCGGGCCGCCAGTTTGACACCCTGCTCTAAGAACTAATGGAACAGTCTTTTTCACAGCTACCATATAGTATTTCTTAGCATCAGTTTTGTACAGCCACCATAAGCTGATTGAAATATTTGACCAATCAGGTAAGAAATATAAGGCTAGACTGACTAGACCGTCCTCTAATCTGGCAGATCATTTTTTATTCCTTATCCTACGGCATGTTTTGCCCAGGAAGATACAGTTCATACATATCTGCTTGCTCTTTTGTAACGGAGATATTATCTGGCCTGCACTTGAAGCACACGCTATGCAGCACATAGCAGGGTTTCTGACTGAGGAAAAATAACTCAGAAACAAGAATCTGTTTCTGCAAACATTTTGCATCCTCCCATTAGGCTAGGACAGACCGAGTCCGACTGCTCTGAATTTGTGATCCTCATTCTTATGGTTCTATTCACTGATAATTCCAACCCTCTCTTTTTATCCCAGTTAAGCTTTCCTCCATGAAGAAGGTGCTTCTATAGCATAGTTTCTACCCATCCTCTTTTAGGGAAAAACAAAAAACACACAAAATTGTCATTAGCTGAAAAGGAAAATCAAGCAGCACAGAACTAGTTACTGACTCAGTGAATGGCTGGTGGAGAGGAGGTAAACCCACATACTCTCCATGGGGATAAGGTGCTGGGTTCATACAGCATTTCAGATACATTTGTTATGATCCTTTATGGGGGTGTAGAAATAGGTTATATACATTTAAAAAAAATAGTACACTGGAGTATATTGATCAAAAGTTTTGGGGATTTGGTATGAGTCAAACTCACCAATTTAATCTCATCACTGCAGTTTTTAGACGATTGGTTGATTTATCAATTGCACCGATTTATATAGCTGCCCATCTTGCAATGGCTTTTTTTTTTTACTATGGTAACTAAAAGTGCATCACAAATACAATCTGAAAAAGAAGAAAATGCTACTCTGGGGCATTCTGACATCTGTCCTGGTCACTCTTCTTAAAGAGTTTTTGTTTTCAGCATGGCAAGAAGTGGGCTTTGGAGAGGCAGCTAAGAATGGAAGGGTGTCTGTGCATCCCAAAGGATGGCCTGAATCCTCCATCTTTCAAGTCCAGTGGGTATATATGGAATTCTGAGAGCTCCAGATACAAAATTCTGGAATTTTGGGAGATCACTTAATCTCCCAAAATGGTTACTATTGGGAAAGGGAAAGTATCCTTATTAAAATAGCTGTCCTAGCAGGTAAAGGCCTTTTCAAATTAGCCATTTAACAAAACAACTTGAAATGCTCCTTAACTCGCCACTGAGCAGGTTTTCCACCTCCTCGTTTCTCCTGGTCAAATGGGCAAATTTCAAAACAAAACATTGTATCAAAAAACTTTCTGGGAAACAAAGATAATGATGGAACTAATTTTAATTTGGCTTAAATCCTGTCCCCCTTTTTAAAATTGTTTGTTTAAAACATCTCTAATACACTATACAAAAAGATACAAAGGGGGAAGAGAGTTCCCTACTAATTTCATCAACACAAGTCCTTTGATGCTGAAAACAAGAAAGCACAGCTTTTAGGCCAACTCATTAAGGTCACAGCTGATATTAGAAAATGATCAATCCCATGCAATAAACTCCTTCTTTTCAGTGGTTAAGGTTGCAATTTGTCTATAATCTTATAATGCACTTACCTCTGGAGGGTCAGCTAGGGATAACTTAGGTAAGGACATCTGAAGCGTGTTTGTATTCATAGTTGGAAAGCACACTGGAACTGAAAATGGAAGAGATCTCAGAAATTACATCAACAGTGGTTATTTTGTAAAACAACTGTTCTGCTCAAGTCTCTTCTACCTCTACATGCTGCATGTAGTTTTATTTAAAATCCCATCACTACACTACCCTAAGAAGGAAATCCTACCATTTGCATCAAAGAATGTTTATATTTCTAGTATTTATCAGAAAAAGTTCTTGATATTTGAATTATGGGAGTTGTTAAATCTATGTGGTGCTAAGAGTCAACATTTTGATGGCATTAATCAATGCATTTAATAGCCTGTAAGTAGATGAAAAATAGAAGTAATACAGGTAGACATTGATTTACAACCACAACTGGATCAGAATCTTGGTTGTTGAGCATCAAGTGAGTCACTCACATGACTGCTTCATTCAGTAACAGAAATCCTGGCTCTCCTAGTTGCAGTATTTTAAGCAACCATGTGAATTGTTAGATAGACAGAGCAAAAGTAATGCCTAGAGAAGAATGCCTGAAGAAGAATGCTATTTCCCCTCCATGTGTGGAAAGATCCTGCCTTTATTTTTACAAATAACTCAAGAAAGTAAACATATTTAACATATCTTCCTCTTCCTATTTTTCCCACAACAACCCTATGAAGTGAGTTGAGCTGAGAGGGAGTGACTAGCCCTAGGTCACCCAGTTGGCTTTCATGCCTAAGGCAGGACTTGAACTCAGAGCCCTTGCTTTCTAACCTAGCGCCTTATCCACAAACCAAACTGGCTCTCAGTCTAGACCAAAATGGCTATTTCTTAATAATTTCATTAAGAAAAGCACAAAGCCCATGGTGCTAGTTTCTTTTTTTCCTTCTTTTAATTTATTTGGCAATCATAAACTTACTCTTTACAAAATTTTCAGCCTCTTAAAAAATAGGAAAGGAGTAAGAATAGATACACAACATTGTTCAAGTATTGTGATCAAAGCTATCCACTATTTCACTGCTCTGCATGGTAAGCTAATAGCCCTGTATAGACACTGATTGCTGCTCATGTATGTGAGGAGAAGCAGAGAGATCTTCTAACATATCCTCATTACCTGCTAAACTATAAAGGCCGATGCTTGGAAGGATGGGTAGTACATGTTCCATATGTTTGTAGACGCTCAAGATTTAGAATGAGGGAAAAACCAAGGCACAGAATATTAGAACAGAAAGCTCTAAGCTCTACTTGATGTCTGGAGGATTGTTCATATAGGTAACCAAAATCCCAAGGAACAAGTTCATTCCTGCATTCTCCCTTCCCAAATTCTCATTACGTGAGAAATAAATTTTTTATATATTATTGTACTGCTAATATTACCATTTTCAGCTAAGACTTAAATGGGTTGATGAGAAGATGAAATTATAGTTTTGTATTGTTTCCACATTTCTGGACTCAACAACTTGTTTAGATACTTACTATTAGCAGCATTCCTATGTATGTTTACATATCAATAAGCCTCACTGAGTTTGGTACAATTTTCATCCAAGTAGTCCCAGAGATTCCTCCAACTACGGTAGGTAGGTAATGCAGAACTGTCTGTCAGTGAAGACAGCAAACTATGAGAATTAGCCTCTAAAGCTGAATGGCAAGACAGAGCAAATCTTACCTTCTAGTTTGTACTTTTGAATCTTTTTTGCCAAGTCTCTCCTGTGAATGGTCAGGAAGCAATTTTCTATTAAATCCAGATGCATGGGAGATATCAGGTCCAGCTTTTCCAGGTCAGTAATAATTGCCAGAAAACTCTAGAAAAATCAGACAATAATTGTAAAGGAGAAACCAACACCCTCATGATAAATGATAGTTATATATTAAACATTCATGGAATATAGAAAGATTGATAGTACAGTATCTGTCTCCCCTACTTAGGTCAATATATTACTTTACAAACTTTACCCTATACTAATCCTGCAAGGGAGTTTTTGGAATTTCCAGTTTTACTAATGAGGAAGGGATTACACAACACAGTAGCTTGAACTTGAAACTAGCAGCAGAGTAAATTCATTTCAATGAGCAAGCTGGAACCAGGATGTTTCACTCCAACACATCCCAGTACCTCTCTATATATTTTAGAGCACGATACCAGATTGGCTCATAGTTAGGATGACAGAAATTCCAAATCACCTGGAGGGCCCAGAATGGAATTATACTTTTATTACAAATCATTCTAAGAAACATACAATTGGTGAAAGGGACTGCTGAGCAGTTGTCAGTATCAAGTAAAATGAAATAAAAACAGTTCTGGATTAAATTAATCTACCAGCTAAAATTCTGCTTCATGTAGTGAAGTGACAATAAAGACAAAAAAAACCCAAGTGACAATAAAGACAACTGGAAGTCATTAGTAGCACTGGTAATTCCCAAATGAACTTGCTTGCAGTTTCAGTATTTTATTATCACTGACCACCTAGATAGAAATCAATATTCTCAGTATCTTAATGCAGGAACAACTGTACTGTTAAGTGGACTTTATGGAAGAGAAAGAGAAAATGCTATTATACTGTACCTATTATGCTGAGGAGCTATTTATTCATTCTTTCATTTATAATTTGAAGTGGCCTAATTATAACAGAAACCAGCTTTCTATCCCATTAAGTTTACTGCTTTCTATCCCACTTTTGATTTAGCACAATCTTTCCAAAGTTTGATTTATAAAGCATACATCATAGCTGCATCGTGCATGGTGCCCTGTTACACCTGCATATGGGAAGGAGGCAGAGCCAACAGATAAAAACCAGGACATCCTTGTTCCTTTCTCTGTGTTCATTCACTGTAAACACACAGAGAACTGTGATGAATTACTATCATGCTCATGTTAAGTTTACCTTCTCCTTGTGCGATGTACCAAGATGATTTTTCAGAAGGAAAGAGAGAGACCTCAAGTCTTCTTTTTCCAGATCTTCATTGATTTCAGTCATCAACACCCTGCACACAAACCCAATTTGTAATCAATTTAAAAGTAAATTAATTTTAGAAAGGCTTTGCTCTCCTACCTAGGGGCTGTGTGTGTTACATATTATTATACAATATTCCTTTCTTAAACTATATTTTAACCACATATGTATTTTTCAACCAACAAGTATTAATAGTTAAGAGCAAGACGGGTGGGATTCTACTGGTTCTGTCCGGCCCTGTAGAACCGGTAGCGCTGAAGAGCAGCTGACATAGAACTGGTTCTATGTCTGCTGCTGTTTTGGCCCACCTGCCCGCCCGGGCTCTTACCTGACCTTTATTTCATGGTTTTTCAACCTTAGCTGCTTTGCGCAGCACAGCTCTGGTTGAGAAGGCAGGAAAATTAGGGCTTTTTCAAATGCTGCGCACAGCGCTGCTCAGCTGTCCAGACAGCAAGCTGACGATGTTTCACACATGCGTGCAAATCACTGAACCGGTAGTTACACCGGTCAGATCCCACCCCTGGAGCAAGACCAAATGAATAAGAAGAACCCCACCCAAACAAAAAAATACCAAGAGTAAAAATAGAGAACATGGCTTAATAAAATCAGGAAAAGGTATTCAGGAACAAATTGATATTTGAAAGCTATTATGGTTATTTTGGACTATAATTCTTATCAGTCCTACACAGAATAGTGAGGTATGCAGTTCACTTTGTGTTCTGCCGTCCACGGAGAATAATATTGGTGTGGGCAATATTGAATTAATTGGGCTAGTAATCTAACAGTGCACAGCAGCTTCCCATAACAATAATATATCAATTTTTCTTTTACACAACCTTTGTACACCATAAATATATTCATTGCTAAAACTCAATTCATGTATGAATATGAATGAAGACAGGGATATTTTGGATATCCTGCTAAATTCCAACTCTACAGATTTTGATGACTCTTCTGACATACCGATGGCTTATTACCTGAATTTCAGGTTTTTACACTAGGACAGATTCCCCATTCTACAGCCTTCCAGATTGAGACCAAAGCTCTCATAAAATGCTAGTTCTGACTTATTTGGGATGCTCCAATGCCTGCAATGGGCTGTAATTTGCCCTGCATCTCATGTAGGATTGTTGAAAATTCTTAAGATGAAAACAGTCCTTGCATTAGTTGTGGTAAAAAATAAAATAAAAAATAAAGGATATCAGAGCAATTTTATATTTCATTATAAAATCAGGGGTGGGATGCTACTAGTTCTGCCCAGCTCTAGAGAACCGGTAGTTCTGTGTCTGCTGCTTTGTGTGGCCCACCTACCCGTGCTCTTACCTGACCTTTATTTCCTGCTTTTTCAACCTCAGCTACTTTGCATGGCACAGCTGAGGTTGAAAAAGCAGGAAAAAAATGGTTTTTCAAACGCTGCGCACCCGCGCGCAGCACTTATCAGCTGTCCGGGCAGCACAGCTTTAGGTGTATTACGTGCGTGCGCAGCGTGTAAAACATAATCACCAAAGCAGTAGTAGCACCGGTTGCATCCCACCCCTGTATAAAATGTTTACCATACAAGTTAACTTTGGTTTGGGTTTCAGTTGTTTACTCGATCCCTTGAACAAATAATTAGTGTAAATAACTGTGATTTCTCATACCTATGGTGGCCTGAATGATCAAGCTGCATGAATGGTATATTTATTTTTTTATTTTAAAAGATTTATATTAAATTTCTATAACCACCCATCAAAGTTGATAATTTATGGATCACTAACATTATTTATAACCTAATACTGGATCACTATTCTCCCAAAATCATTTTTCAGTTTATGGAAATAGAATTAAGATCTCACAGAATTTTACAATTCTGGTGTTATCATACAACAGAACATTTTCAAGAGAAGCAATTCTTAGAAACAGAAACCAGTGGAAATAAACTGTCCAATATAGAGGTGTAGGTTTTTCAAAAGCCCAGAATGCTCTTCAGCTTAGCTCACCTGTATTTTGACAACATCTGAGAATGCTTGGCTAAATTGGCTTCCACAGCTGCTCTTCCAGTCCCCAGGAACTTCCTTAACAAGTCAAATCTTTTCAGCCTGTATAATAGTTCAGATAAGCTGATGGTGGACAGCATCTCCTTTTCATTCAAAGTTGTCAAGAGTTGTAGGACATCAGACATAGGTACGTCAGGCATGAGATCGCTGCACAAGAAGAGCATGGTTTCCTTTTCATCTGTATCCAGTTCCTGTTCAAGCTGGTAAAGGAGGGATGCTGGCATACTGCAAAATGTCATCACAGGCCACTATCCCTTTACAGTTCTCTGTGTATGTTTTAAACAAGAAAAGCCACGTCATGAGGCTTGCTACTTAATGCAGAGTCTGCCTTGCTTGTTGATCTTCAGTATCCAGGCTTCAATTTATGCTTTATACATATATATATCAAAAGACCATTGACAAGAAGAGAAGACCTAGAGAAACCCAAATCATTTTAATCACACACAATGATTAAGTTCACTGATGGCATTCCTTCTGCCATCTCATCTGCTGCTACATTTGTTCATTTGCTCAGGTTGGGAACAGAATGAACCTTTTCAAATTAAATAATGCTGAGGATGAATCAAAACGGAATATCCAGTTTTCAAAAAACTTCTCACTATCACACCACTTAGAATGCCCAGAGGAACTGAAACTGAAATTAAGCAAAAGGTACAGAATGAAAATGGGAAATCACAATATGCCATTGATGTCCATAAAATGTCTCTTTCAGTAAAATTATGCTTTATGAAAAAGAGATTTAACTCTTCAGGAAAACACGTGTTTTGCATACAAACAGGATATCTGAACAATCTTTGGGCATTTCCACAGAGAACTGGAAAAACTGTCACTTGAAGTCCTGGGGAACTAACATTGTGAACATTACTGAATAGGATGGGCTGACTTAGTTCTTATACAGCAGCTTCCTCTGTTCCTAACTTCAAATTCTAACAGTAGGTTTTGTATCATGCTCCATTTAGAATATTTACAGAGCATTTAAAATATTCACAGTGTTTATATTACTATATTTAATGGAAAACGACTATGAGTTTTAAGTCTAAGAGGTCTGCAGGGGGCGTGCATAAGCGCACCAACGTGCCTACCATCCCTGTCCTGTTGTTTCTTTTAATTATCTTATAATTGCTTGACAAAATAAATAAATAAATAAATAAATAAAACTTCACAGGTCAGAAAAAATGATTTATATGCAAAAATTCTGTGCAATACTCAGTTTTTCCAGTGATCAAAAAAGAATTGTTAACCAATCCAGATACCCTGATGCCTCATTTAAAAAAAAAAGTATGCGTTGTGTGTGTGTGTGTGTGTGTGTGTGTGTGTGTGTGTGTGTGTGGAGATCCCTAAAAAACGCATATACATATTCATGTCTGTCTCATGGAAAAGTTTAAAGTATTGTAAGTGCCCCTGCTTATAACTGATTCCCTTTCTGCTGTTATGTAGAGGGAGGTTTATTATATAAAAATTAACTTTTTTTCCTTGTATCAGCATAGATTTTGAGTAACTGGCCCCAAGTCACCCAGCTAGCTTTCATACCTAAGGCAAGACTAAAAATCTCATGATTAAGATGTCTAATTGTCATAATCAATAATAAACTGACATATGTACATACATTCATAGCACTATTAGAGCTTGGAAGAGAGGAAGCATATTTTTATAGGAAAAGATTCAGGATCAACATTTGAAAAACATTAACAAAGATACCAAAGCTGCAATTCCATGCTTCTAAACATGAAAACAAATCTATAGTAATAACTTTAGAGTAAAAGTGCATAGAATTTACACCGCCAGGATTTAAACATCGAAACATCTGCAATCTGATACTGAAAATACTACAAATATTCACCAATTACCAAAAGCCTATTATTCCTATAAATTTAAGACTGATTTATACCCAGAGACTAAGTTTTTTTTTTCATAACTCACAATCACTGTGTATAGTTCAGATTTAGTTTTCAAGTGTAGTTTAGTTTTCAAGAGTGAAATGAGTCCCTGTGAAATCAAGAACATACATAAAAGGGAGGGAACAGAAAACTAGGTCAGCTCCCCCCCACAGCTACACAGAAAATTCCTGTTTGTATTGAGGAGGGACTGAAGGAATGAAGGACAAATCACATCCTTAACATTCCAGGAATTGCAAGCCTACCAGATAAGGGCAGTTACAGCCTTTCAGTTTTGCAAGCCAAGGATTAGCTACAAAATCTGCATTCTTCTAAATAACAAGATATTTCTAATAATGAATGAAATACGCTAGAAAGATTCAGAAAATATGCATGCTGTGTGGAAACATTTCCAGGCCCATTTAGACTGCAACTAGATACACAAATAAATCTTCAATGAGTTTTAAGCACACATGACAAAAGCTGCCTTCTATCTGCCAGATTTGCACACTACCCAGTCATAATATGATTTTGACTGTGTTCTGTAAATTCAGCCAGTTGTGCTTTACACAGTAAATCACAATTTAGAAATAATCACTGGACCTATTCACATGACATACTGCATTAAAAAAAATCTTATAGCTTGTGCATACTACCATATCCTACATCCAACCATGTTCTGTATTTTAACTTTTGATGCTCACTTTATTTTTTACAAACCATTATGGGTGAGTTAACACAATCCACTTGTAAATCAAAACCAAGCAAATTACATTACAGCCACAGATAAGTAAGCAAATTCTTTGGATTAGGCCTGTTCCATATTCTTAAATTGGATGAAACCAGGAATCATGTGTAAAGCAGCCAACCAGAAAGAAGATAAAGAGTGCATGGGGCTGAGGCTTGAAAATTGTGGTCTCCATATTGTGCAATCAGTTCTGTGTATATTTTTAACCTTTCATAGAGACTTAAATAAATAAAAAATAAGCTTACTATTTCAGCATTTGCAAATTGAATTAGCAGTAAGATATACAGTAAAGTATAATTGGTGACTAATTTCAAACCATGTACATGTCATATCTCCCCCCCCATTAGTCAATGTTATGCTGTTACTAAGCAAATTTTATACTGTATGCCTTTCAGTATTTTCAGTTTCCTTTCTAAAAAATGACTGAACTTTTACAAACTGGCGGATTTCCCTAAGATTCTATTGAAAGTATGATTCTGTCTACCCTCCCCTGGAAAAAGGCCTCAGTTCTGTGTACTGCAACAGAAAGAGGGAATAAAACTACTTTTTAGTTCAGGATCCAGAAAACACTTGGGGCCTATGCTTTTACAATAGTCAAGATTATTATTTTCCCTTGATTCATCTTAATACAGTACATTTATATTCATCTTAAAATATATACTTTTACAATCTAGCTGTGGTTGTTTCTCTATTGAAGTAAGGTGGTTCTGGAAAGAAAAGATTGACTTTCCATTTTCAGATTTTCCATTTTCACACAAAATGTTATGTATTTCCTGCATTGTAAATTAGGTTATATCAAAGTGGGTGGTCAGAACACAAAGGGTGGGAAGAGCTGCCAGGAGGCTGCTTTCTATGAGCAGGCTTACCAGTTTAATGCAAACTAAGAAGCCTTTTTTGTTTTTGTATGCTACTTTTCTTTTCAAAGGGAGCAATCAAGGTTGGAGAGCACAAAAATTTAACTCTGATCTTCACTCTGCAGATAGAATTACAAATAGGAAGTAAAGGATTGAGATTATTGGGAAGAGATCATCAAAAGCAGAAAAAGTAATCATGCAAAAAAAAAAAAGATTTTGCAAGCTATAGTATTTCAAGAGAAATTGACTTAAGGCAAAGAAATACCTTTTACTTCCCATCTGACTACTGAAAGAAACAGTAGTTCATCCTTCCACTAAAATGTGTTTTAAACTTTTCCTTCAAATTTTCGTCAATTTTTTAATTTCCAATAAGGTTTTATTTTCTAACGCTATGTGGTTCTATCACTTTTTTGTTTGACGTAAAGATTAAAGGTGTACATTTATTTCTTGCACAACTAAGGCCTGATAATGAGAGGGTGAGGTGCTCAATCAATAAGCCCCATCTGACTTTTTGTATGTTATGGACTCTAGTATGCCATGCCCCCTTCTCCTCCACTATCTCTCAGTTTACCCAAATTCATGTTCATTGCTTCAATGCTTCAATCTAATCAGAAGGGGTGTGTATTGTAATACAATTTCACGTTATCATTTAAAAGGATTATAGATTTTCAGAATTTGAGAAATCCTCCTTGAATTTATCACTGAACATTACACATTTTAAGAGGTTTTCTTGAGGAAATTCACAAATATTAGTAAATAGAAAGGACTACTTCCTTCTTAAGAGTCACAAAGACATGATGGAACATAACAATGGCTAAAATAGAAGGCTTCAGATATCAGTCTGATGGTTAGTTAAGGAAAGTCCAGACTAGAGCTCCAAATAATTAGGATTTCCCCTCAAATACTGCCAAAAACACCTTGTTGTTAAAGTGAAAGCTATTCTTTTAATCATAGTAATTTAATGAAGGATACCATCAAAAGCAGAGGAAACAATCCTACTCCAATCTATATTTAGAATAATTAGTGTCTCGTGCAGTTCTATTTAAAATCTTTTGTGACAAAAAAAGAAAACTAAAATTAAAGGAATCCATCTGTCCTTATTTTGTCCTCTTTTGAAAAAACTCAGGAGGATCTGACTTCATATTCTGATCAGAGAGCACCAGAAATCCCAGAGCTTTCAAATAAATAAAAATCCCACAAACATCTCCTGTATTATGGCCAAGAAAACTTCCTGGAGGTTGTCGGTAAAGTCACCAGCAAAGCTCTGCCAAAACAAGTTTTGTTTTCCTTTTATAATCTTACATTGGCGCTTACAATCAATGAATATAGTTTATTAAATGTATTAAGTAATTTCTGAATGAACTGTTACGCAGATCCATAATAAAAAAAATGAAAAAACGCTCCCCTCGGCCGTCGGGAAGGAGAACCGGCAGCGAAACGGACCTTCAGCTTAAACCGAAACGAAGACGTTGGGCCCTGCATTCTTCTCTCTTCCAACTAAATCAGACTATACGCCTAGCATTTCCGTAACACAAACGCCCTGCGCGTTCGTATAAGGACGAGAATCGCGGAGCTTCTCCTTGGCGACAAAGCTTCCCTCTCCGCCACTACGGACTTACACTGCCATAAGCTTTTGTTTAAAACGCATGGATAATAAGGCCGTCTCTTTTCCGCCGCTTCTCAAAGGCAGCGAACGTAATGAACTTTACTCAGGAGTAAACTCCCCGCGTTCATCCCTTTGCGCTCAGCCAAAGCGCAAAGGGCTAGTCTAAACGCAACCTTCTAAGCAGTGCTCGCTTGGGACAACACCCTTATTGCATGCGGCGGCGCTTACTCCGGGGAAACTGGCATCCTAAGGTCAAGCGCCTCTTTCCTTTTCAGGCAGAGACGTGTGCGCAACGAATCTCCTGAAGCGGAGACGGAGTTAGCCCGGATTTTTGTTGCCCAGGCGCCTCGAGAAGATAGATCGCTTCTCTTCTCCATGAGCTCCAGCAAACGCCTAGGACCTAGGTCCACGGACGCCTCATTCCCCACTTCGCAGCCAGCTCTACTCACAGCCAGGGCGCCCTCTCCGCTCTGCTCTGCAACTCCTCAATACGGCAGGCTCGCCATTTCGGGAAGCAACAGACTTACTACACGCAGTTGGTTGAAGGTGACGTTAAGCTTGGGAGCCGCCCAGCTCGAAATAACGCGGCCTGCGTTCGACTGACGAATGAAAGGACCAACAAAATATTACTATTTTGGGGGGAACGGGAGAAGATACGTTGTAATTATATTTGTAATTACAATTCGCGTTGAAGTTTGTTGCTAGGAGTTTGTTTTGGTTCTACAACCGGAATATATGAATATGCTGTTTTATACTTATGATGGCATTCAGTTTGGCAGGGGATCGATAAGACTTAAGTGGACTTTATCATCGCAGCTCCCCTCCAGTGTGATGTCCTAAATAAAAGCTTTTTCTTCACAAGAAGATACCTCTTGTCCTGCTTTTCCTATCGTGCATCCACAGAAGTTAACGATCTACAGTATTATCAATGTATTTTATCACAAACTTCTTAAAAAGATATTTAAAAGAAACAAAAATAAAAGTCGCAAATCAAAGATTCTCTAGTCATATTGGTAGAGATAGGAGACATTTAATTCTGTGATATATTTTATTCATTTTAGTTTGTTATAAAATATTTGCATTACATTACACTACACAGTACTTTCTAGATTAAGTAATCTTATTTCAAGTCTTTGGAATGTTCTATGTGTCATAATGAGTACTCATTTTCTCAATTATGAAACAAAATTCTGTCCATTCCATAAAATAACAGTTCCCCACCTTTTTAAACATTTTAATTTTTAGACTTTTATTAGGCAGAATGGTGATCAGATTTTAACTTTATCAAACTATTTTTCAAGAAAGATTATATACTTCAATTGTTAATTTTTGTGGTAATTATTTCTGATGGCATAGCTTTTAATACATGGTAAACTGAAACAACTGCCTGAAAATTTTTTTGATTATAATATACAACATGTTTCAGGAAAAAAGTACAGGTCCTCCACTAAACAATAATGCATTTAGTGACCATTCAAAGTTACAACTGCACTGAAAAAAAGTGACATGTCCATTTTTCACACAATTGTCTAGCATCTCCTTGGTCACATGATCAAAAATCAGATGCTTGGCAACTGGTTCATATTTATGACAGTTGCAGTGTCCAAGAATCAAGTGATCACCCTGTGACGTGCAAAGTCAATGGGGAAGCCAGATTCATGTAACAACCCTTTTACTAACTTAACAACTACAGTGATTCACTTCACAATTGTGGCAAGAAAGGTTGTAAAATGGGGCAAAAATCAAATTTCACTTTAACATCATACATTTTGGGTTCAGTTGTGGTCGTAAGTTAAAGACTACCTGAAGGAATACTGATTAAAAAAAGGAAATCCAAAACTAGCCTTCACCTGTTTTATTTTGCTCCACTTTAGCAGTTTTAAATTTGAAAGCCTTGTTATTACTTCTTGTTGCTCAAAATACAGATTTGGGTTTATGTTCACTCAGTTCTCTCACCATTATGCTACTAATGCTGACTATAAAATGTTTACACAAATTGGAAATCCTCACAGAAGCAGGTTATAAGAATTGGTAAGGGAATCCTACTTTGGAAGTACTATGGTAAATTTTAATACTTTATATCTTTGTAAAGAGAAAATGATTCTTTAGTATGGCTAATATACTGTATTTTTCCTCAAGGCTTTAACAAAAGCCAAGATAATTAATATACACTATACTTTATTAATAATCAACATGCAACTATCTGAAATAGCCAGCATCTAGACAAAGCATTGAATACAGAATTACAGAATATATCTTTTTTTCTATCATAGAAAACATTATTTTGTCGTTTGCACTAAACAATTTCAGTTACCAGTGTGCAGTTAGTTCTTGCTTATTATTTTATGTTTTTGTTTAGGCTAAGGAGAAGACTGCTCCAACAATGGCAAACATTTATTCTTGAGAAAGGCAAGTATTAGATGGCTAATGCCATTGTTTTCTCAGAAGATGGCAGATGACCAATGTGTTTTGGGAAAGCAGACTTGATCTCAGATGATAGTACATACTTCTAATTAATACAATCCTGCAATACTGTCAGCCAGTCTGGTAATGATGATGCCAAATCCTAAAACTTGGAAGGAATTTGAAAAGAACAGCAAAGATGATCCCCATTTTTTCTTTAGAAAGAGACATTAGAGCAAGGAATCTGAAAGGAATCAAATACATCAGTTTTGATGCTACTAACAGTTCTAATATTCTGTCAAATATCTAGTTTTTCTTAAATTTTTGGATCCTTGGACTTATTTTATAGTTTATAAACTATATAAACTGATTCACTAGAGTTTTAACTTTGTATCAGCTTACCTTGTAGCCATGATTATCTACTTCCTTGCTTCTCTATTCAATGTGACTTTTAATTGGAGATTGACTTTCACAACAAATTACTTAAGTCTTTGCAGAACAGCAGGTATGAAGACTTACCTTGACGCCATGTTAGTTTCTTTTCAAAACACTTGTTTCTTTATTATCCAATTGTATGTTTCATAATACTTTTACTATTTTATCCAGAACAATTATTAAAGCTGACTGACCTATATCCTGGGTCCTTTCTAAAAGCTTTTTTAAAAGGTGAAAGTGTTTTTGGTTATTTTCAAATTCTAAGGGGTAGGTGTTAATCTTAAGAAAATCAGCATTTTCATTAGGTTTGGTAAATTTTATCAATTTATCTATAGTTTCAGCATTTGGCAACAGTAACTCTAGCAACCAATGAGAAAAAATAATCCAAAATAACAAAAGATAGAATTGCATATATTAGCATCTATAGAAATTGTTTTGATAAGATCATGTTAATCAATAGATTTATAAAATGGCTTTAAGAAACCTATCAATCAGGTCAATTTAGATATTTAGGACTTTAAACATTATTTGCCTTAAATCAGAATGGATACTATACAGGTAGTCCTTGACTTATTATCACTACTGAGCCCAAAATTTCCATTGCTAAGCAAGGTTAAGTGAGTTTTGTCCCATTTACAACCTTTTTGCACAGTTGTTAAGCAAACAACTATCGTTGTTAAGTATAAGTTAACTATTTGGTGGTTAAGCAAATCTGGCTTCCCCCATTGACTTTGCTTGTAAAAAGCCAACTGGAAAGGTTACAAATGGTGATCCCATGACCTTGGGACAGTGTAACTGTTATAAATACATGCCAGTTGCCTGAATATTTATGTGACCATGGGGATGCTGCAAAACCAGTCATAAGTCATTTCTTTAGTTCTATTGTAACTTTAGTCTCTAAACAGTTAAGTCAAGGGCTACCTGTGTTATGTAGTGGCCACACCTGATGTTAAGCTGCTTAAAATAATCTTGATCCATTTGCCTGATGGATCTGAGTGTTGTTTTGAATATGCCTCAGCATGTTACCCGATTTGTTCCCCCCCCCTTCCTGTTTACCCTAATTGGCTCCATTTTGCCAATGCCCCAATATGGGTAATCCCATGAGAACAAGCAACTGTCATTAAGCATCAGTCATAAAATGAAGTCACATGATGTGCCTAATTTATGGTGTCATTTCTTCAGTTCCTGCTGCAGTTATTAAGCAAATCATTACAGGCCGTTAAGTGTGATATGTGGTCATAACTTCCTATTGGTTTTAGTGTTGACATCTCAGAAGCAAACTATGAAGATTGCAAATGATACTTACATGACTGTGGCATGCTACAACCTTTATACATTATGCATCAATTCCAGGAACCAATCTGGGTCGGTCACTGGGACCAGAGTCCAAAAGCTCAAAAGACAAAACCTCTTGTCCCGGTGACCTACCCTGCTTGGTTCCTGCAACATTATCTGGGGACACGTATATTTGCCTTCACATGCACCAATTGCCAAACACCCAAATTGTAATCATGTGATTGTAGCGTCACTACAACAGCTGCAACTTTAAGGACTGGTGCATATGTCTCCTTTTCAGTGTTTTCAGTAAGCAAGGACTGTCTGTATTTTGGTCAAGGCTAGAAGGCCAAAGATCTAAGAATCACTTTTTTCAATAAAACTGTTCCAGCATTTTTTCAGTGTGTTAAGAGTATGAATTTTAGCAAAATAATGACACTTCTAAGGGAAGGATGCAATATTAATTGGCAATTCCTTCTGCCAAATAAGCAGATATTTTAGTAATTTGCATTCTTACTTGGGGGAAAAGCCATTAACCTTATCAGCCATGAACAGTATCATGAATATCCCCGCATCCAACTTTGAGCAATGAGAGGCTGGACCAGAGCATGAGTGCAACAATACTTTATTATACAATAAAGGGCTGACCGTGCTTGCCACGCCTGGAACTGGCTCGCAGCAATCAGCGACTGGTTGGACCCCGCAGCCTGCTTTTATAGCTGGCTGCTGGGGAGAACCAACCAATGAGGAAAGGGGGAAGAACGCCCACACAAAGTGAGTGGACCTGAGTGAGAACTCCTAGAGTTCTCAGGACATAACACCCCTTCTCCCCAGATGCGAGCATGCATAGTCTTTGAGGTAGGCAGGAGGTTTATGTTGGTGCCCGGAACGGCGTAGCTCTGGAACATCGTCTGTCCGTCCGGGGTCTGCCTGGGAAGGCAGAGTCGGCAAAGTGTCCCCAGTGTGCCCCTCGGTTTGGGCCTGCCCGGGGCTCGTAGGGTTGATCACTGGGGGTGTGCTCCTGTAGACTGGATTGGGCTGGTCAACTGTCTGGGCGCCGCTGTCTGCGTTCGGGCTTTCGGAACCGGCTGTAGGTGTGAACTGATCGCCGGGCGTGATGTGGATGTGAGGCTGAGGATGAAGCCTCCCCTCGTCTTGTGCCTCTGGGTCCCTGCTGGCGCTGGTGCTGAGGCGTCTACGCAGTTGGTCTATGTGCCTTCTCCAGACGCGGCCATCCTCCAGTCTGACCCGATAGGACCGCGGCCCGGTGATGGCTACGATCTCGCCCGTGATCCACAGGGGGTCTCCAGCGAAGTTCCTCGTGAAAACTGGCTCCTGTAAGATAAAATGTCTAACCCCCGATGTGGAAGCGAGGGGAGAGTCAGGGCAGTACTGAGGGTGTAGTCTGTCCAATACAGTCCTCAGACGCCTGCCCATCAGGAGCTCAGCTGGGGACTTATTGGTGACTGAACAAGGAGTTGAGTGCTGGCTCATCAGGAACCGCGAGAGTTTGTGATGCCAGTCATCCTTGTTGAACCTTGCCAGGGCTTCTTTAGTGGTCCTGACGGCCCTTTCAGCCAATCCATTACTGGCAGGATGAAATGGGGCTGTGAAAATGTGGCGGATACCCAGGTTGGCCGCGAAACGGCTGAACTCAGTCGATGCGAACTGTGGGCCATTATCGGAGACAATGGAGTCGGGTAGCCCGTGCGTTACGAACAGGCGTGTTAACACGTTGGTGATTGCTAGTGTGGTGGTCGTGGATAGCTGTGCTACGTCAATCCATTTGGAATAGGCGTCCCACGACCACTAGGAACATCTTTCCATGCAGAGGGCCGGCCAGGTCGATGTGAATTCTGGACCAAGGAGCGCTGGCGCTTTCCCATCTAGTAGGGGTGGCAATGGGGGAGCAGGACGGGATTCCTGGCAAATGCTGCAGGAACTTACCCAATTGACAATGTCCTCGTCTGAGACCCGGCCACCACACGTAGCTGCGTGCTAACGCCTTCATTCTCACGATGCCAGGATGTCCCTCGTGCAATGCTTCCAGAACTCGGTACACAGTGAGGCCGGGATGACCACTCGAGTGCCCCATAGTAGACAGCCCTGCAGACTTGACAATTCCTGCATGCGAGTCTTAAAAGGTGTGAATTTGTTATCAACATTGCCACCCGGCCACCCCCTCCTCACCCAGTCGAGCACCTGGGCGAGTGTTTGGTCTGCCTTGGTTTTAGCAGCAATGTCCAGGGCAGTGATGGGTAGGTCCAACTGGGTGATCTCGAAAATAGCGTGGACAGGAGCAGGGTCTTCAGCCGGGGCAGGCAAGGGGCAGCGACTGAGTGCGTCAGCGTGGGACAGTGTTTTACCCGGGCGGTGTATAAGTCTGTAGGAGTAAGCTGCTAGGAAGAGAGTCCACCTTGTCATCCTGGGGGAGAGGACTTGAGGGGTCTGCTTGTCCCCGGCTAGTAGGCCCAGGAGAGGTTTGTGGTCCGTGACCAGCTCGAAAAAATGGCCAAAAAGGAATTCGTGAAATTTTTTCATGGCTGCAACAGCTGCTAGGGCTTCCTTATCGATCTGGCTGTAATTGCGCTCCGTAGCAGAGAGCGTCCTTGAGAAAAAGGCGATGGGAGCCTCGGCGCCATTGGGAAGCCTGTGACTTAGTACCGCCCCAATTCCAAAAGGGGAGGCGTCTGCTGCCAGTACTAGAGGGAGGTTAGGGTCGAATTGAATAAGTACCGCCTCTGACGTGAGTAGTGATTTGACGGCGTGAAAGGCATGGTCTTCTTTGTGCCCCCAGTGCCAGGGTGACTTTTTATCCAGTAATCTGTGTAGGGGTTCAGCTACTGATGCTTTATGGGGCAAAAAGGATGCGTAAAGTTCAATAGCCCCAAGAACGCCTGTAGTTCAGTTTTGGAGGTTGGAGTGGGTGCCTCGTGGATTGCCTTAACCTTGGACTCCAGGGGTGAATGCCAGAGGCGTCAATTTTATAACCCAGAAAGTCCACCTGTCTAGTGGCAATGGCACATTTTCTTTTTCAACTTGAGGCCATGCTGTCTGAACCTCTCTAACACAGCTCGAACTCTTTGGAAGAGTTGGGGTCTGTCCCTGGCCGAGACTAAGATGTCGTCAGTAGGGTACTACACCAGGGAGGCCCTGCAAAATCCGCTCCATGAGGGATTGAAAAATACCAGGGGCAACACTTACGCCAAATTGGAGACGCTTGCATCGGAAGGCACCCTGTGAGTGACAATTGTCTGGAGTTCCGCTGTTTGGTTATCTACAGGGAACTGCTGATATGCTTGAGACATGTCCAATTTAGCAAAAATGCTGCCTGGTTCGAATGTGTGTAATAAGTGCTGGATGACGGGCACAGGATAAGCGCTAACTTGTAGAAATTTATTGATTGTCGTCTTGTAGTCCGAGCAAATTCTCAGGCTACCGTCTTTTTGAGGGGTGTGACAATGGGCGTCTCCCACTTGGCGAAATCTGTTGGCTCAATGACCCCTTGTTTTAATAGTTTATCCAATTCCGCATCTAGTTTTGGCCGAATAGCAAATGGGACCCTACGCGGTTTTAGCCTGATTGGGACTGCTTGGGGTCAACTGAGAATGAGATGGGGGTACCGTTATAACACCCCAGCTCTTCGCTGAATACATCTGAGTAATCAGCGAATAAGGAGTCAGTGTCTGAGGTTGAGACAGCATGGACTCCTGTTAGCCCTAGGCCGAGATGGGGAAACCAATCGAGCCCCAATAAGGTGGGTAGATTGCCGTTAACTACCACTAGAGGTAGGTGACCTTTAAAAGCTCTAAAACTGACAAGAAACTTGCCTCTGCCGATTACAGGAATGGTCTTCCCCTGGTAGTCCTTCAGGCCAAACTGGCATCTCTGGAGCCGGCTAGTGGATAGGCTTGGTTGGAGCCTCTTAAGGGTGTTCCACGAGATAATTGAGAGCGCTGACCCTGTGTCAACCTCCATGCGGCACGGTTTACCTTCTAGGGAAACGGAGAGAGAAATTTTACTAACAGTGTGGCAAGTGTGCTTGGCAAGGTGGTGCGTGCGACAGTTCAGTACTTGCCTCTGTGGTCCCGAGTGCGAGGGAGGGTGCCTTTGTGCTGCGCTTTGAGGGGCTTGGCAGACTCTCGCGATGTGTCCCCTTTTATGGCAGTTATTGCAGGTGGCTCCTTTAAACTTGCAGGTGGCCCTCTGATGAGATCCCCCACAGGCTAGGCACAGGGTGATGTGCTTGGGTGGACCGATGTTTTCTTGTTTGGCTCCTACCTGCGGCCGTCTGTCGTTGGATAGGCGGTGGACTTCGTTTTCATCACTGATGGTTTCCTCTGCTACCACCTCCTCGGAGTGGACTGGGAGTGATGCCAGCTTGGCACTTGGGCCCTGGATTTCGGTGGCTGAGTTTGTTGCCAGCTCAGCTGCCAAGGCTTCCTCAACTGCTTGTGCGAGGTTGAGGTCTTTTTTTGCGAGAAGGCGCCTTTGCAGGTGGAGGTCCTTGACCCCGCAGACTAATTGATCAAGGAGCATGTCCTCCAGGTAGGTTCCAAACCCACAATGCAGTGCTGCTGTTCTGAGAGCGGCCATATATTGATTGATGGTCTCCTTGCTCGATTGCTTCCTCATACGGAAGGTGAACCTCCTGGCAATCTGTGAGGGCCTGGGGGAATAGTGGTTAGTGAGAATTTCAAGTAACTCAGACCACGGAACGTTTTTCAACTCACGAGGAGCCACGGCGCTGCGGCAGTATCGTAGACGGTGGCTCCACAGTAGATTAGGAAATACGATTTTTCCGATGTTCTCCCGCATCCGCCAGGCCAACTGCATCGATATAATGATTAAAGCGGTTCTTATACGATTCCCACTTCTCCTCGTCTGGTTTGAACGCCGGGAAGACTGGATTGGAACTCATGGTGCTGGGACCGGTTGAACAACCTGAGGAAAAAATCTCTCTGGGGCAGCAGACAATGTTTTAGTGCCCGTGGTGGGCAAGTGATTTCAGCTCAGGAGAGGCTGTTTGCAATCCTCTCTTTCTCTCTGGGTTAACCACGTTTGGCTGTTAGCCGTTGATTGCGCTTGGATTCGCGCCTGAGTGGGCGACAGTGACTGGCTACAGCGCTGTGCTGTACCTTTTAGGTTTGAAATTCAAATGACAACCGTTTGAATTTCGCGCCTGATACTGGCGGCTGCGGCTCGCAGCGCTTCACTTTCCCTGTAGCTGGGCTAACAAGCGGCTACAGAGCGCTTCTAACTTTCGATTCTGACCGCTCTCTCTGGCTGCGGATCAGCGTTTGCGTCTTATCGCTTGCTGGCGCTTTCTCTGTCAGTGGATCAGCGTTTGCTCTTTTTGTTTGCTCTTTTTGTTGGCTGACCGCTCTCTCTGGCTGCGGATCAGCGTTTCTCTTATCGCCGGCCGATCGCTCTCTCTGGGCTGCGGATCGGCGGCTAGTGACTCAGCGGTTGCATGGTGCTTCTGGTAGCCATCCCATCCTCGTCGCCAGTGTTAAGTTTGAGCAATGAGAGGCTGGACCAGAGCATGAGTGCAACAATACTTTATTATACAATAAAGGGCTGACCGTGCTTGCCACGCCTGGAACTGGCTCGCAGCAATCAGCGACTGGTTGGACCCCGCAGCCTGCTTTTATAGCTGGCTGCTGGGGAGAACCAACCAATGAGGAAAGGGGGAAGAACGCCCACACAAAGTGAGTGGACCTGAGTGAGAACTCCTAGAGTTCTCAGGACATAACAATAATTTTCTACAAACATTTGTCATACTTCAAATGAGTCAAAATGCTTTACAGAGTAATAGGAACAAAACTATCAAATAATTACAAAAGCAGATTCATCAGTTGCACCAAAGGCCCTTGGGAACAATTTGTTCAAATGGCTTTGCAAAAGCCAAGCAAGTTACAGACTGCAACCATTTTATGTTTTTCTTTTATTGATCAATGTTTTTGTATTTAATTCCATACTAGAAGTTCCCCCCATAACTATGCATTTTCTTTACCCTTCCCATGTTTCCAATTTGTCCTGTCTCTGCCCTCTTCATCCTTGATCCTTCCAAAATAATATATTCAAACACTGGAAATTTATCATGCTGATCAAATATTAATCAATCACAGTATAGCCCAAACAGAAACAAATTACATTTTTCAGTGGAAAATATTCTTAGCAGCAGCCTGACTTTCTCTGTTGCAGTTACTCTATCATAATCCTAGTTAGCCATACAAATGAATGACAACAGGATGGGACAACTTTGACCTAAAGGGTTTTACTGCATGATGCCTATGTCTCAGCAACAAAGGTAAGCATCAGGAAGTTTTCACACATGTTGGGTAAAAGAAGCCTAGAGTTGAAAAGGAAACTCTATCTCAGTTTGGCAAAAGCACTGAGGAATCTTTTTCATGATTAAAACTTGAGCTCCCACCAGAAATGTGGATTTCTTCCGGTATTTTCCCCATCCCCCACCACAATCCATTTTCTGATTAATACTCTTCAATCAGCAGACATGGCTTGAAGGCAAGTAGTCCTCAAGTAAGATTAACACTGGTATGAATCTTCTTTTTTAAGACAAAAGTTAAAGGTTATTTTTTAAAGTTTAACTTTAAAAAATAAACTCAGAGACTATTTCTCTGATAATAAATGTAAACAAATCAATTAAAGCTTGAGAGTTTGGTACAAACTGAAATTACCAGTTTGATAAATTCAGTCTAATGTTGGAAAGTCTGCCTCTTATTGTTGTTCAATACAATGAGATGCAAATATAATGGATACTGTGCTCTGATATCACAACCCATTTCATTATATTGGTGTCAATGTTGGGCTGTTAGAATACTTGTGCCAGTAACGTTCATGCTAAACAATCTTTTTGCTTTTTGGTCTCCCTCCACAGTTTTGGAAGACAAAATAAAATGCATATGTTTTTCCTGTCTGATACAATATTGATAATTTCCCAAATCCTGTAATGAGCATTTGGTTTTGGATTTTTACAGCAATTTATACATTGCCTTAATAGTGAGATTGGCAGCATATAAATTCAATAAATAAATAATTTCCTAAACCTCTTACTTACCCAAATTATAAAAATGCTCTTCTACCACTCAGTGAAGTCAGAAGAGAAGAAAATCAATTCCTGATCAGTGGGGCAAATGCTGTCTCTCTTCCCATTTTTGGCTTAGCCATTTTTTATCATACCAAACCAACAAATATTTTTTTTCTCACAGTCTTTTTTCTCTCCCTCCTCAATCAGAAGTCTGAACCACTTTATTTTATTTTCCAAAATTAAGCTGAACCCCACAACTTGTTCAAGTGTTCCACCTAACGTATCTGAGAATATGCATATTTTATTTCTTAATTGCAATTTTACTGTAGTAACAAAGCTAAAGACTTGTCCTTTGCTATGGCAGATTTGAATTTGCATATTTTAGTTTTATTTTGATCCACTTCTTCCCCTACACTTATTTGAACTCTTCTATCTCTGCCACTGAGAACATTACATTCCCCCATAGTTAACCCTGTGTAACTATTGAGTGCCAAGGAAGTTTGATTGTCTTGAATGCTATGACTGTTGGCTATTATTTATAATAATTATTACTGGTAGTATATTATTTTGGACTACCAAAAACCTAAGCCTATTTGATAACCTATAGCAGCTGGCTGGAGAATTCTGGGAGTTGAAGTCCACAAGTTTGGGGACCCGTGACCTATAGCATTGATGGTCTGGACAGAACTGGTTCTGAAGGTGGCCACGGTTCTTAACAGGCAATATCTCACAACATTTGTTGCCAATTTGTCAATGTCCAACTGAACTGTTGAATGGAGAAAGCATGAGCAGTTGGCTCTATTGCTCCTAAACTTCCTCTTTACTCTCTCAATGCCAAATCAGGCTATTGGTTTCCAAGGGAGAGAGAGTGATGATGGATGAAGGATGTTATGATATAGCGAGGGCCATTTGAACTTTGATGGAGAGCAGGGATTCATCCTATGCAACCAAGATGCTGGAGGGAGGGAGTTAAAACGTAACCCTCAGAGACTCACGGTGAGAATTTTCATTTTTTTCAAACCAATCAATTGGATCCATTCTGACTGTACTCCAGTTACCCGTCCCACATCTATAGAGGCTGCTTAGCTACATCTGGATTTTATTGTGCTGGATTTATTAATTGGCATGTTGGTATTTAAACCACACTTTTGGTCTAGATCAGGGGTGTCAGACTTGCACAAGCCCACCCTGGTTAAGCGAAGGGGAAAAAGTTGTGATACGTCATGTGACGTGATGCTGCGAGTTTGACACCCGTGGTCTAGATCAAATGGCTCTCTCTCGATCTAACTTGCTTCATAGTGGTATTAATGGGATAAAATTGAGGGAAGATGGATTTAACAACATCCATATATTTCACTCTAAATGTGTGGAGAAAAAAAGATATGATATAAATGCAAATCTTAATAATAGTTACGCATCCATTTGAAAAAAGGGATGAGGTCATGATGCATGGGAATCTGTTTAACTTAGGCTTATGGTGCTCTCCTAGATGTTCTAGCAGAACAGAAAAATATTCGGACAAAAATAAACAAATGGCGGCCTTTCCATTCTCTTTAAGTAATAATGGACAATTTTGATATATATCTACGTTTCTTCCCATAATTGTGGAGGAAAGAGAGATTACACATATATTCTTCTTTGAGGAACTTTAATGTGCTCCATTCCATGAAACGTCAGACTATACAATGGACTCAAGATCCAGAAGACACAAACAAATCTTCAGTGATGTCCCTTATTTTTTTCTGGGGGGAAAAATGTATATTCAACTGCAAGTGCCACAACAAAAGCGGCAAAACCCCATTTGAATCCTTTGGTGATTGTGTCCAGGAAAGTGACTGGTTTTGCAAAGCCACCTGAGAATCTCCATGCTTCATTGCTAGAGAAAGAACAGACATAAGATGAAAAATTACACAATTTTGCAACTTTACCTTTTAGCCCACCAGTTTAACTTACATATACAGAATTAAGTATACCTGAAAATTGAGTAAATTATTGCAATTATATACCCTTCTTCTCTCTAGATTCATCATCACTTACTCAAAAGGTCTCTCCAGGTGTTTATTGTTTCCTGGAAAAACATGAGTTGGAGTCTGTGCGAACAGATGAGAGAGGGAGAATTGCCCCAAAGAGCCTTCCGTCTTAGAATAAAGTACGTTCAAAGAAAAACTATACAGTATTCCTATTTTTCCTCTAAGAATGACCATTTGTTTTTTATTTAATTTATATTCCATCTTTATTAATTTTATACATAACTCAAGGCACAAACATACTTAATATTCCCTCCTCCTATTTTCCTCCCCATAGCAATCCTGTGAGGTGAACTGGGCGGTAAGAGAGTGACTGGGTCAAAGTCATCTGGCCAATTTTTTCATGTCTAAGGCAGGACTAGAGCTCACCATCTCCCAATTTCCAGCCTGATGTCTTCACCACTTAACCACATGTTTTCTAACACCTGATGCTACTATTTATAGCTTGGGGCCTCTAATCAGAATCCTCATAGCTATATTCACAAGCCTTCATATAATTTTCCATTACTTCAGCTGTAATCACCAATTCATTTAATAGAGCTCTTTAATGAGGCAGCTACCTGAAAAAAACATGTTTTGAAGCTACAATGATTATCTTGCAATTTACTAGAGATTCACTCCAAATGTTTTCAGTTCAAAATTAATCTTCACACAACCAATCAGAGTTGCATAGGAAATGGGATTTATGAAATCGGCACTTATAATTAGGCAACAACTAAAATTCTTATGTTTCAACCACTATTACTTTTTTTCAAATGAGCACTTCACTAATTATGAAAGTCATACAGGCAGTACACAACTTACAACCATTTGTTTAGTCACTGTTCCAAGTTACAATGGCACTGAAAAAAATGACTTATAACTGATCCTCATACTTAGGACCATTGCATCTTTCCTATGGTCCTGTGTTCAAAATTTGGGTGCTGGGAACTTGCATTTATTTATGATGGCTGCACCATTGGAATCATATGATTGTTATATACAACCTTGCAGCCAGCTTCTGACAAGCAAAGACAATGGGGGAAGCCAGATTCACTTAACAACCGCATAATTCACTTAACACCTGCAGTGATTTGTTTTATTGCCATTGCACTTCATACAAGGATATCAAACACCATCTTCAATGCACATCATGACCATGAAAATAAACACAAACACACATCCTTCACCTTTCACACATTGAACCGAAAATCCCCGACACCACACCAACACTGCACTATACAGCAGAATTCAAAAGAGCTACTATCCTGGAAATAGCTGTTTTTCTGCCCATTTTTCCTTGTTTTTATTATTGTGTACCATCTGCCAGATGGTAATAGTTCAAAAAAAGGGTTCCCAGGATGAGACAGATCTTTGAGAATGTTTTGAACTTTCTTAAGGCAGCGGGAGCTATAAAGCTCTTCCAAAGAGGGGAGAGGGCAACCAATGATCTTCTGGGCAATGGCATTAACCCTCTGGAGTGCTTTCCTATCTGCCACTGTCCAATTGGCAAATCATACAGAGGTGCAGTAAGTTAAGATACTCTCTATGGTGCAGCAGTACAAGGTCACCAGCAGTTTTTCATTCAGTTGTTTTCTGAGAAGTCTCAGGTGGTATAATCTCTGCTGGGCCCTTTTGACCAGTGCTGCAATGTGAGCACCCCAGGTCAGGTCCTCTTTTAGGATAACACCCAGAAACCTAAAACTGGCCACTTGCTCCACTTGGTCTCCATTGATAAGCAAGGGCTGGATGTCTGATCTGTTCCTCCTATAGTCCACTCTAAGCTCCTTGGTCTTATTGGTGTTGAGGACCAAGTTATTGTCTCCACACCACCAAGGTCATAAATATTGGATATGATTCACTTAACAATCCTCTTGCTTAGTAATGGAAATTCTGGTCTCAGTTGTGGTTGTAAGTTGTGGACTACCTGTACTGTTCTGAAAGTTCATGTGTATAGATAAAAATATCTACATTCAAAATCAAAGGCTTTTGAACAGCGCTTGGTGTCATCTGCATCTGGGTTACATTTCATAAAGATAACAATGAAAAAAATACCTGAAAACTACAGTTCCAATTTTAAAAATCTAACATTAGTATTAATGAGTACAAAAGATTGCAAAATAATGTGCAGTGTATATGTCAGAAAACTATTTAAAGGATAATTTTAAACCATTTAAAGCAGTGGTCGCCAATCGGTGGGCCGTGCGAAAATTTTGGTGGGCTGCAGAGAAATCTCCCTCCCAAAGCAATTAATCCAGGCTGCGCAGAAACACAAGGCTGCACCGCCCACACTGCCCACGGGAACCCCCCTCGCCCACTCACTCCTTACCCAGCAAACTTGCCTGCTAAATTTCTATTTTTCCTTTTTCCGACCATCATCTGTTCTGCTGTGCCAGGAGATTTAGATTAGCTAGGAAGCAGAAAATGGTTGGATTTCTTGCTTTCTAGCTAGTCTTTAGATCTTTGGTTCTGCTTTTAAGTACAGCCAAACCTCCCTTAGGACTGAAGGTTTGCTTGCAAGCAAATTCAGTGCAGACTTATGGCAAGCAAATTTGAGAGACTGAGCTAGCCGATGGCAGATAGATAGATCACTGAATGATTCTGTGAGCAACTCAATCTGCCTGCTTTGCCTGATTTTGGGTAAAAGTTGCTCTTTTTTTATAAAAAAAAAATCAATATTTACATACATGGCGTGTTGTGAGTTAATTTTGTGAGTTTGCTTACTAGCAAATTTTATGTGACAGATTGAGCTAGCCGATGGCAGATAGATCTCTGAATGAATCTGTGATTCTGTGAGCAACTCAATCTGCCTGCCTGCTTTGCCTGATTTTGGGTAAAAGTTGCTCTTTTTTAATAAAAAAATACAATATTTATATAAATATTTATAATATTTACATACAAGCCATGCCCAGCCAGTCACATGACCACCAAGCCACACCCACAAATTAGGCCATGCCCACAGAACCAGTTAGTGGTCCCTGGGATCTAAAGTTATGAGTTTGGTGGTCCCTGAGGTCCAAAAGGTTAGCAACCCTTGATTTAAAGGAGCTTCTGTGGCACAGTGGTTAGAGTGCAGTCCTGCAAGCTACTTCTGCTGCAGCCATTGCTTAAAATTTGGCAGTTCAAATCCCACCCAGGCTCCAGGTTGACTCAGCCTTCCATCCTTCTGAGGTGAGTAAAATGAGGACCCAGATTGTTGGGGGCAATATGCTGAGTCTGTAAACTGCTTAAATAGGGCTGAGAAGCACTATAAAGTGGTATATAAGTCTAAGTGCTTTTGCTATAATGTATTTTCTAGCAGAGCCTTAGCAAAACAAAATTTATGTTGAATTCAAATTGGATCTTATTCAAAGTATGAACTGCACAATTTTAAGAAACTCTTTTTAAATTTAAGGATGTAAATTTTCTGAAGAACTGATTCAACTTAATATAGGGAAATCTAGTTCTCTTGTGCAAGAATGTCCTCACAAATCTTATTATCAGCCTTTACATTTCTATTCTAAAATTTCAGAGTCAAATCTACTCTGTATTTCCAAATATAGGACAAAAAATGCTTAGAAAACAAAATGCTTAATGACTTATGTATCCAGAATGTGAACTTTATTTTTGTTTTGTTTCATAAAATGTGTTTTGTGATTGACTTGAACAAACTAAGGATTTCATATATGCCAACTCTTACCGAAGCCATGGATCCTTGAGACCAAGTTTAGCCAACCTTTCCTGAACATTTTGCAAGGGGGTACCTTCTATTTTCCATTGCCTGTAATCAGGAAGCTCACCGTTCCCATGACCATGGCCCATAATCCTGAGAAAAGATTTGTAAAAGTAAAACTCACAAAATATACAGTGCTTGTTCATTTGGAATACTGCAAAATCAATATTGTGGAGTCTTTGGTGCTCTTTCAGCTTGGTTGTTTGCTTGGAAATTGTGCATTATCCAACTAGGTAAGTTGGCTAATGAGTGCAAGTGAGTGTGGGATTTCCTCCCCGTTTATAGCAGCTTGCCCTGCCATATTGGCAGGAATATGCTTTTCACCTTGGTAGTCCCCTGATTAGGTTGTTTACTGCTTGAATGTTTGTCTGGTGTTTTGTTCCTGTTTATCTGGGTGCTAGCTATGAGGGAGGATATGCCTGTTCTTTTTGTTCTCTCTTTTGTATAGTATGTTAATATGGTTTATTTCAGTATGTTAATATGGTCTATTTCTCTTCTAGGTTTATTTCTATTTCAGGTGATGGCTGATTTGTCTGAATACCCAACTTTCAGGCATTTTTCTTTCTTTTTTTAAAATAAAGTTTTATTGAATTTTAACAAAACAAATAAAACATTTTATTTGAGTACAACAAGGTTCCGGGTTATCACATTTTCACACAGACACAATTTCATATGCATATTCATCTTACGTATTCAACTTCATATCTTATTACTCTTTTTCCAACTTCTTACTATTTCTCCCTTTACTTCTCTTAATTTTTTTTTATGGTTATCTCATTTTCTTCTTATTCAATTGTATTTCTTTTACCTAAATTTCTATATCTTTTTATTCATTGTACTTATACTTTTGTCTGTCTTGTTTACAATTTCATATGTTCTCTTCCAACATTAAGAAGCAAAATTCCCCCTATGATTGCCAATCGAAGTGCAACAACTTTAAATCTTATTGTTATTATCATATGAAATCTCATTAAACATTGAATTTGTGCATTCTAAAATTATAACATTTAAATTTCTAATATTTATTTTATATCATGTAGATCTCATCATTCAGATTCTGCTTGGTACTTCCCCTTGAAAATGTAAAAAGAAAAATTCTAAAAACATAGCAAAAACAATATATATATATATATATATATATATAAACATTAGTAAACAAAATAGTTATTCAAAATCATTCTAGTACTGGTGTGAACCTTGTACATCTTTCACGTTTCTTTTCAATATCTATCAATCTTTTGAGAACAACTGAAATGTTTCCCTCCCTTCTTCATTATTACTTAACTGTTAATAAACATACCATTGGATAGTCATACAGTTTTATCTTATAAATTATTTACCATTAATAAGCAAAATAATTATTCAAATTCATTCTAATAACTGGTATAAATTTCCTTATAAATCTTTCACGTTTCTTTTCAAGATTTTATCAATCTTTAGAAACAATTGCAATGTTTCCCTCTCTTCTTTATTATTGCATTAATTATAAACATACCATTACATAACAATACTTTTATCTCATAGATTATTTACTTATTTCATGTCTAACTCATTACAGTATTCTACTGTCACAACACTATCTTTTGTACCTTTGCAGAATCCTCACTTTTAACTTAATTTAACCATTGTCTCTGTGTTTTCTAGCTGAGCAAATCCTAGTACGTTTCCCCTTTTTCTTTATTTCCTGCTTTTGTCCCTCATAAGTTCTTTCCCCTTCTATCTTTCCCCCCATTTTCTCATCCCCTTTTTTATACCCTTCTCTAGTTTTCCCTTCTGTAGTTTTCTTTTCTGCTTCTCCTTGCTGTTATACTTCTCTTTCACACTATTTTTCTTTTTGGCTGTTCCCTTTGATCTCAAACTTTTAACCCCTTTCCCCCTTTTTTCCACACTTTGCATTATTTGATCATTGAAAATAGCTTCTTCTTTGTCCTGCCCTTCTTCTTACTCTTGAAGCTTTTCCTTTTGCTTTTCATAGTTCAGGATCTCCATTTCAAAAAATTCAAATGCGAAGGCAAAGGATCTTCCTCCCCTTTCTGCATCTTCTTTCTGTTTTTTAAGACTCATCTTCAACTCCTCCAGGAGTGATGGCATTTTAAACACTTTTGAACAACCACCTGATTGACTTTAAGTAAAAACAGAAAAAGAAAAAAAATGCCAAAAACTTTTTTTTTAAATCACCAAATGATCCCAGACTGTTCCTTCTTGTTTCTTTCCTTTCCTTTTCCTTTCCGTGGATTACTGTATCTGTTAATAAGATTTCAGTTACAATGTATCCTCTGGAGTCTTTTCAAAGTTTCACTGTTAATCCTCTTTATTTTTCCAGGTGGCACTCCATTTTTTCATTATTCCAAGTCCCACCCTTTTGCCTCCACTCTTTTCCTTTTTAGGGCTTCAAAATGACCAAGAAAAAATCTTTATTCTCCTTTTGACAATTAGATTTCAGCTTAAGGTTGCCTATCAGTGTCAAAATAGATTAATATAAATTTCTTTCCATACCATTTGTAATTGCCAATATAAAGGTAAAAAAAGGGTTTTTAATTTCCTTTTCTCTCTCCTTCACCGCTTAAATATCTTCTTTCAGAAGTATCCCTCTAGGTACTTTTAGATTCAGAGTACCTTGCTTAGATGTTCTCTGTTGTTTAGCCCGGTCTGTCCTGCTTTCCTCTTTGTCTTCCTCCTGCACAATCTTATCCAGTCGGGTTCTTTGAGGTGGCCATTTCTGACCACCGCTGCAACTGCCTTCGAGGAAGGGAGTTTAGACCAGTCAAGGAGGAGAGATGCGGCTCCCCTCCACTCAGCTAGCAATCTCCCCCATCTTCACCACCTCTATGGGGTGGCTTCAGCCCCAAATCCAAAGGATTGGGGCACTCCAGCAGCGAGCACAGATCAAAACCGCGCATGATTGCGGATTTTAGTCTGTCACTGAAGAGACCCAAACCGGAAGTCCCAATTCCAGGCATTTTTCAATGTTCACTGTTTCCCAGTTGAAACTGTGGTTGAATCTGTAAGATTAAAGAGTTTTCATCAAGTCTTATGACTGCCGTTCATGTTCATGAATGTGTTCTGTATGATGGCTGCTAGAGTCATTACACTCCATGTTGTAGATGATTGTGTTTTTTCCCCACTTGGGGTACTGTTCTTTTGGTTTAATTAAGATATTTCAGAGGATTTTAGTTAGTCTGTGTGCTATAGTAATGGCACGTAGTTGTAGTATGTTGGTTGTTTTGACGTAATGTAGAGTTTTCTTTTCCATAGTTTGTGTTGGATTGTGCTATAGTGGTTTGAATGGTCACATACTTTTTGATAAAGTTGTGTGATTATCTATTTTCTTGGGAGATATTGTACAGGCAACCTGTTTCCCTTTTCTAATTTTCTAGGTGTCCATATTTTTGTTGAATGTGTTAAACTGCTATGATTTTTAGATGCTGCATTAAAACCTCTGCTATGATTATGATTATCTCATGGATATTCCTCTGGTTTGTTAGAATATCTGTCCATCAAAATGAAAGAAGGTAGTGTGGCAGAAGTTGATGAGGTCCATGATTCTGGGCATTTTGATCTTAAATTTACTTGGCATATTTATACACAGTCAAAGGACATGTGTAAATGTTATAAGCCACCCAGAGTTGATAGGTATGAGATAGGTGGCAAATAAATTCAATAGATAGATAGATGACAGACAGCTAGATAAACAAAAATTCAATAAAAAAGCAAGGAATAACAAAAAGACCACAACATATCCTCTGCAGTAGCCAACACCCAGATAAGCAGGGATTAACACCAGACAAACTATCAAGTAGAAAACAACACTCTTATCGAGGAACTCCAAGGAGAAAATTATACTTCCATCAACACTGGCAGGGCAAGCTATCATATATAAAAAAGGAAAAAAAGTCCCACACTCACTAGTACTGATAATAAAATGCATGCAAGCACACAATCAAGCTCAGAGAGCACCAAGGATTCTACAGTTCAAACCTGAGCTACATATATTGTCTTCTATTGAAAATCAAAATTTTCTATCATGTACATGGAAATGTATTACCTAACTTCCTATGGACCAGAAAAACTGCTGTTCCACATTAATAATTATCTATTGTAGTTATAACAGTAAGAAACTATCTAACAGCATTTCAGAAATATTGACAATTGACATACTTTTATTTTATCATAAGGAGTAAAAGAAGTGTTCTATTTGCACTAGCATATGCAATAATTTAATTCACTTAATAACTTCCAGTAAGTGACCAGGAAAAGTAATATTTCTGTTTCTCTCTTTTTTGCAGGCATAGTTTTTTTATTCACATTATCTGATTAATTTGTCTGAGGTCCAGCTGTCTTTTTCACTGAAAAAATTTTTTCATCAATTAAGTAATTTTTGTTTTTGGAAAACACTTTCCTCCAAGACAATCAATCAATCAATCAAAATCTTATTAAAGTTACTGACCAAAATGTTATAAGAATCACCAGACATACAGAAAAGTGAAATAAAATTAAACAAATTCTACATTAAGATAAAACAAGCAAAATAAAAGTTGATGTAACTAGGTTAAAGAGAAGAGGAATCTAAAATGGCTACTGAAACTTCCAGATTATAAAAGTGACTTTAAATCATTCATTGTTAAGCAATAACAATGAATGATTTAAACAATAATAACCAATAAAGTTCAGCTATGTAGCTGAACAAATCTTCTACCACTATGTAAGGAATCTTATTGTGACTGAGATGTCTGTTTTAAACATGAAAAAACAGTATGTGAAATTAGCAGAGGTTTTTTAAAAGAACAATTTAATATGCTCATAATTTCTTATCCTCAAAATGTGGCGTATGTCAGAACTGAGCAGTTTGAGCAACCAGGAATCTATCTCAGGAACTCTAAAATGATAAAAAAAAAGACTGCTTGTCATTATTTCCCTTCTTCTCTTTCAGAACCACAACATTCTGAAGGAACTGGTAGATGTGATCTCAGAACCACTGACTTTCAAAGATGGAGCACCAAGGAACTACTATGTGACTGGAAAAGGGCTGATGTAGTTTCCATCTTCAAAAAAAGGAAAAAAATGGGTTTAAGAAAATCAGTCTGACATCAATACATTGGAAGATTCTGGAAAGGATAATCAAGCAATGAATCTGTGAACAAACAAAAATCATAACCAAAAGCCAATGAGTTTGTCAAAAACAGAACATGCTGCATTCTTTGGCAATGTGACAAAATTAAGAGGACCAGAGAAATGCTGTAAATATAATTTACTTGGACTTCAGTAATCTATTGATAAAATAGACCACAACCTACTACTTTATTACATTATGGGTTAGACAGCATCACTACCAAATTGATTTTTAACTGGCCTGGCCAACCAACTGCATTCAACATGTAGTCCTTAATGGAACTGCATCTACATGGAGAGAAGTATGCAGTAGGGTACCCCAAGGTGTTGTCTTAGGCACAGTACTCTTCAACATTTTCGTTAATGATTTAGATGAGGGGATAAAAGGGGAACTCATCTAATTTACAGATGACAGACACCAAGCTGATAGGAGTAGGCAACACTCTAGAAGATAAGCTCAAGATACAGAAGGATCTTGACAGACTTGAACACTGGGCCCTATCTAACAAAATAAAATTCACTGTGACAAAAGTAAAGTTCTATATTTAGGCAAGAAAAACCAAATGATCAGTTATAGAATAGGTGGAACCTAGCTGAAAAGTAGTAACTGAGAGAGGGATATTGAAGTCCTACTGGACAATCACTTAAATATGAGCCAGCAGTGTGCTGCAGTTGACAAAAACGGTAACACATTCCTAGGCTGCATTAACAGAAGTATAAATCAAGATCAAGCAAAGTGTTAATAACACCTTATAATGCTTTGATAAAACCACACTTGGAATATTGCATCCAGTTTTGGTTGCCACTATATAAAAAAGATGTTGAGACTCTAAAAAAAAGTGTAGAGAAGAGCAACAAAGATAATTAGAGGACCGGAAGCTAAAACATATGAAGAATGCTGCAGGAATTGGGTATGTCTAGTTTAATGAAAAGAAGGACTAGTGTGACATGACAGCAGTATTCCAATATCTAAGACGCTGCCACAAAGAAGTTGTGGGACCTGAAGGCAGGACAAGAAGCAATGGATGGAAACTAACCAAGCGAACGTAAAACTAAAGAAAAATTTTGTAACAGAACAATTAACCAGCGGAACAACTTGCCTCAAGAAGTTGTGGATGATTCAACACTGAAGGTTTTTAAGAAGAGATTGGATAACAATTTGTCTGAAATGTTATGGGACAAGTGGTTAGACTACTAGAAGACCTCCAGGTCCCTTCCAACTCTGTTATTCTGTCTGTCACAAACAATCTTCTTTGACATGAGTTGTTTTTAAAGTGGCTACTACAGGAAGGAGATAGAAAATGGAACATTCTTCCCATGCCCTTTCACTGAATCACCTTTGGAACCATCTTTTCTCCATTTTCCTCTTTTGTTATATGGTAACCAATGTCATGCCACCCATTCCTCCACCATGGATGTTGAGAGCACTTGCAGAGTGTTTTGTCTGATCTCAGGCTTTTTACTTGTCATCCTCAGCTCTTATTGCATCACAATAGTTGGACCACTGTCATTGATATGCAAAGGTTAAAGGTCACAGCAGTGCAATTTCTTCTCATCACCCAATTTTGTGATTAAAAAACATTCCTGTATCTTTGAATTCACAATGGATGTTTCTGTACAACATACTTGTTTCCAATGGCAATTAAAGTGTCCATTTTCATTACTATTTAAGACATATTAAGTCAACAAATCCTGAATTAAAAACAGCATTTAAAACAATTCAGAAACCACTGCTACATTTGTCAATATAAATTTATCTTAGATGCATACTTGTTTAGAAGGCGCCTGTCAATATGTATAACTTTGCACCCCAGTACATTAATTACAGAGCAATATTACCTTGCCTTTCCTGCAAGGGTTATCCCGTGGAGCCTTATCTATCTTTCTGATCAATCTGGAAAATCGGTTTATTAAAAGCGCAATAGGCCTACAGTAATCTATTTTCTTTCAACGATATAGTCATTGGCCATTCAAGAAGAGAGGAAACTGCAGTTAACCCATTGCTTCAAAGACGTCATGACTCTCACCTCTTCGATGAAATTTTTTTCCTAACAGAAGCAGGTATTTATGGAAAGAAAAGACCGAGATTTGGGATTGAGAAAAGAAAGGAACCAGCATCCAAAATAGCTCATACCTGATATTCAGCGAGCCTTCTTCACAATGTCAAGAAATCAAAGCGGAAACGGAAACTGGAACGGTTCGATGCCGCTAATCTACCCGGAGAAAAGAAGCCGCTTGAGGAGGTTCCATAGGAAAGTTTTTTCCGCCTTTTACTTGTCTCCGCCCACTTCGCGCGGACTCCGACCGACGATTCCCAGCCGGCTGCGAGACCTCTTTCCGTCCTTCCCCCTCCCCCACACTTTTTTTCCCACGGGCGCGCGCAATCGGAGGAAGCCAATGAAGGCTGTCATTGTTAGGGGCGGGCTGCTGTCCAATGGGCGGCCTCCTTCTTTTCTTGCCGTGCTTGCTTACGGGCCGGAGGCGGCTGGAGGGGGAGGGATTGGCGGTAGCGCCGGTACCAATGGTGGTGAGTTGCTGTGGGGAAGAGACGCTCCTGAGTTGGCGCCCGGCTTTCTGCCGCCGCGAGCAGAGGAAGGACGTCGGTAGGTAGTCGCCTCCCGCTCTCCCCTCGCTCTCGGTAGAAGGGACGGGGCAGCAACTCTCAGGCAGCCGGGAACTCTGCCGCTTCTTCGCTGGACTCACGAGCTGCAGTGACAGCTGCCCTTTGCACCCTGGAAGCCCCCCCCCCGCCCGCGCGGCCCGGGCACTTGTCGCTTTTTCCAGGCGGGTTCGGGTTCCCCTCTTCGCCCTTCCTGCTTCCCTGCTCCTCCTGAGCGGTCATTGCGCTGCCTTCCTCCTTCCTTCCGCGCCAGAGCCAGCAGATTGCCACTATCCTCTCCATCTCCACGCACTTCTTGAATGTGACGAAGCTTTTCGCCCTCTTTCTTCTCCTGCCAAGGCCGGTTGCCTTCCTCTTTTCCGTATAATACAGGTAGCAAAGTCCCGGTCCAGCTCCCGCCGATCCTGCTGCTCTCCCTCGTTTCCGGATAAATTACAACCGTCTCATAACCGTTTTCTGTTCATAAAGTGACGTTGTATTTTCCTGAGAGGATGAGGCCCCTTTGCTTCTTTACAATCAGAGCTTTTGCGAAGGAGTAGCAAGCAATACGTTTTTCTTCTTTCTTCTCAAGATAAAACGTAAGCCACCTTTCCAGCTACAGTTTGTTTTGATCTGAACTCGTCCCGGAGTTGTTTAGTAGACTCCCTCTCTAACCTTCAATGAAGTCCCTTTAACTAACATTTCTTTCTACCCTGATTGCTTCTTGGCAGTTGTTGTCTTATGGTTGTTAATAATAAGATAAAGAATATAGTAAATAGATATATGAATAAATCTGACAAAGAGATGTTATGTAACACTTTAGCTACATTGCTTATACAAATATTCACTTAGTCAATTAACTTAGGTAAGCAAATGAACACATTTGCACATTACCTACATGTAAAAATACCCTCCCCACAATATTTATTACTTCTGCTTCAGTTTCACAACTTAAACAGGTAAAGGAAAAAAACTATATATATCCACATTATTGTATTTAGTTTCCATAAAAGCATAGGTTTAATGGTGGGCTTTAAAAATGTCAATTTCTTTGTCAATTATGACATTTTAATAAATTCTTAGAAATGGGAAATTTATGATAATTAGAGATTAAGGAAAGAATAGAAAGACAGCAAGGTTAAATTAATACCATTTAGTTTTATTTTTTTACTTTTTCATATTTGATTGCTTCTTTAAAATAAGATTTGACAGATGGTTGACCTTTCTATTTCCTGGGATATGGTAACAAGCCTGATAGTAAAATTGTTTTTATTCTCCAGACTTCCTTTCACATAGGAGGAAAAGCCAATCAGTAGTATTTCCATGGACAAAAGTAGAGTTTCAACTATAAAATATTTAATTGAGCTTATTTATATGTCATACAAATGGTGTTAGACATACAGTTTAATGTTACTGTTAAATGTACATATCATTTGCCACCATTTCAGAAACACTTTACTTCTGCTTGGTAATAACTGATTTTAAAGATACTTTTATTTAGTGTTTATTTTTATTTTAGTACTTCATAAATAGAAGATCTGACTATTATACAAATTGATCTTGGGGAGTACAAGTTATTTTTATTTCTTGAAGTTGGACGAATTATGGTAATCAAGATATTGTACACCAGCTTGATGTGTCTCTGGACTCTAGTAAGGTTGAGCAAAAATATAGTTTTCTTAGCACAATAGTGCTAAAGGGCTTTTTTTTTTTTACAAAGAAGATTTTATCATAAATCCTACATGAATTTAAGTATAGAGGTTTTAAGTGGAAAGGAAGCTACAATTCACTGTCATTTTGACTTACTGTTTACATTGAAAGTCACATTGTAGGTTTTTTAGCTCCTTGCCTCTCTTTCTTGAAAATAATGCTTCAGACAAATGGATCTTGCGCCCCCAGCCCCAAATATAAATAATGGACAATATTAAATAAAAAAAATGATAGACATAGAAAGCTGGTTCTGTGGGTCAGCCACTCTCTTTCAGCCCAGTCCATCTCACAGGGTGATGATTGTGGGGAAAGTGGAGGGCAGGAGTATTTGGTATATTTTCTGCCAAAAATACTTATAAAGATAGGATTAAAATATAATAATAATATCAACAACACTGGTGTATTTTAAGTGCCTTGAAATGCTGTTTTTCTCCTACACATTTCCTTAGTTTTTGTATTCCAAATTATTTTTGCTAATAATGCTATCAAAATTAGAAAAATTAAGTGTTATAAAGAAGTAGCTACAGTGATAGATGAGCAGCTTGCTGGGTGCTATTAAGTGACCTCACCTTATAAGCTAGTGCCCATCAAACATTTTCCTCCATGACACAGCATAGCCTCTGCTATACCTGTATTTTGCCTGTCCATATTTCAGTAAGGGGTGGGGGTTAGTATGTAACAGTTAGTATGGTATATGCTTTGAGAAGCTTGGGGCAAATTCACAAAACATATATATGTATAGTTGCACGTGTCCTTTTGGGTTATGAACTTTAGAAACAATGAACTCTGTGTACCCAAAGAGGCTTTAAACTTAGTTGTCCTCAGATGCTGCCCCTGCATATCACAAGACAAACAATTTGTGAAATTCCTTCCAAGCATGCAGATTAGATTGATTCTGTTTCTTACGTATAGTTGAAGCAAAATGTTTCATAATGCCCTTATGCCATCTGTTCATTATTTTAGTGTTCCTATTTGTATATAATGTCTTCTTGAAGAACAGTTAGAATTCATATTTAAACATTTTAATGATGAAAACTCTGAATATCTTTGAAGATTAACTGTTACAGTGTCCAAAGACCTGCTAATAAGGGAACATTTTAGAGGAGAACAGTTTTATTTGTCTTATTATAATAGAATAACAGAATTGGAAAGCTTTGGAGTTCTTTTAGTCCAACTCTCTGCACAAGCAGGAGACTATACTATTTCAGACAGGTGGCTGTCCAGTCTCTTCTTAAAAGCCTCCAGTAATGGAGCACCCACAACTTCTGAAGGCAAGCTGTTCCACTGGTTGATTGTTCTCACTGTCAAGGAAATTTCTCCTTAGTTCTAGGTTGGATCTCTCTTTGATTAGTTTCCATTCATTGTTTCTTTTCTTGCCTTTGGGTGCTTTGGAAAATAGGTTGACCTCTTCTTTGTGGCAGCCCTTCAAATATTGGAACACTGCTATCATATCTCCTCTAGTCCTTCTTTTCACTAGACTAACCATACCCAATTCATGCAACTGTTCTTCATATGTTTTAGTTTTCAGCCCCTAATCATCTTTGTTGCTCTTCTCTGCATTTTTTCCAAAGTCTCAACATTTTTTTTATAATGTGGTGACCAAAACTGGATGCAGTTAGATTATGCATAAATCTAACATAGGAAGGTTATAAATCTTCCTTTGTTAGTTTTCAGTACCCAGCCAGATATGTAGTTCAACACATTGATAAGTAATAGGCTAGTAAAGGTTCTCAAAGTATCTGATAAAATTTGTTTTGTTAAATCATAATGCCTTTTTGAAAATGTAACTTTTATTTGTTCTACAGATCTGTCAGTAAAACAGTTTATATTAGGAAGAAATTCTGCAATATATGAATAAGAAAGTAACTATCTTATTATACATGGAGTAATTGAGAATACTCTCAAACTGCCATCTAATTAAAAGTACAATGAGAGCTTACATCCTGAAGAGCCCAATGTTGTGTAATAGCTAAGAGAGATCAATTAAAGTTTCTACCTATCAGTGGAGTCTGCTGTACAATACAGGTAGTTCTTGATTTTGACCACAATTGAGCCCAAAATTTCTGTTGTAAAGTGAGAAATTTATTAAGTGAGTTTTGCTCCATTTTACAACCTTCCTTGCCTCAGTTGTTAAGTGAATCACTGCAATCGATAAGCTAATAACCTGGTTGTTAATTGAATCTGGCTTCCCCATTGACTTTGTCAAAAGGTTGCAAAAGGTGATCACATGACCTTGGGACAAAGTGACAGTCATAAATATGAATCAGTTGCCATGACCATGGGGATGCTGCAAAGGTGATAACTGTGAAAAATGATCATACGTCACTTTTTTCAGTGTCATTGTAACTTTGAACAGTCACTAAATGAACTGTTGCAAGCCGAGGACTACCTGTATTGAGCCAGTCATTCACTCTCAGGCCTGTTTTTTGTAGGAATAGAATGAAGGAAATCCTCATGTAAAAACTAATGTAACTGTCAACCCTTAAAATTTCAGACAAAAAGTGAAATATAAATGCAGTAAAAATGTGTATTTTTAAAGCTGCTGTTTCTGTTTTTTATTTAATTGGATTTTAAAGTTTAAGGCAGGCTTTTCTTATGCAGATGTCAATACGGTGAAACCTGGATTCAATAAATGAAATCTCCATTGCATTTCATTTTATATCATTTTATAACATTTGCGTAATGACATAAGCATGGGTAGGCTCGATTTAAAGGACTGACAGTTTCCCTGCCTCATTAATTCACTTAAATGAAATGTTATTGTACAAAGTATTATATTTTGTTCTCAGACTTAACTTAATTGATTTTCACAAGCAAATTTTTGTTTTTTTCCATACTTCTGATATTTAACTTGCTATATACTTGAAGATTCATAGACCCAATAATTTTGTGGTCCATTTGTTCAGACTGAGAAAAACTACATTCGGATCCTGAGGAAAAGATCTAAAGGACTTATCTATCTCAGAACTATCTGGACCACTAATTCTAGTCCACTAATTTGGACTCAATGAAGTAATGTGCTTGCAGAAATTTGCTTTTGGGATCAACAAACTTCAGTTCAATCTATATTTTTTACAAGAGATAGTTCAGATAGTTAAATTTTGTATGATCCTGTGCTCTGGTGCACATTAACTCCCAAAATAAATTCTTGACTCTTACTTTGTACAAATAACAAAAATATGTTTTGCCGAACTTCCAAATAGTGTTATAGTTATGAATAGCCAGTAACTATAATGTGTTAATTCTTAAGTTGTAGTTTTATTCATTTTTATTATAGAAAGCATTAGTATGATTTCCTGCGAAAGATAAGTGGATATAATTGGGCATGATTATCTGGAGAAAACAACTGTAGTGGATGTTACTTCAGCCCTAGTTAATTCCACTCATCATTTAGATATATTTCTTGATTGGACTTAGTGACAAAAACTGCGTCAGCCCCAGTTAGCTTTCTTACTCTTTTACTCTGATACAGTGCTGTCAACAGTATTATTGAAGTTGTTATGTTTTTAAAATTACCACAGCTGGTAAGTGTAATTATCAGACACTGAATCACCAAACGTGTATACCTTCCTGAAAAAAGATGTTTTGTTGTTTCCATTTTAATTGGATTCTGATTTTTTGACAGAGTAGTTGCTAGGAATTAAGGTATAATAAGTAAAGAGATACTGCTTTAAATGTACTGTTTAGGTTCTGTTTGAATAAATATTATGATAAAACTGAAACAGTTTAGAAATATTTTGGTTCCAATTTTCTTTTCTGTTCAATTTAAGTGTAACTGTAGAATAAAGTTATATGACATACTTTGTTTATTCATCCTTTGCTATGCCTTCCTGCGTTTACCATTTTTCTTCTTACAGGTAGTCCTTGCTTAATGATTGGTTGCTTAGTGATCAGTCAGAGTTATGATGGATCTACTGAGAGGTACTTATGACCCAATTCTGGAGCTCTGATGGCAGCAGTAACTCCCCCACAGTCATATGATTTCATTTTGGGTGCTTAGCAATCAGCTCACTTTCATAGCCTGTTGCAGCATTCTGTGGTTATGAGACTTCAATTTACAATGTTTTTACATCACCCATAGGAATGAACAGACTTGATTTAGTTACCGTCATATCTGCTTTACAACTGTGGTGTTGGCTTGATGGCTGCTGCAAAAAAAGTCATAAAATTGGCTCAATCACATGTGTTGCTTGACTTACCACTGTCATGACTTATGACAGAAATTCCAGCCTCCATTACTGTTATAAATCAGGAATTGCCTGTACTCCTTTGCTGTCCTCTATCATCATGTGTGTATTTTATAGGGAAACTCTATCCTTATATTTGGTTTTGACTTTTATGGTAAATTTATACTTCAGTGTTTTGTTGCTAGATGTGTATTCAATCTCGATTGAATTTAATGTGATGGAATCTTTATCTTGTATAAGATGGTAGGTAACAAATTTGGCAGGAATGTATCATAGTCAATCAAATTAATTTTTCAGAAATTCTTTCAGCTAAACTAATGTTATGGCTGTACCTAGGCATCATTCTAACACTTACAGTTTTCACTAATTGTAAATAAAGTACTTTTTATAAGATTCTTAGAACTATAATTTATTATTTGCCGAATGTGACTCAACAGCATGATGTGACTTTAAAAAAGGGCTGTATTAGGTTATATCAGTAAAAACATTTTTCTAGGGCATAGAAAATATTTATTGCATTGTACCAGTGCCCTGCTCTGATTAATCCTACTTTGAGTATTTTGCCCAAATCTGGAGATCATACTTTTAGGAGGATTTGGACAAACTGGAACAGCTTCAGAGAACTTGTCTAGAATAGTTAAAACTAACCTGTAAAGGGGATTGAGAGAATTGAATGGACTTAGTGTTATGATGGGGATGTGATAGCATTAATCAGGCATGCACCAACTGCTCATACATTAAGACTTGGTCACCACAGTAGACACATTGAAACACTGACTGATTTCTTAAATTGAATGGGAATTGAATCAGTGACCCGAATCCCCTCTTCCTACTTCATTCTATATTTAGGCTCTATACTACATTTTTGTATTTCTTTTCTAAAACCGACAGGAACTCCATTGCTATGTAACTAGAACTCTTGTTGAAACTCAGCAACACATCTGAAAATGACAAAAAGTGTGTGGGGCAGGGGAGGAGGGGAGGAAGAGTTATAAAGTGCCTATCTTTTGTCATAGAAGAATTTAAGTTTCCTACTACTTTTGTTCAAAACAATTGACCTACAAACTTTAGCAGACTTTTTGATTAGAGAAGTATCTAATTGCAAATCTTTGAACAATCCTAGTATTTAAGTCTCAGGATGCTAGCTTTGCCTATGCTGTAAGAGTGAATTTGTGTGAAGCTGACATTCTTAGATGGGGATACTACTGTTAACATACATTTGCCTGAATTTATGTAAAGGTTGTATCTAGATTCTAGACAATGAAGGGAAATGTCAGAGAGCTTCACATTATTTTTAACAACTTAAGTTGGCAGGCAACACATTTTTGCTGTTATGTAATTAAGAATAAAAATAAGTGACAAGGTTTGGAAATCTAAAGTTATTTGCCATCTTGCTTATAGTGATTGCGCAGCAGTATTGAAAGTGATTGGTAAACAGGGTTCACCATGTCCAGCTGCAAACATCTAGTTGATAAATATTAGAGGGCAGCAAAGAGGTTGAACTATTGTGGTTCTTTAGTGGGATTAACTATTAACTATTGTGGGTTCTTTAGTGGGTTTTTGCGGCTCATGTATGACAAAGTTATCTTTAAGTAAGTGGCATGACTGATGTTGTAAAGATGAAATATATGCAATACCTACTGCTATATCATGATCTTTTTGAGTTCAGATCTTTATTCTTTTTCCATTTAAAAAGTTCCCTTTTCTCTAAAAAGAATAAAACCGGATAGTATGCATAGAAATCACTTAGTTGACACAGGGAGCATGTATATTTATTCCACTGCCCTATTCCATTGGTGATTTAATTGTAGTGACGCATTATTGCTGCTACCCATTTGCTGCTTCCTGTCTTGTTGCAGTGATTGTGTTTGAACAAAAATAAAAAAGATTAGTTACAGGGTGCAATAGTATATACTGTTCAGTTTCTCTTCTGCATTTGTCCTTTTGAAGGAACTGTACCAAAACAATTCGGGATATTTTGAAGTTAGAGGTAAAGTCTACTGATGTGACTGGATTTTCAAATGATAGTATAATGGCTTTTATAAGTACATTTTTTAAAAATTCAAAGTTTGTGCTTGAAAAGAAAAAAAAAATCAAAATTCTTAGAAAATTTAATGTTAACTTTGTGGAACAGTAACTAAAATATTTTGCAGTTTTGGAGAATAGCATTAAAGAACAATGAGCTCTGTATAAATATATCAGATAATTTAATATTAAATCTATAGTTTTAATTACAACAGAAATACTTGTTTACTGCTTGTGCTGATGAGTACTGGACACTACCAGCTCATTTATGTATGATATGTTTACATAAGTGCAAAGGTGGTATAATTTTTTTTAATTTTCATTTCATTTTGTGCTTTGAGTCAGTCTTGACTCCTGAACAAGTTCCTGCAGTTTTCTTGGCAAGATTTCAGAAGTGATTTGCCAGTGCCTTCTTCCTAAGGCTGGGACAGAGTGTCTGATCCAAGATTACTCAGATGGCTTTGTGTCAAAAGCAGAACTAGAACTCGGGGTCTGCTGGGTACCAACCAGGTGCCTTATTAATTATTTATTTATTGAATTTATATTGCTGCCTATTCGCCCATGGTGACTCGAGGCGGCTTACAGAATGTAAAACCATATGTAAAATAAAAAAACAATAAAAACTAACAAAAAGAATCAAATAAATTAATAAAGTATAATATAACAAAATATGGAAAGAAAATAAATAAAAAATCACCCCCCAACTCCCACCCACCCCGCCCCGACGATAGCAGATCACACAAGCCATTTGATGAGCTCCATCCTGCTCTGGATTCCCCAGGCCCACTGGCAGAACCAGGTCTTCAGTGCCTTCTGGAAGAGTATTAGAGAGTGGGACATTCTAATCTCTGGGGGAATGATGTTCCAGAGAGAGGGAGCCACCACAGAGAAGGCCCTTCTTCTGGGTTCCACCAGATCTATCTCCCTCAGGGATGGGACCCACAGCATTTCCTGCCTCCCTGCTTAACAAGAATGTTAAAAAAAAATGTAATTCTTTCAAATTAGCTAATAGAAGAAAAATATTGTGAAGCAGGTCAGACAGGTTCTACTCAATAAAGGACTTTTTTGAAATAAACAGCTTTGTTAAATGTTGGTCATATTTATTTTGTGATGACTCTGGCTAATTTCTAAGGGATGTGGTGGCTCAGTGGATAAGACACTGAACTTGTCGATCAGAAAGGTTGGTAGTTCAGAAGTTTGGATCCCTAGCACCACGTAACGGAGTGAGCTCCCGTTCTTGTCCCAGCTTCTGCCAACCTAGCAGTTTGAAAGTAGAAAAATAGGGACTACTTGGTGGGAAGGTAATAGTGTTCTGTGCACCTTTGGTGTTTAGTCATGACCATGGAGATGCCTTCAGACAGCGCTGACTCTTTGTGTGTACTGGAGATGAGCACCACCCCCTAGATCTGGAAATGACTAGCACGTATGTGCGAGGGGAATCTTTACCATTACCTTAAGATAGGAACACTAAAACCAAGCGTTAGTTTAGTTACAATTACTGTGTTAATGTGAAGTTCAGAAAGCTCTGGTTGTAGCAGAAATAACTAAAGGCATAATTTGTGTGTAGCTCATATAAAGCTAAACAATTTTTTCTGACCACTCAGTTAACATGTCCTATTCTTCCTCTATTCCATCTTCCCAAGACGATGCGAGTTTGACACCCTGTTCTAGGCTACAGCATTACTTAGTTTTGTACAAAAATTTGCATTATTGGTTTCAGTTATGAAGAATACTATAATTATAGTATATAAATATTATGTATTTAGCTCTTCAGTAATTCAGTAGACTATTAATATTAAAGACAAGTTTATCCTTTAACAAGAAATGTTTTGTTTCTGCAGAAGATTCTGGTAGTCTGGCAAGTCGTACAAATAATGATTTGTTTCTGGTGCTTTTTATATACATTATTTAAAATGGGTATACAATTTGTTGTTGTTAGTTGTGAAGTCATGTCTGACCCATCGCGGCCCCATGGACAATGTTCCTCCAGGCCTTCCTGTCCTCTACCATCCTCTGGATGGTAAAACCCTATGGATAGTACCAAAAGACTACAATAAATAGATCATCTACATGTTACGTGTACTGTATATATTTAATATGAACAATCCTGTTTAATGAATGAGATTATCTATTCATATATTGTATATAGTTAATCACCTTATATGTTACTATTTGACATCTTGCTTTTCCTGCTTTAGTTCTCTAGTCTGAGAAAATCTTTTATCAGGGTCTCCATTCCTGTAAGCAAAGACTATTCTATATTCACTGAATTTTTTTGTGTATTAAATCTTTCCATGTTAAAAAAATTGCCACCTAAGAAGCAGAGGACACATGAACTATAAAAAAAGGAAAACCTCTGCAGAAAGTGCTAAAAATATTTTCCTAGCTGTAGATCCTCAGTAATGAATGAAGTCTTTGGCTAATGCTTATGGTTGGTGCTTAGTGATGATGTAGTCCTGTGATCATTCAAAGGCAAACATGGGAAGGATCTCTGTAAAAGATTCTCAGTTAGTGCAAAGACAGATATTATAACAAAGTTAAAGTGTTTGTATAGCATTTGATAAGTCTTCTGTTATTCCTGTATGTTTTGTTCAGTTTTTGCAATTACTTTTGGCCCCTTTAAAAATTCAGCAGGTAATAATTCCTTTATGGTGGAAAGGGTCCACAGTTTGATTGTACAATAACAATGGCAAACATGAACTCATAAAATTGACCTTTGAAGAAATTATGACTTTGAAGTTCTTTTTAAAAAAGGAAGACATCTTTAAAGAGGTTGATACTTTTGATTAAGTTTATTTTATGCCAGTATTTTAAAATAAATGTACTAATTTTTAAACTCTTTTAGTACTGTAGAGTAAGTAGCTGCATAAGTTGATCATGGTTTAAACAAAAGTAAAGCCTATACCACGCTTAGGTAAAGCATGATAGTTTATGAATTACCAACCACAATAGGCACATTAATACAGTTAACAAATACAAACAAATAAAAAACTCCTATAACTTAGTGTCATAAGTAAATCTGCATATCTAAACATTTATCTAGGAGTAAAGTAACATCCAATCCTCCATGCACTAGCTTTGTTTTATGGATTAGTTGTGTTTACTGGCATTAGTTTACAGCACTCAAGCACTTATTTGTTAATATAGTTTATTAACACTGAAGAAGAAACTATAGTAGTTCAAACTACTAACAGCTTCATTGTTTCACAACATGTAGTAGAAACAGCAGAAGTGCTATTAATGTACTAATTTTTATTATACTGCATCTCTATCGCAAAGTTCATTTTTGGAGGCTTGGGTTGCTATTTTATAGATACTTTAAACAAACCCTCAAAAAGCTGTGAATTTCTTCCACACTTCTGAGAGAGAATGTGTAAGCTTTGATCTAGCATGGGAAATAACATAGCATTAAGGAAAGTGATAACTTACAACACTACTAATTTTTGAATACAGATAGTCCTCTACTTATGACCGCAATTGAACCCAACATTTATGTGGCTAAGTGAGAAATTTGTTAAGTGAGTTTGTCCCATTTTATGACTTTTCTTGTCACATTTGTTAAGTGAATCACTGCAGTTCTTAAATTAGTAACACAGTTGTTAAGTGAATCTGGTTTCCCTGTTGACTTTGCTTGTCAGAAGATCGCAAAGGGAGATCACATCACCCTGGGACACTGCAACCAGGTGCCAAGCATCCAAATGTAAAACATCTGACCATTTGGATGCTGCAATGATCATAAGTGTGAAAAATGGTCATAAGTCACTTTTTTTCAGTGTTGCTGTAACTTTGAACAGTCTCTAAATGAACTTTTGTAAGCGAAGGACTACTTGTATATTTTGTTTTATTGATTTTGCTTTATAATTTCTATTTGCATTTTCCTATTTCTTCATTTTGGATTATCCACTTCAACTAATGCACTTAAGGATTTTTTTTTAAAGCTAGCCATTATGCTGTCAAAACTTGTGGACCACTATTCACTATTTTTACACAGCTTTTGGTGCCATGTTTTTCTTTAAGAGGTTTCTGGGGATTATGCCCAAATATTAATATAAAAGAAGCATTATGAAAAGGTGCATGCTGTTCTTGCAATAATAACAGAGTTTCGGATCTTTGCTTCACTTGTTTTTTTAAGTTTTCACTGTCTAGCCAAAGTGGACATCTGTCATATCCGTCTGAAATGAAAGGTGAATTTGTTACTCTGACAAATATTTGACAGCTATTCTGCTTTCTTTATAGATTACTGCTTATGCTGGAGCATTTATTATTTGTGGACCACTATACTTCACTTGATTCATAACACAGATCTGGGCACCTGGATATATAAAACACTTATTTTAGAGGTAATCTCAAAGAGATAAAACATATTATATATTTCATTGTGTTTTTCTTTCAGTTTTAAAATTATTTTATTAATAGTATTTTTTTTTATACTGCAATGTTAGCTACCAACAGTCATGAAATATTTTGTTTACATTATTCATACATACATGCCCATTTCTCTTTAATAATGTACAGAATGGCAGGCTTTCAGGCTACTATCTTATTTTACTTGAACTTCAATATTAAACATTATCTGGCTAAATCTATTTTCAAGACAAAAGGCTACATCATGTTGACTATCTAACTTTAATAGCCTTGACATTATACCTTCATGCAGGGCTGGGGTCCAACTGGTATAACTACCGGTTCTGTTGCTCTGCCTCGCGCGCGCATGCGCGAGTCGTGTGAGTGCAATTTACAACCTGCTGAGCTTCCTGGACAGCTGAGCAGTGCTGCGTGTGGGTGCACAGTGGTTGGAAAAGTCCTTTTTTCCTGCTTTTTCAACTGCAGCTGTGCTGCACAAAGCAGCTGTGGTTGAAAATGCAGGAAATAAAGGACAGGTAAGAGCCAGGGCGGGCGGATGGGCCAAAACAACAGCAGACATAGAACCCCTTTTATGTCTGCTGCTCTTCAGAACAACCGGATCTACAGAGGTGGACAGAACTGGTAGAATCCCACCCCTGCGTTCATGATATTTTATATGAAATTATGCAGCTATTTTGCTTCAGTTTATAAGTTTAAATTTGATCAATATCTGGACAGAGAACATAATATCATATACTACAATTCTATGATGGGAAAATTGAAGTATATAAATATGTTACCTTAAAACTGTAGCTATTTTACAGTAATCTGAAGAGCATAATTTTACATTCACTTAAATAAAACAGCAATTTTATTCTATTTCTTCCCCATTTCTGTTAGGAGTTTCCCATAGAACCCTTGTCTTGGACAGACTCTGCTTTGGCAGGTCAGCAGTGTATCCATTTCACAAGTATGTGGGTAACATGATACTTGACAAGTTTAATGTTTGGCTTTGTTCCATTATTGTTGTCTGAAGAAGAGCATTTCACTGTTCCTCTTGCTTTTGGCAAATCCTAAATCATCATTTTCATATGACCTACTTTACAACTGATACCTAGGTGAGTTCTGTATTATAAATGGGTTCAGAGAGCGTTCCAACATTTCTACAAAGAGAAATTGGAGTGTAGATTGTGCTTCTTTTTTGAACATGCTTGCAGTCAATGCTGTCTTTTGGAAAATGTCTAAGGCCTACTGTTGCTGAATTCAAATGCCACTGTGAAAAGTTAGGTATGTCTATAAGTTCTTTAAAGAGCTGTATATAATGAATGGCTTCTATATGAAGAACTGAAGAATAAAAGGACATATATGACATGTAGAATTTCTGAATTTTTTTTTTTTTGAGAACCAGAATTTGTCGTGGCCAATGCAAACAGATTTGAGGGCCTGTAACTAATGAAATTGAAGAATCATAAATCTGTAGCCTGAAATACAGTGGAAGATTTTTATGGCTTTTGGTGCAAGCCCTTTGCAGGGAGAGGACTACAAAAGGAGACTGAGGATTCAATAGGAATCCTCTCTTTCTCTCTTCCCCATCTGCAGCTATGTGAAGCTTTAGGAGACTAATAAAGTACAGTATACAATTTTAAGATATGAAAAGGAGTGGCTGGAATTGGTTATTTATATCAATGTACATGTCTGAAAAAGAAACTGTACTATGATGGGGAAATTGGAGAAAAATCATCCATTTTTAGGTCCTTTTTAAAAGAATTTTCTCAACAGATTTTATGTAACTGAGTAAATGAACTTGGGTGTGTAAAAATCCTTCTATCTGTAAATGAGAATAAATCTGGGAAAAAAGTATAAGTGTGAGATTCATAAAGCCTGCTGAGGCAATATTCAGCTGAATGTAAGTAGAGCTGACTCTGTTCTAGGAACTGATGAAAGATGGATTGGTAATTTGTCTTGTTTTGCGTTGGTTGAGTTATCGCTTAGTAGATGAGAGTGCTTCAGGTTTGGTGTTGGGTGACTACATAATGTTGTTTCTAGGGAAACTGGTGGTGGGAACATCTAAAAAAGGTAAAGAAATCTGTTCTGAAGATGAACACTTAAAATTATTCTTGGATTGCATTGGGTTAATCTGTAAGTTGTTTCTTTTCTTTTGTATTTTGCTATGCCATCATACTTTATTTATTTTGTTCTGCTTTCCAGCATTACTATGCTTATCAACATGCTTGTATTAAACCTGGATATTTAGTTGATACCTATTCATCTGTACCATAAAGTTGGAAATAGTACTGAATTTGAACGTTTCTATTTAGCTCAATATAGCTACATCAAGTCACTTTGCATGCTATTGGGGGATTCATAACATAGAATTATATAAAACTGTTTACACATCACCAATGAATTCCAATTGTGAAAGAAGAGTACCTCAAAATAAAGTAGTGGCTTGTTAATTTGATATCATTATAATATTATTAATCATGAGTTCATCAGAAATACAGTCCCATTTTATATATTTAAAGCAGGAGATATTTATTTGTTTTTCAAACATGTACAAGATAACAAGTATAAGTATGAACATAAGCAAGAACAAAGGAAGTAAATACAGATAAATAATAAATAAGTAAATACAGATAAATAATTGCTTCGTTGCGATTCGTGTGGCGAAGTGTAAATACTTCTCCACACTAATTGTGTCTGCAGATAATTGCCCAGCGACCCTCTTTAAGGTGAGCCTTATCCTCCTAGGGAAGGAGGAGATTGAGGTTGACCTGAAGGGATGCACTGAGGAATTTGCGGATTTTCTGGAAGACAAAATCGCTCAACTTTGTTCCCAGTTAGATGCTGGCATGGTTGCTGGTCCGGTGGAAGCTTCTGAGGCAGGTTCTTTCCCTGTTATCTGGGAACGGTTTGACTCTGTTGCTCCTGAGTAAGTGGACAGGATCCTAGGGAGTATGTGCGCAAGCACTTTGGCAACTCTAGAAATATTTTATGAGTTGACATGAGCTCAGCAACCTAAAGCATAGAGGGTGACCCATCAAGGAACGCATTCATGAATTCAGGAGAATCAGTGGGAAGCTACCCCTTTTGCCTGAGTGGAAGTTTGGCTCGAGGCTCATGATTTAATTGGGGTAACTGCTGGAAGCCTGACACACCTGTATTTTAGACCCATGTCCCTTTTGGCTTGTGAAAGCTTCCCAGGAGGTGACAGGCAGGTGGACTCTGGGGGTGATTAAGGAGGGGACAGTGCCCCAGAACTTTAAGGAGGCTGTGGTCCACCCCCTTCTTAAGAAGCCATCACTGGAATCCACCTGGTTGGATAATTTCTGATCTGTCTCCAATATTCCCTTTTTGGGGAAGGTTGTTGAGAAGTTGGTCGCATAGCAGCTCCAGAGGTTTCTGGATGAAATGGATTATCTCGACCCCCACCAATCAGGATTCAGACCTGGAGTTGGGACAGAAATGGCATTGGTTGCACTTTTAGATGATCTCTGGCAGGAACGGGATGAGAGTAGTGCGTGCATCCTTGTTCTACTTGACCTTTTGGCAGCTTTCAATACCATTGACCATGGGATTCTCCTGGGATGGCTTCAGGGGATGGGAGTGGGAGGCTTTGTGCTGTTCTGGTTCACTTCCTTCCTCTGCAACCGCTCTCAGTCAGTGTTGATAGGAGGGGAGAGATCCAGCCCTCGCCCACTGCTTTACGGCAGTGATCCCCAACCACCGGGCCCCGGACCGGGACCGGTCCGTGGATCATTTTGTACCTTGCCGCCTATTTTGCTTGGGCGCCACCATCTTGTTTCGACGGCGCTTGAGAAAATGCTTCTGGGTGAGCTTGTCGGTCGTCAGTTGGAAAGCGGCATTTGGGTGCTGAGGGAATCCTCGCGCCTTAGTTTCCTCGAAGGGGGTGGTGGCTTCGAACAAAGAGCCGTCCCGATGGCGGTGGAGTCTCATGTTACTCAGGAGGAGATTAAGAAAGAGCCCGAAAAGCCCATCGACCGCGAGAAAGTACAAAGGAGGAGTTGAAGGTGGCGGGGAGAAGTGGGGGACAGCTGGCTGGCTGGTAGCTCGGTTCGCCTTGCCTTGGTCGTGCGTGCTGATGCTGGGACTGGTCCGTGAATCATTTTGTACCGGTCTGTGGTACAAAAAAGGTTGGGGGCCACTGCTTTATGGGATTCCGCAGGGCTCTGGTACTCTCTCCACTCCTGTTCAACATTTATATGAAGCCAATGGGTGAGATCATCCGACACCATGAACTGAGGTATCACCAATATGCTGATGATACTCAGCTGTATCTCTTGGCCCATGCTGAGTTAAGTGTTGCTGTGTCCTCCTTCTCACAGTGCCTGGAGGCTGTTAGGGGCTGGATGGGGAGCAACAGGTTGAAACTAAATCCTTGCAAGACTGAGTGGCTCTGGGTTTGGGGTTCGTTGGCTCAGGGAGAATTCCCATTTTGGGTCTTGGATGGGATGGCACTACCCCAAACAGACCCTGTTCATAATCTAGTGGTTTTCCTGGATTCACAATTCCTACATGAAGATGGCGGCCGTGGCCAGGAGGGCCTTTGCGCAACTGTGGGTTGTGCACCAATTATGCCCTTTCCTGGACCAACGGTCCTTACTCACAGTCAGTCATGCCCTAGATACTTCCCGTCTTGACTATTGCAACATGCTCTACATGGGGCTGCCCTTGAAGAACATCTGGAAGCTCCAGTTGGTGCAAAAAGCAGCAGCCTGCATGGTTTTGTTCAAACCCCGATGTGCAGTTTCACCTCACCTCTCCTGTGGGAACTGCATTGGTTGCCAATTTGCTTCCAGGTGCAATTCAAAGTGCTGGTTGTCACCTTTAAAGCCCTTCATGGCTTGGGACCAGGTTATCTGAGGGAACGTCTCTTGCCAGTCACATCTATCTGACCCATTAGAGCAGGGAGGCAGAGAATGCTGTTTGTCCTATCCCTGAGGGAGAGGTGTATCCCTACACCTGGTGGGACCCAGAAGAAGGGCCTTCTCTGTGGTGGCTCCCTCTCTCTGGAACATCATTCCCCCAGAGATTAGAATGTCCCACTCTCTAACACTCTTCTGGAAGGCCCTGAAGACTTGGTTCTGCCAGCTGGCCTGGGAACCCAGACCATGATGGAGCCCATCAAATGGCTCATGTGATCTGCTGTCATCGGGCAGGGGGTGGGAGTTAGGGGTGATTATTTTTTTCCAGATTTTGTTCTATTGTACTTTATTAATTTATTTGATTTTTTTTGATAGTTTTTATTTTTTATTTTAAATATGGTTTTGCATTCTGTAAGTCACCATGGGCGAATAGACCGCAATATAAACTAACTAACTAACTAACTAACTAAATAAATGGGGAAAGTAAGACAGGGATGTTAGGCTCACTGGTGCGCTTATGCATGCCCCCTTAAGTACCTCATAAGAATGGGGTGAGGTACACGGGAAAGCAGTTTGAGGTTGAAGCTGTGAGGGTTTGAGGCTTTAACAACGGAGTCAGGTAGGACGTTCCAGTGTTGACCACTCTGTTGCTGAAGTTGTATTTTCTGCAATCGAGTTTGGAGCAGTTTACCTTGAATTTATATTGGCTGTTTGCCCGTGTATTATTGTGATTGAAGCTGAAGAAGTCGTTGACAGGCAAGTTGGTATAGAAGACAATTTTGTGAACTATGCTTAGATCGGACCACAGGCGGTGCAGTTCCAGATTGTCCAGGCCCAAAATTTCAAGCCTGGAGGCATAGGGAATTCTATTGTGAGTGGAGGAGTGGAGTACTTTTCTCGAGAAATACCTTTGAACCTGCTCAATTGTGTTAATGTCCAATATACAGTGCAGATTCCAGGTGGACAGGCTGTATTTGAGAATTGGTCTGGCAAAGGTTTTGTATGCCCTAGTTAACAATTCAATGTTGCCGGAGAAGAAGCTTCGCAAACTAAGGTTAACAATTCTTAAAGCCTTTTTGGCAATGCTGTTACAGTGAGCTCTGGGGTTTGCGATAAGTACTCCTAGGTCCTTGACAGAGTGAGGGTCATCTACGAGATCGCTTCCGCCTAACTTGCATTTGGTGTTCTGATTTTTTTTCCCAATGTGTAGGACAGAGATATTTAGATGTTGTTGTATTTAATGTGAAATATGCTATTGCAAATCAATTAATAGGATCCTCTCCCCTCTTTTTTTGTATAGAACAGTTTTTTCTAACTTGGAGCCCTTCCAAATGTTTTAGGTTGCAACTCCCATCATCCCTAGCAATAGGGTGGAGTTCAGGTTAGGGAAAGCTGATGTAGATAATAATCAAACAGAAGCTTCTGTAATAGTTATTATCTTATATGAACAAGACATGATAGAATAGATATACTAATTATGGATCTCTGTAGTTATTTTAATTTCAATAACATTGTGTCATGCCCCTGTTGGAATCTGATTCCAAGGGAAAGGTGGAACAGCTGACAGGGAGTAGAAGTGTGATTCCGATGGCTGTGGAGGAAACTGGGGAAGGGCACAGTCTGGCTGGGCATTCAGAGGAAGACCTAGGCCTACCCCTCTTCATCCTAGGGCACGCAGGGAGGAACGGATAAGGGAGCAACGTGGGTTATGGGGGAGAAAAAGGCCCTGATTCCCTTCATTAAATGCAGCTGGGAAAACAGGATAAAGTGCTCCTTGCTGGAAGCAAAGCGTGAATTATTTTGGTTTGTCAAGTCTTATCTGAGTTCTGGCATCCTCCCAACTGTGTGTGTTTTGTTATTTTTGAAGTCTTCAATTCCTTATCCTGTCCTATCTCATTAATTGCTGCAGCATGGTTTGTGTTGGTTTTTATTTATAATTTATATGTACTTTGGATTCTGACGGAATTTCTTCCCTTTAAAAACTGTTCTTAGGAGAGTTTTTTGTCCAGCAGATGATAATTGGACATTGGGGGCCAAGTTGGAGGTATTAAAGGGATTTTACCTATTTTTGTGACTTTACTGCTTTTGTGCCATGCCCCGGGTCATCATACATTGTGGCATTTCCCTTCTGTCCAGTAGCTGTTCAAATGTTTTAAAACAAAAAAATCTTACTTTAAAATAAAATGTTAGAGGCATTCAATATAAAATTCTGTACATACGGGATGCTGCTTACAATTACCATTACCTTTTGTCATTTATTATTTATAAGACAGTATTCTATGTCTTGGAGTGACTGGTGACACAACGGGACCTATCATATTCAGACATCTTTTCCTGTACATATTTTGTGATATTTAAATAACAAGGTAAGAAGGCGAAGAATGACTATTCTATCTGGACTTATTCACAGAGCTATATATCATTACATTGTTCCATATTGCTTGCATAAATGAGAATGATGCTTTATCATATTGCTGTTCCTAAAATAGGATATATTAGGACAACCTTCTCCAATTTAGTACTTCCAGATGTTTTAAAACTTTTATAATCTCTTGATGAACAACGTTGTTTGCTGTATTGTATGAAGATGATAGAAGTTGCAGTCCAGCATATCTGGTTGATTCTGATTGAGGAAATCAGCATTTTTTTTTCAATCTGTAAGATACCCATAAAAATCAATAGCTAATAAGAAGAAAAAGTCAACAGACCAGTTTTATTTTTAAAGCTTAACTTATATATTCATATATTGTATTATTGGTGGAAACTTCATATAAGAGAGAAAAATTGGCGTTCATGTACAAAATGTATCCACATTGCTTTGAGCAGAACCCAGTAAATGAATGACTCATTATCTAGCTCCAGTATATTATTAGCTAAATGTTTTGATAGAGGCCCTTTATCTATAGGTGGCAAATGAATGGGAACAATTTCAAACAGGTTCGGCTTTCAAATACATTGGAATTGTTTTTCATGCTGCTGGGTCATGGAAGCCTCAATTTTAATCACTAGAAGAGAAGGTCAAAAAACAGTAGCCATCATCCTACATTTTAAAAAGCTATAAGGTAATCATATATCTGATAAAGTAAAAGTACTTGAGGCTAGAGTAGTAACAGCTGTGTTATGGCTTCTAAATATGTGCATATGAGAATTTAGAACCATGAGAAGTTGTTCAGTCAAGCTTCTCAAGGAACTTGTTTTGGTTCCTTGTTCTGCCTCAAATTAAAATTAGAATGATTCCAATTAAAATTCATATTTCGGTAGCCTATGTTACTTACTGGCTCAGACTAATTCAAACTGCCTTGTGTATTTGGCTCTTCAAAAATACATTCCAGCCGTTTTGATGGAAATTTCTTGGTGACTATAAGCCATTGCGGCTTTCAGTGGAATTTCATCAGACCTAAGTTTTTTCAAACAATGTACCTTACAAAACAATCTTAGCCAGATGCTATCATAGGTTATCCCAATGAATTTGGGAAAAAGTATTGTACCTGCTCATTCTTATATAATGTTGCTCATAAGAACTCTAGAAAAGCTTTTACATTTGCCCATTGTAATGCCCTCCATTCTATCTTTTGGAAGGAAGATTCTGTAAGATGTCTAAAGAACAATTATGCCTTTGTGATGAGGTGGAAATTGAAACTTGTGTTTCTGCACTCCATTTTTTATAGGGACCTGCAATATTTCCCCATTGATAATGTAATATCTAAGCAGGTTTATCATAGAGCCACCGTGACAGCATTTCTTTTTGTATTTGCTAATATATCAACAGTATAAACAGCTTCACTAATGTAATTTCAGTTTACACAATTATTGTTTTGTAAGTGGATAACCTGTGAATAGGGACATATTAGATTAAAGAGATTTTCATTTTCTGCCCGATAAAGAATATGTTGGATGTTTTAAAAATTAAATTATCTTCAGTTATTTGTTAATACAAACTAGCCTCATACATTAAAAGGGAAAACCTACTTTCTTTTGATTATTAGTTTTTAATGCTACAGATGTGGAGGTTTTGTTTCCCATTATACTTTTATTTTCCATTCATCTCAGTTATGAAAATTTTTGAGAGATTTAATTTTCCATTATTTTTCAGTAGAAACTACATTTATATATCACTGATATAAATTTTGAAGTAATTTAATGCAGTCTATAACTAAATATAAATAATACAAATATAGTACATAGTATATATTATCTTTCTTGAATAAGTGCACAAATTTATCTTCAGTGCTAAATTTTCAAGTAAATAAAAGCTTTAAGGCAGTGATTATCAATGTTTCACACCTCTATTAAGCTATAAGATACATTGTTCTGCCTTGAATATTTCATGAAAACCTGCCCATAGGTGCAAATAATGTCCATTGAACAGAGTAGAATTTATAAAAAACATAGATTGAGCTTATGTTTGCTTAAAGTCCGTTTACTTAAATGTATCCTTGCATCATACTCAAAGATCACTTGTTTGTATGAAGTTGTATTGACAATCAGCATGTATTTGTGATGGTTGTAGTCAGTGGTGATATTCTACCAGTTCTGGTGAGCCAGTAGCAGAGATGAGCAGTGGAGACAGAACCGGTTCTCTCCGCCGCTCTGCTGTTGGGCCCACCCAGGCTCCCATACACACCTTTATCCACTGAATTTGAAGCGCAGCTGCTTTGCGTGGCACAGCAGAGTGCTGCGCAGCAGCAGCTGGAGCAACCAGGATCGTGCAGGCTTGCAGGAGGCGAGTTAGAACGCCACTGCGCCTGTGCAAAGTGCACATTTGGTGTGTGCGTGCATGCAAAGTATGTGCATGCGCAAAGCGCACCCACCAAGCCATGCCCACCGAAGCGGTGGCAAAAATAATTGGTTTTTACACCAATTACACCACTGGTTGTAGTGTCCTGGGATTGTGTGATTACCATTTGCGATCTTCCCAGATGGCTTCTGACAAGCAAAGTCAATGGGGGAGGCTAGATTCACTTAAGAACTCTAGTAAATTTGCTTAATAACCATGGCAAAAGAGGTCGTAAAATTGGCCTTGACTCACTTAACCGTTGTTAGTCACAGACATTCTCATCCCAATTGTGATCATAAGTTGAGAACTACCTGTACATGCCAACTGGTATTTAGTTGTACTTTTATACTAACATGGAAACATTTAAATGGCAATTTGACACTGATTGTAAAATATATTTTTTCATTGTGTTTGGAATAGGAAATTAAAATGTACTTCTTAGCTTTATGACAAATCAATATTCTGTGTTACCTTAGGTGTTCAGTAATGGGATTTCAGTCTCTAATGAATGCTACACCTCAACAGCATTGGCATATAGGCCTCTTCTCTAAAGCACAGTTGAGTACAAATGTTACCAAGTGCTGATGTTTCCGTAGTATATGTGCTGGTTGAGAACAGAAGAGTACTATTAGTTCTAGCTTCACTGAAGCTATAAGGGATGCTGATAAAATATGAAGTTTAGCAGAATGATATGAAATGAAACTCTTGAGATAGCCTGTTAGTATTCATGCTTCTGAGCATGGGTTTATTGTTTCACATCCAATAAAATCTTTATCATTTTGTTAAATGATCCCCCCCCCCCGTAATATGGGGATCTTGCTTCTGTAAATTCCTGTTAATGGATCCTATGTTTTAAATAGATAGAATAGAATAGAATTCTTTACTGACCAAGTGTGATTGGACACACAAGGAATTTGTCTGGTGCATATGCTCCCAGTGTACATAAAGGAAAAAAAAGATTGATGTCAGAAGGATATTTTAAAAACAAAACAAAAGAGGAAGGGAGGATACTCTTCTTAGAAAAGTATTTTATTCTTGGAAAACAAACATTGTACTTGTTTTTACACTAGTTTTTACACTGCATAAGGTCATTTTGGATGTTACAGTAAATTTAGATTATTGTTACAGGAGCAAGAGTTAGCAAATCTCAGACGACACATGCCTTATGGCATAGCTATAAAGAGAATATTACAAGTTTTCGTTCCTTTATTATCAATTACAGTTTAGTATAGTGATTGGATTTGATAAATTGGAGTTGATTAGGCAGCTTAAAACATGAAGCTGGTTCATTTCACCAAACTTTCCTTAAAATTAACCAAAATTTAGGGTTTGTTTGTAACTCTGAATTATAGCTAGAAAAAAAAGAATTAGTTTTTCTTTAATGTGTAAAATCATTCATTCTCAGAATTGAGTACTTGGATGAAAAGAGTGAACTTAAAACAATGCAAAAACTAGAAGAACAAGGCATAAAGATGAATTGGTTTTCATATGCGCAAATACATTCAAGGTATCTTATAGATTCTAAAATGGAGGGATTTTATGATAAATTGACTGATTTAGATAGGATCTTGACAGGTACTGATGAAAAAGTGATTAAAAAATTATATACTTATTTGTTGGAAATTATATTAGAGGAGGAACAAGTTAAAGAAACGATGATTGTTTGGGGGAAGAATTTTGGATATGGGATTGATTTGGAGAAATGGGAAAAATTGTGGTCTCAAAATTATAAAATGACAATGTCAACAGCTTATAAAGAAAACTTGTATAAGATGTTTTACAGGTGGCATTTTCCCCCGACAAGAATTGCAAGAATGTTCAAGAACAAATCGAAAAGTGCTGGAAATGTCATCAGATACCTGGCTCATACTACCATATGTGGTGGACTTGTGAGGATGCTAGAAAATATTGGACTAAAATTCGCATATGGTTGGAAAAAATGATAAAGACACATATAGACTTGAAACCAGAGATTTTTTTATTGGGAATCTTACCTGATACATATAATAAAAATTTGAAGTATTTGATTGTAAATGTATTAACTGCTAGGATTGTATTTGCTAAAAACTGGAAGAGTGAGAAAATTCCATCAGAGGAAGAAATTATTAAGAAAATATTGGATTGTGCTGAAATGAGTAAATTGACATTTGAAATTAGAGAACAAGAAGATAAACAATTTTATGAAGTTTGGGATCTTTTTTATCAATGGTTAGATAATAAAACATAATAATAGAACATTTAGATTTAGGATATAATTTTTTTTTTGATATTATTTTTATAAAACTTTATTAAGATAGATATGGTATGATCTTATGATTTATTGCAAAATAAATTAAGTAAATTATAACTAATCTTGTTAAAGTATGAGTTAATAAAATTATAGATAAACAATTTCTTAGTGATGATATTGGGTTATACAATTATTGACTGATAATATGAGTTATTATGTAATATATTAGCGTTTAGGAAATGGATGCACAAAAAAAAGTGGTAAACAAACCGATACACTGTTTGTAAATTTATGAAGAAGGATGATGTTTTTATGTTTTATGTTGTATGTCTTTTGTTGTTTTGTTTGTTTTTAAAATAAAAAACTTTTTTTTAAAAAAAGAATTGAGTACGAGCTTTGTATTGTATTATTACAATAAGTATGTTTTTTAACTGGTACATTCAAAGACTGAGGGTAGGGAGAACAACAGCCTTGGGCCTGTTGGTTCCCCTTGGATCAATGTCTCTTTTATTTATTTATTTGTTTGTTTGTTTATTTGATTTGTCAATCACTTACAAGATACAGGTATAAGAATAAACATAGTTTTGAATACATGAGATGGATACTTATAAGAAAAATAAAAAGAAACAATAGGACAGGGACGGTAGGCACGATTGGTGCACTTATGCACGCCCTCTACAGACCTCTTAGGAAGGGGGTGAGGTCAATAGTAGACAGTTTAAGGTTAAAGTTTTTGGGGTTTGGGGAAGAGAGTCAGGTAGAGTATTCCAGACATTGAACACTCTGTCGCTGAAGTCATATTTTCTGCAATCAAGTTTTAATCTTGAGTTTGTATCTGTTGTGTGCTCTTGTATTGTTATGAAGTATTCATTTGCAGGTAGGACATTGCGATGTATGATTTTATATACTATATTTAGATTGGACCGAAGGCAACGTAGTTCTAGGTTTTCTAGGTCTAGAATTTCAAGTTTGGTGGCATAAGATATTCTGCAAGGAGTAGAGGAGCGGAGAAATCTTCTTGTGAAATATTGCTGGATTTTCTCAATTGTGTTAATATCAGATACATGATATGGGTTACAGACTGATGAACTATATTCAAGTACAGGTCTAGCAAATGTTTTGTATGCTCTAGTTAGTAGTGTGATATATTACCAGAGAAGAAGCTACGTAGGATTAGATTAACAACTCTTAATGCCTTTTTGGCTATGTAGTTACAGTGGGTTCTAGCACTTGGATCATTAGAGATGAGACTCCAAGATCCTTGACAGAGTTTGGATCATCAACAAGGTCTTGACTATTTAGCTTGTATTTTATTTTCTGATTTTTTTTGCCAATATGTAAGACAGAGCATTTATTTGTTGAGATTTGAAGTTGCCATTTGTTTGACCATTCTGATACATTGAAGGATAGCAGTATTGTCTGTGGTGTTGAATAGCTTTACATCATCAGCGAAGAGAATGCAGTTGCTCTTAATATGATCACAGAGGTCATTTATGTAGAGTATGAAGAGAGTAGGTCCTAGAACACTGCCTTGGGGGAGACCACTGTTGACAGTGCCTTTCACAAAACCTAAACTTGTAGATAAAGCCCTAATAGAGGCTGTAGAAAAGGAATAATACAGAAAGGAGGAGCATGAGAGAAATAGGAATTATTGTCCTATTATATATCTTCTCCTCCAAAGTCAGATGTTATTGGAAAGTCAGATGTTATAGCACCACTGTTTTTGCCAGTTACCTCTTCAAATTCAGTGACTTGGAAGATGGGCAGAGAGTGGGTGAAACACACAAGGTCTCTTCTCCAGTGCTTGCTATTGACCATTCTTTTGTTCTGTGGCCACAAAAGGTATTTAAAGGGTGAAGAAATGGTTGAAAACCACTGAGTTGAAGAGTTCTATTATTACATTACATTACATTACATTATGTATGCTTTAACTTCAAGTCTGAAGAATTTGAAAGCCAAAAGTATAGTAGCATAGTTTTGTTTATATTTTGCATTTTTAAAAATGTGTTTGTCTCATGTTTTTGTTTTTGACAGTTTCCATGATTTGATGAAGCACTATCAGATGTATTCCAGACTGGGAAATGGCAGCATTCACCCACCAGTTCAATTAGAAAACTAATTTATCCAAATAGAGGTAGATTGTAACATCTTGTTTACTATTAAAATGTATTTTAAAGGGGAGCTAAATGATGACAACTTAGTACCAATAGAAGAAAATATATATAACTTGAGGTTGAATTGTGGACTCCTTGATTCTTTCTAAGGTTGGGTTTTTCCCTGCAGATATTTCCCAATAAGGCAACATCTTCAGTACTAGAAGGGTTTGATGGGGTGATTGTTTTCTCCTTGGTAGTTCCTTGATTAGGCTGTTATTCATTGATTGATTGATTGTCTAATTTGGTCCTTGATTAAAGTATTGTTAATCTTGAGGATTAATACCAGACAAATAATCAGTCACTAAACAATATCTTAAATAACTAAGCTCAAGAAGCACCAAGGACTCCACAATGGCAATCTATTTGTGATAAGGCAAATACTCTCCAACTTTCTTTTCTTAAAATGTATTCAAAACTAGGTGATCATATATTATTTGATTCCTCTCTACTGGATTTGACTAGCCAATGACATTAGATTATTGAATTAATAGCATTTAAGTTTTGCATGTAATTTATTGAGATGTTATTGCTAAGTGATGAGATGTATGCATAGACATTTATGGATCCAGGAGATTTGAGGGGAAATTGGCTTAGGGAAGTTAGATTAGGAGAAAGGGAAATTTTTCAATACCATACACTGCCATCATCATTTAACAGATCTTCATGTTAACTCCCTACAGCCAACAATATAGTCTCAAACAAAAAGGAAATGCCATGCAGTCTTTCAGTTATTACCAAACGAGAAGTTTACAAATATTGAGTTAGGCAAAGAGAAGTTTATCTTGCTAAAACTTTTATATCTATTTGTGTAGCCTATTGCCTTAAATCTACTGTTGTTTGATATTCTGGCAAGCAAAATAAGGAAAAAAAATACTAAAATGTTATTTTAAAAAGAGGATTTAAAATAAAGAAAATAAATAGAATGCAAATACAGTAGTTTATCAGGACAGAGCTGAGCAGCCTTTTCCAGTTACATTTACAGATACAGTACATAAACAGAATTCCCAGCTAGGACAGCAATCTTTGAGAATTGGTCCATCTATCTGGAATTCAGCTGGGTCGCAAACAGTATGTTGAGATTAACATGTTTTCCCTTCCACATATGAAGAAGAAGAAATGGAATGATTCAGTATTAAATTTTGAATAAACCACACTTTCCAGTAACTTGTAAAGTTGGAGAATTTAGAAAAATTACTTTCTCTTTTAAATATATGAATTATACTGTAATTTCACATGAATGTTAAAGGCTAAGTCTGCCTTTGCAGAATTTATGGTTGTGGGCCAACATAATTTAATGGATTTTAACCCAAGGTAGTTTAAATTAGAATAATGTGCCATGAAAATCAGTTTCACAAGTCCTGTTTTATCTTAGCTAATTCTGTATTCTTGGTATATTGTTTCCTTTTGTTAAATAATTTTTGACTAAATTAGCAGAAGTATGAGAATAGAATAAACAAGTATAAACACAATATGATATCTGTTTCAGCTGTAGTTGATAAATAAATCAGGCTCTTGTAAATGTCATAAATATAAACATATCAAGAAATCAATAGCTTTAGCAATAATCTTGATAAATTGAAGGTGGTTTATAAATTATTGAATTTCTTTTTGAATTATTTATCTGTGGATTTCCAATTAATTAACCTCTGTTTCTACCTCTTTTATTGCATATATATTATAATGTCATTTCTCCATTAATAACGTATGGCATCTTTAAAGAGTCATTCAATCACCATTTTGCCAAAATAATAGTATCAAGAACAGAGTTGATACCACTTGGTGATGGCTGGATAATTCTATGAAGATGCTGTAAGTCATTAGTGAAAAAAATGGCAAAAAAAGTGTTCTCTGGTGTTAATGCATTAATATTAATCTTTAGCATTCTGTTTTAACCTCTAGCAATTATTTTTCATTTACATTACTGTTGAATTAATGTAAAGGCTCAATTTCCAACAATTGTTCCACTTGTTCTAATCTTTTAAACTCATTCTAAGCTTATCTAACATTTACTTCTGCAAAAACTCAGAACATTTACATAACATAATTGTAAAACTTTATAATTTGGTTCAAATTAAATATTGGATTGACTGGTGGTTAAATATAAAAATAAAATAAACAATGGATTTGAGAAGTCAGTATTATGACTTGAAACAGAACATTCTTATATTGTTTAATTTCCTTTCTAGTCTTTCTACATGTGTATTTTTCATTCTCATTATTTATTTAATAGATGTTTTATAATTGCTCATCAACAAATAAAGTTTCTTGAATTCAAATGATACTACATTTATGAAACCTTTGTACCATCCTTTGTATGAATCCATTATACCATAGCCAGATTTATTATTAGAAGGGATGAGGAACATATGGATTTTCAGAGATAAAATTACATAATTGAGACACTAACGCTATTCCCTTTTAATATTCTTCCTCCTCAAAGGTAATAAAAAAATAGAAGTCTTATGAAAATGCTTGGATCAGAACGTGGTGTGGTAGAGGAATGGCTATCAGAATTCAAGGTGAGAATTTTAAAAGGTGAATATGTTTTAATAACTTCTATATTTGGCTGCTAAATCTGAAGAAATTTTGTGTGATATCACTGTCTCCCCTCCGCCCACTTTTTCCTTTGCAATTGTTTGCTGAGGATTTATAGATAATATTTTCTTTCCTAGCTTACAGTGGTGATCCAGAATAGATAATAACACTAAGCCAAAATATGGATTGTTTGTTTTTGTTTTTTGTTTAGTGTATTGTATGAATCTCATCAATGTGATTTAGGTCACTATAGCTTGTTCAGTGAATGATAATGATAAGAAAATTCAAGCCAGTCTTGATGTGGAACACGTTCTTCTTGCTTCTGTTTTTTTTCCTTAGGCATTACCTGAAATGCAGATTTCCAATTATGCAGCAACACTTCATCGGAAGAAAATATTAGTTCCAGCTCTTTATAAAGTTATTCAAGATCCAAATAATGAGGTATGAAACAATCAAATCACTGTTAAAAGGGCAACAATATGTACATTATGTGTACAAGAGCTGCAGTGGCACAGTGGTTAGAATACAGTACTGCAGGCTACTACTGCTGCCTGCCAGCTGTCTGCAATTTGGCAGTTGGAATCTTACCAGCTGCAAGGTTGACTCGGCCTTCCATCATTCCGAGGTGGGTAAAATGAGGACCCAGATTGTTGGGGGCAATTTGCTGACTCTGTAAACTGCTTAGAGAGGCTGTAAACGCATTGTGAAGCGGTATATAACTAGTGCTATTGCTGTTAATACAGTTCATATAGAAACTCCTTATGTATTGTTTCTTTGACAAATTAGTATGAATAGCAGTTTGCTTCCATCTATTCTGTGTTGTTCTATTTCATTTGTCTTCATCAGGAAAATGTTTTCAAGTTAAACACTATATATTTGAAATATTATATTACACTCAAGATTTGCTGCTTGAATAAGATGGAGTAAAAGGGGCGTTGGTTCTTACCTGATACGCTTCTTTTCATGGAGCTGTCGAGAGCGTCCAGGTTGGGAGGAGCTCCAGTCTCGGCTCTTACAGGCTGAGCTTGAAATTGAGGAACGCCCCTCACCGTCACGTGGTCCTCGGGCGCTCCCCAGGTTTTTGCGCAGACGAGAAGGAAGGTCCTGTTCTCATCACACTCAGGAAAAAGAAATATATTAGATTGCTCGGTCGAACAGCCAGGTTTCCCACCAGACGGCCTACGGGTGGGGCTGGACGCTCTCGACAGCTCCATGAAAAGAAGCGTATCAGGTAAGAACCAACGCCCCTTTTCCATTGAGCTGTCTCGAGCGTCCAGGTTGGGACATACCAAAGCTTGGCTAGTCCTGCGGGTGGGGCCCCGTCTGGTATAGAATCTCTCCTGGGACCCTGAAGACCCGCTGGAAGGCATGCCCAACAGGAGGAACCCCTGGAGGTTGGAATGTCTCAACAAGGGGCCTAAAGAGGAGGCGGAGCTGTCCAGAAGGCAGTCCCGCCAAGGAGGCCAACAGATGTGCACTGGAACCGTGATTCAAGAGACTGGGAAGGTCGACCCGTGTTGGGAATTCCCTGGGAGAACTCTGGGACAGAGAGAAGGAGGGGAGGAGGGGCCCCTCTGCTAGGATCAGGAAGGCCCCGGGAACCAATTGCCTGGACGTAGCGAGTTCCCGGAACAGCGGCCTGCCCCGGGAGCCAGGTTCGGTTCCGCCCAATGGCGAGGCGGACGACTTTACTCAAGGGCCCAGCTGGCCGAGGGCTGCCTTGTCTGGGGATAAAAGTAGTAGTGAAGGCTAGAGATCTGTGTGAGGACCGGGAGCGCAAGGAGGGGCCCCAGCTAGCATTGGATGGGGGTAGATGTGTTGCCGACCAGTCGCCCAGGGCAGGGTGAGGGGGACAAGAGTGCTCCTGGGGTAGGAGCCTGTTGCAGGCAGGGGTTAGAGGTCGGAGTAGAGATTGGCCTTCTCGCACTCCTTCCTCTCTCCTTTTTTTTTTTTTTTTTTAAAACAAGCGCCTGGGGACGACTGCATTATCGGGAACGACGGAACGAACCTCTCCCGGATCCCCGGGAGGGCTTCCTGGAAGAGTTACCTCCGGACCCATCCGGCTCCGCTCGGTAGGGAGATCTGTAGGGAGAGGATCGGTAGTATCTGGAAAAGGAGGAGGAATGGGAAGAACCCTGGCGAGGAGAGGGAGAGGAACCTCTGAAGTCAGACCTCCTAGAGAGGGAAGGGAGGTACTTGCGCTTGTTCCGGGTCTCGGCCAGGAATGGGTCGAGAACCGGTCCAAATAACTTCCCCCCAGAGATGGGGGCTGATGCTAGCTTAGTCTTGTTTTTAACGTCCGCTTGCCAGTGGCGGAGCCAGAGTAGACGGCGGGCGGTAACCTGGGACGAAATGGCCCTGGTGGAGAACTTTGCCGCCTGGAAGGTGGCGTCTGCCGAAAACTCGGCCGCGGCCAGGATCTTGGCAATGTCCTGGTGCGCCCTGAGATTGGCTGCGGGAACATGCTGCTTGAGCTGCTGGAGCCACTTGATGGAAGACCTGGTGAAAAAGACGCGGCAGTGGAGGCCCTGACTGCCCAGGCGTCAGAGAGGTGAGCGCGCACAGGGCCAGTTCAGCTCGCTTGTCCTCGGGCTGGAGAGCATCGAGTGAGTCGCTGGGAGTAGAGCGGGAAGCCAGGCCTACCACGGGCTCGTCCACGGGGAGGGGATCGAGCAGGGTGGAGAACTGCGGTTCCAGGTTAAAAAACCGCTTGTCCTGGGCGTTGGGGGAGGGGGCCCGAGGAGGCCAGCTGCCTAGAGACCATGTCTGAGAATATGGGCGGGACAGGGATCACCTCAGTTTCCACCACGGGCTGAGAGAAGAGAGAGTCGGGAGGAACCCCTGCCGCCGCTGGTGGGGAGGGGGTTCAGGCCCGAGGTAGTCCTGGCTTTGAACAGGAGGGACCTAAATAGGTGCGGTTTAAAGAGCCCTAAAACGCGGGCTGGCCTGGAGAGAGGCCCTCGTCCTCCGACATGTCCCCCTCTAGGGGCCTGTTCCCGAAAAGAGTTCGCTGCCTATGAGGGACCCCATGTCAAGGTCCTGTTCGTCCCCAAAGAGGGAAGGGTCCCCGGGTTCTTGGGCCTCCATCCCCTCCATCTCCAAAGGTAAGGTTAAGTCCCCTTGGGGAGTTGCCTGACCAAGCGAGGCCGCTGATCCTAGGGCCTCGGGGGCCGCAGGCCGAGGAGCCAGACCGGCCAGCTGCTGCATCTGTTGCGCTACCCTTTGCCGGATGGCCAGTTCCATAGCCTGCATTAGGTTTTCGGGTATTTCCGCCATGGGGGGTGGGTGAGACTCCTCCGGGCGCAGTTCTACAGCAGTGGTGGGCAAGGTGACCTCAGGGGCCTGTCCAGGCTGTGGGGAAGAAGCAGAAGCAGGAGAGGAGGGGAGAGGAGGATGGGTGGAGGTTGATGGAGCGGAAGGGTCCCGGGGCACAGAGCTTGACTCATGAGAGCGTCTGTCAATTTCCCTTTCGAGGGCCCTGTGTCGCCTGAGGGCATCCCTTTGGGAAGCTTTGGATGGTTCCTGTGCCTGTTTGCGCAGGTGGTGGGATTTAGCCTTGGCCTTCAGAGAAGTGCCACGAGAGGTATTGTCGTCTGCCATCTGGAGAGGAGAGAAAAAAGGAAAAAAAAATTTTCTGGTTAATGCGAGGCGGTTAACGGGTCTGGGTACAGCCTAAGCAGAGGCTGGAACTCCCAGTGCTCGTATTGCACCCCCTTTTTTGTCAAGGCAACAGAATTGTTCTGCAACGTGTTGGGAAGTAGGGCCTAGCCCGGGGGCCAATCAGCCAGAATAAACGCCAAGCTGTCCCTGCCGGGCGAACCGGGGAAGGGACCTAGGCAGGATTGCAAGTATTTGAGCAGTCCCAGGATCTGCCCAGGAGTCAGGGAAACAATGCGGCCTACTGGTAGGCCTCAGATAAAAAACCAATGACCCTGGGGCGCAGGTAGAAGGAATAATGTAAGCTGAAACCAGGTCTGGATGCGGCCTACATGGAGGCCGGGAATCCCAGCGCACGTTCCACACTCCCCTTTTAGTCAAAAAAATTTTCTGTTTAAAATAGAGGTTTGGTACGAACCAGGGCCTAGCCCAGAGACCAATCAGCCAGAAGGTGAACGCCAGGCAGCTACCCCTGCCGGACGGACCGGGGAAGGGGTGGGGGGGCAGAGCTGCTACTTTGCCTGCTGGGGAAAGGGCTGCAGGGCCAACGGGCCCTATTTCTGCAGGAGGCCTGTCGGTAGAATGAAAGACAGGCTGAGGCGTGGAGTCCCAGGCTGCCTAATAGTCAGTTAAGGCTGCGGCCTGTAAAGGGCCTCTAGTAATGGCGGACGGCCATGCGGCCACTCACAAGATGGCGGCCGTTCCGGGCATACCCAAGCTGGCGGACGCCACAGGGGCCCAAGATGGAGGCCGCAAGTAACGGAGGCAGCCCCAGCGGCGGTAAACTCCCAGGGAAAAATAGAGAAATTGACCCTTTGGGAGAACCAGGAAGCGTACCCTGGGCTAGATGGCGTTCGCGGGGGGGAACGGCGGCTAAAGCGAGGAGAGCAGGCAGAAGCGAAGCGGCCTCGCGCGGAGCGATTAGGCGGCAAACGAAGCGGTGGGGGGCAGCGCTCGGCGCTCGTTTTCTCCCTTAAGGAAACAGTTCGGAAGTTAAAAACACTCCTGGGAGTTCAAACCTGAAGTCCTCGCTGCCTGCGGTGATCCAGTAAGCGATGAGAAGGAGAGGCCTAGAATGCTGAACGACCGGAGCAAGGGAAAAACAGCCTGTTTGCCACGAGGCTGAGCAAAAAACTGGGGAGCGCCTGAGGACCACGTGACGGTGAGGGGCGTTCCTCAATTTCAAGCTCAGCCTGTAAGAGCCGAGACTGGAGCTCCTCCCAACCTGGACGCTCGAGACAGCTCAATGGAAAATATTAAATTTTTTGCATTGTAGAAAGTTTGTTGCAGATGGGACTATTGTGCTGGAGCTGGTTCTATTCTCTTTTATATTGGCCAGATCTTGCTTTGATACTGTAATCATTCCTATTTACACTTTTAGGCATACTGAAAGAGATCAGAAAAAGGAATGATGAAGATGATGATGAGAACGATAGTGAGAAATTAAGTTTCCAGAAATTAAGTCTTCTAAGTGGGATGGAGGGAAATGCTGTGTTTAGCTTTGAGAAGACAAGACGTGAGGTTGTAGGATATGCTAGAATAGTTCAGATACCTGAAAGGATGTAATTTCAGGTATCTGAACTATTTTGGTCAAGATTTGTCAAGATTTGTCATTCCATAGTTGAAGACATCAAATGAAAAACTTCATAAAAAAAGTTTATTTGAGGTGAAAGTTTAGCAAAACATGCTAATAAGAGCAGTTCAACAATGAATTCACTTACTAAGATCTAAGATTGTTGGTAAACCATCTTTCATTAGATATGTTCAGATGAAAACAACATGGCTCTCTGTGTGGGAAACTTTAATTTAGATTTCTATACTTACTAATGGTTGAATTTGATGTCCTAAATGATCCTTCCCATCGCTATGATTCTTTTGGCAATGTGTCATAGTGAACATTGATTGATATCAGTGTGTAAACCACAACAATCATTTGTCTTCTCCAGTTTCTGGAACCTGTCTGCCACCAACTCTTTGAACTTTACCGTAGTTCTGAGGTTCGTCTCAAAAGATTCACCTTGCAGTTCTTGCCAGAACTCATCTGGGTTTATTTGCGTCTTACTGTCAGCAAAGATAGGCAGAGCAATGGTTGCATCGAAGCCCTACTTCTAGGAATTTACAACTTGGTAAGTAAGACTACAATGAAAATGTACTGACCTTCTGAATTGATGCAGCTCAAAAGTTAGACAGGCCATAGGCCACAGTCAGCATAAAAATTCCTGTAAAATAACATAGCCACTATTTGACAGCAGCCTACAAAGGACAAGAGTGTAATTTCTTGTTGATTTCAGCATTAAGCAAAATAGGAAGATGATAAGGCTAGGCTTCAGACTTCTTAGGACTAAAATGAAATTGAACCTTCCTTCTGAGCATTACTGCCTGAAAAATCCCAGGCCTTTGCATGATATCTTCTTCAGCAAGTTTATTTGCCTCTCTGTGAGAATTTTTAATATCTCACGGACAGTTCTCTTTTCTGACAGTTGTTTGGATTGCTAGACTGGTTGTTCTGATGAGTTTCCAAAGAATATTACTCTGCCTGTTAACTTATCAATTTCTGTATGTTATTTGTATGTTATCATTTCCTTAAGTCACATTATTTATTTTTTAAAATGTAAAGACAAAATAAAGTGCTTGAATAAACGGAATAATAGAGTTTGCAAGACTTTTGAGCAAAAGCAAAAAGGTTCTTGTCAATGAAGTTGTGGAAAGCCCTCTGCTCTACAAATTGTAGCCTGGTCTGTTGCTAAAACAAAGTCTTCATCTTTCATTAAAAGATTATTCTTTTACTTCATGGATGTTTATTTTGCTGGTATTAAAATGACATAATTATATATATTAACTTGTCTTTCCCAAATGTTTTTATGTTATAGGAAATTGCTGACAAAGATGGGAATAATAAAATTTTATCTTTTACTATCCCTTCCTTATCAAAACCTTCAATTTACCATGAGGTAAGAATACAATCATATTCCTAGATTTCTGATAAGAAAGTACCATGTTTCTCCAACAATACGGCCTCCACCAATAGGAAGGCCCAGCATGTTTTATCAGCATAAAATCAAATTAAGCCCCTCCCCCCAAATTAAGGCTTATATTAAACATGCGAAATGGGGGGGGGAATGGCGGGGGGGCTTGCCATTAGGAAGTAGTTTTGTTGCATACCCGGATATGGTGCTGCCTGAGTTGACTTTGGCATTGGTGGGGCACTTCGTATCAGGAGACCTTCCTCCACCGTTGCTTTCCCTTCTCCCTTGCTGCCGTGGCGTTTAAAGCAACGCCGCGGCGTTTGGCACAGCCACACGCAGCCAGCCAGGGCCAGCCAGGGAGGCAAGGCGACGGCCCGCACCACATCCTCCGAGCTGAGCCCCACCGAGTCAGCGCCTCTGCCTGATGCCCGTTCCGCTGCAGCATTTGGAGCTGCTGGCGCATTTGGAGATTCGTGCGGACAGGGATGGGCTGGGTGAGGGGTGGAAAGGATGGGCGGCTTCAGGCTCTCTCTGCCGGCCAGGGAAGCAGCTCTGCCATCACCTTGCCTCCCTGTCCACGGACGGGTGGGCAGTATCACTGCTTTGGGCAGCCTCTCCCAGTGGCCCCTTCAGGTTCGCACTGGAGGGACTTGGGAAGGAAGCCAAGCTCAGGTTGGCCTGGCTCTTTTGCTTGGCAAGTGGGCGCGCACCCGCGGCTTGCTTTCCTGGCTCTGCCCAGCCCGCACGGCTCTGGTGTGGCCCTGGCGGGATGAGTGGAGGGTCTGGCGGGGAGGCGCTCGCTGCCTTGATGAGAGCTCTGCTGCCGGGAAGGAGGGCCCGCCTTTCAGCTGCGCTGGGTGCCGCAGGCGAACCTCTTCGCACTCTGCCTGGCGCCAGGCAGGGATGGCGGCTGGGTGCTTCTCCCGAGGTGGGCCGATCTTGCGCTGCGGCCCCGGGAGATTCGCCTCCCCACATGGGGTTGGGCTGCCCTCTCGAGCAGGGGAATCTTTGTTGTAGTAGGGCATCATTTTTAAAATAATTGGCTTTACCTTTGAAGGCAAAGGGAAGGCGGTGACAGGAGCGCCTGAAGCCAAGTGTCTCCGCCGGGCTCCGGTTGCAGGAAGGAGCCCTGGCTGGCCGCACGTGGCTGTGCCAAAAGCCACGGCATTACTCTAAACAGCGTGGCAGCAAGGGAGAAGGGAAAGCAACGGTGGCGGAAGGTCTCCCAATACAAAATGCCCTACCAATGCTGAGGTCAACATCCAAGCTCTCGCTGCCCGCCCACCCGAGGATGCAAGGGGGGGGAAATTAAGTCACCCCCGAAAAGACGGCCTAGCCGTTTTTTTGGGGGTCAAAAAAAAATAAGGCCCGGCCTTATTTTGTGAGAAACACGGTAGGTTGAATCTAATAGTTGTTTCTAAAAGAAAGCTGTTATCTGATATTAAATTGGAGTTTCTAAACTTTGTATAATAATTAGATCTTCCTTCTTGTTAGACTTTATTTTTTGGATCTTGAAATTATCCCTAAATAATATTGTCACTATTTTATAATTCCCAAGCCATCTACAATTGGATCCATGGCTTTGACTGAGGGAGCCCTGTGTCAGCATGACCTCATCAGAGTAGTTTATAGTGACCTTCACCCTCAAAGAGAAACATTCACTGCACAAAACAGGTAAGCAAGTGATGTAGTAAGTCCTACCATAACAATCCAAATATCTTAAAAGAAAAATGCTCCTTGACTTTGACATGTGAGATAATTGAAGAGAGCAGAAAATATTAGATTCATCTGTTAGGTAGATTCTAATGGGTGCCTTCCAATATATAAGTTTTGAAAGACTCTTTAATAATCTGGAGCTATAGGCACTTTTGAAATAGTCATGTTTTTGCTAAACTAAGGTTTCTGGTTTGTATATCACTGTGAATTCATTAACTGAACTCAAATTGTATTTTTTTTGTATTTGTATAAAGGAATTGGAGACTATTTGTGTTTTTACTTTAATACTTTTTGCAATTTTAGTTATGTCCAGAGACAGAAAACAGAAAAATATTGATTGCAAATGGTAAGGCAGGACAGAGAAGTAAAAAGATAGTGAAGTAAAATAAATCAACAAAAGATAAGCTGAAGAGTTAAAATATAGAACATTTAATATGTAGTACCAGAGAACTCTAAACCATTAACCTCCTGACAGCACTAGCATTTATAAGAACCTGAATACCATCCTAAATACTTCAGGAGGCACATCAGCTAAATGAAAGCAAGTTTTCAGCACATCAGTTTATACAGTGGGGAGATTATTACGTTTGTGCACCAAACAATGTAAAAAGAACAGGGGGATTAATTAAATGTTAGTAATGAACTCAATATCCCTCATTTGACAGAGGCATAGTATGCCTTGAACTAAGGATTTTCCCCCTGTATTACCACAGAAAGTAGAGAATTAAATCAACCCAAAGCTCTTTAATCAGAATCATTAGAATATTCAGTTCTGCACATCCCACTTTAAAAAGGACGTTGATTAAACTGCAGCATATCCAGTGAAGAACTGGCAAGGTGAAAGAACTGAAAACCAAGAAGAATTGTTAGAAGACCTAGGTACATGTTTAGTTTGCAGAAGAGAAGTTGAGAGGAAACATGATAGCTGTTTTCAAATATCTGAAAGGTTGATACATTGTATGGGGTTTGAACTTGTTCTGGGTTGTTCAAGAAGATATGATTATATCTAATATAGTATGAAAGTTTTAGGATGTAGATACAGATTAGACATTAAGAAAACATTTTGAGAGTAAGAGCTGTAAGCTGAAGCATAGTATTCCACCTGGGCCAGCTCCATAACTGAAAGGAAAAGTGCCTAATCACTTTGAAGATTGATATGAAAAGCACACCATTTCAATTTTCCATTGGTTGTAATTAGTTTAGATTAAATAAAACCCTGTGAGGTTATGCTCTCTGGTCTATTTTAGTGCTTTATTTCCAAGCTGAGAGAAAGTCATCCAAGATTTTTTTGTCTTAGAGTTAAGTGATGGTAAAACTTTCCACCAGACACCATAAGGGTCATGTATCTACCACTTGAATTGTGGAGAGAATAGTTATTTCATCAGCATAGGAGAACCGAGATTAAATTATGCAGAGAATTCAATGGAATTCATTGAATTCAGCTATGGTTCCTTCCTTTTTGACGCATCTGACTTGCATTAATGTTTTTATGTAATTTCATAATCAGAAGCAGTAATCTTTGATCAGTAGAGAAGATTGCCGGGTTCACCTAAACTCTGTCCCCAGAGATTGAATCAAATGAAGAGAGACAGTATATAGGGTGTCTCTTGGCTGACTCATTATCTTTCCATTAAGTGCTCTAACTGTATACAGTGACTGAATGTGGATTGTCCTCAGTGGTGGGATTCAAAAAGTTTTATCACTGGTTTGGTGGGTGTGGCTTGGGTGCGCTTTGTGCGCGTGCACACGCTTTGCCTGCACGTGCATGCCAAATGCACACTTTGCACAGGCGCAGAGGCTTTCCAATTCACCTCCTGCAAGCCTGCATTCTCCCGATCGCTTCAGCAGCTGCTGTGCAACACTCTGCTGTGCCGTGCAAAGCAGCTGCACTTCAAAAGCAGAGGATAAAGGTGAGTATGGGAGCCCAGATGGGCAGGTGGGCCCAACAGCAGAGCGACGGAGAGAACCAGTTTGGTCTCCGCTGCTCATCGGCGCTACTGGCTCGGCAGAACTGGGCCAAACCAGTAGAATACCACCACTGATAATCATAGCCTAGGCTAAATCCTGCTTGTTTATCAGCCAAAACCTACTTCTGGATCAACCAGTCCAACAACTTCAAGTTCAGGTATCTTGTGTACAGTTTGCTGACTATACCTAAGAGACTAAATGACTAAATGACCCAGATCAGAATTACTGGTTTCTTAAAAATAGTTACTAGTTGTAATCTTGATCTTTTGGGGTTTGACAAGCATGATTGATATGAGTGAATAAGGAAGTGTCAGGATTTATATTTAATAGGCACCTATTCTAGACCATACAAACCAAGAGAGATTAGGTTTTAGTAATTTACTTCATGACATTGGAAATTTACCAGTATGGCAGTCAGCATACTTGGGAGCCCACTTACTAGTAAAGTCCACAAGCACACAGAAGCTTGCCTGTAATCATTCCAACTCCCAGATAGTGAGTTGAAAAGCAAATCACGCTCTGCTTTGTTCACAGGGAAGGTCTAAAGTCAAAGTATTAGCATTTCAGAAAGAAAGGGTTTTGAGGCACAAGTACAATGAGCCCAGGTTGAATTTTTTGTCCCCAACAGGTTTGCTACTTAGTGATCACTCTCGTGTAACTTGGAATCCCCATTTTCTAATTGTTACACACCTGTTCCAGATGACGGCCGGCAGTAAGCCTCACATATTTGCCAGTTCCCAATGCTGACATTTATTTGGCACATCTGGAGCATACACCTTGACAATCTTCCAAGTCTGCTATGACTCTCAGCAAAGATCAGGTTCCATCCTACTGCCTTATTTATTTGAAAATATTTTGTGGTTGAACATTTAATTGTGCTATTGTATCTTCCAAGACTACTACATCAAATCTAGACAAAGTGAACTCAAAAGAGAACTATTTTGTTACTTTTTAAAACCCATCAGCCGAATGGTTGCAATAGAATATTAACTATTTCAATCTGTTCCACTTTGTCTCTCTAGGTTTGAAGTGTTGAGCTTTCTTATGCTGTGTTATAATTCTGCTATTGTATATATGCCTGCTTCTTCCTATCAGTCGCTTTGCAAGATGGGTTCTAGGTAAGAAATTATGCACTTGGTATCATTCAGGGGAATGTTTTTTAAATGATAATAAAAAGAAAAACATATGGGTTTTATATACCTGTGAGACAATATTTGAATATTGATTATTTGCCATAATTTGATCCTGCTTTTTTATTTGATTATGTTAATGTGACTTGTTTTATTACAGATATAGAAATTTAGATTCTTCACATTGTCTAAATTAGATTTAAAAAATTTTCTCATGGCTTCTCATATGTATGGAACAGAGCTGGGTTTTATGGGTATCATTCAAGAGATACATATGTTTGTAACTTGGACCTTCAGGCTGGTTGCAGATGTACAGTGAAATATGGTTAATCAGATGTAGTAGTGGAGGGTGACGTATAAAACATACTTTTTAAAACAAGATGATCCCAAATAACAAGACATGGATCATGATGATCATGATGCAAGTTGTGTCTTTTTGTATTAGTGCCACAACATTGAAGATATGTATGTACAAAATAGAGTTTGTACTTTCAACATCATGATGCAGGTTTTATCAATTAACCTTCCACTAAGGAGGGATTGAACCATGTATATTGTTTTATATACCTTTCATTGTGATTTTTTTTCTATGTGATGCTCTTATGTGAATTAAGATAAACAGGAGAAAAGTCCAAGTCCCATTCTGAAAACCCATTTTTAATGAAGATTAGCCAAAACGGATCTTATGGAGCATCATTTTTTTTTCCTTTTTAACCCAACTAGCAATAGAAATACCTAATAGGTAGCCTGTTTACTAAGCCTGACTCCAAATCAGGGGTCCCCAACCCCCAGGCCGCAGACTGCTACTGGTCCATGGCCTGTTGGGAACTGGGCTGCTCAAGTGGTGAGCGAACATGCAAAGCTTTATTTGCGCATGTGTGGGGTTAGGTTGCGCACATAAAACCATCCCCGCCAACAGTGATCCATGGAGGCAAAAAGGTTAGGGACTACTACTTTAAAGGATCTAAATAAATTTATGACAAGAACAGAAACAATATGAAAAAGGCCTATAAACTCATGTTTTTATTGTTATTAGTTTATTTACTGTTTCATTTCACTTTTTATACTCTTTTCCAACTAATACGAATCAATAATTACCTTCTAGTTCTGCAATATCTGTGCCAACCGCATACTGGATCCATGCCTTTAATTCATCCATTCTAAAAATCCAATAAGGGTTGCATTACAGGTGGAATATCCTCAGAAGAAAAAGACACTTCAGCGCCATGGTGCTGAAAATCTTTTCAGAGGAGAATTGATGTTTCAGTCCAAAGCGTGCATTCTTACAGCTCTTCTCCCTTTAGAATCCTTTACGTGGGCAAATTTTAATTTCTTTGTTTTTAAAAGGATATTATTGATCTTGACCTTGCCTTTGACTGGATTTCAATTTTTTCTTGCTGCAGTTAAATGTTAGGTGGACATTGATGGTTGTTACCTGGATACTTTCCATAAGTGTGATTAGATGTAATTTGATTGATGTTGCTACTGAACTGTAGAAATAATTGCTGAGAATTTCAGTGGGAATAAATCGGCAGCTTTTACAAAAATCAAGTTTGTGATGATAGGAAGTTTTCAGGCAAAATAAGAAATATTGTGAGTAATAATAGTTATTTTCTACTATATCATTAGTAATCGAATGTAGTACTGCAGACTACTTCTGCTGACTGCCGGCTGCTTGCAATTTGGCAGTTTGAATCTCACCAGGCTCAAGGTTGACTCAGCCTTCCATCCTTCCAAAGTGGGTAAAATGAGGACCCAGATTGTTGGGGGCAATAGGCTGACTCTGTAAAACCATTTAGAGAGGACTGTAAATCACTATGAAGCAGTATATACAGGGGTAGGATTCTACCGGTTTGGGCCAGTTCGCGTGAATCGGATGTTAATCTTACATCCAGTTTGGCGAACCGGTAGTTCTGAAGAACAGCTGGCCTGCCCACCCCACCCTGCCCTGCAGTCCCTATGAGCCCTGTTTGGCTCCCAGGTAAGTGTAGGGTAGCCTCCTGGGAGCCAAAATGGGGCATTGGAGGGATCCGGTGCTGCTCCCCCACCCTGTTTTTGCTCCCAAGAGACTCCAGGGAGGCTTGTAGGCCCCATTTTGGGCCAAGGAGGCCTCCCTGCAGCCTCCTGGGAGCATTCAGCCATTCAATATGCCTGAATTCAGTGTTTAGCTAAAAGAACATTTGGAGCTAATACAGTATTGATTACTGCCTTGGGAATGTTCCAGGTGAACAAAATTATGCAATCTCCTAAAACTGTTGGAGCCAATCTTCTTTCTTTCTTCCATATCCTCCTCTTCAAAACTAGTAAGTTGCTCTGCTTTTTCATGCCAGGCTTAGTGTGGTAAGTTTAGAGTGGGTTTTGTAGAGAACAGCTTGTCTTTAGATCTCATTCATTTGCTCAGTTTCTGAGCATACATTACACAATTTCCAGAGCGTAATTCAGACTATTCAGCAGTTTGCCTAGCTACTGCTTCATTATGTCTATTGCTGTCACAATCTTTATAAAGCCCAATGGCCTTTTAAATTTGACAAGCAAAGAACATAGTAAATATTTCTCACAAATATTTTCCCTCTTCCACTTTGTGGTTCGATATTTAACATACAAAATTATATGCTGTGTTACTATTCAGGCAGTTTGCAACTTGTGTTTTTTGTTGTTGGAAGGCAACTCTTAAAATTTGAAGATGGTGGTAAATTCTTGGTAATAAAATGGCAAGTAGAAAGGCTCACTTCTACTTGCCATTTAGAAAGTATTAGAAAGAATGAAAAGGTTAAGCTTTGTTTTGTTTCCAATCTCCTTTTCTTGACTTGGTCTTCATAAAAAGTAGCTTTGGAATTGAAGCCATATGTGTTAAAACAAAATTCTTTCTGTTTAAGTACAAGTAAGTAAGTACAAGTATGCAAAAAGTTTCAAGATTAATCCAAGATATTTAATGGCTTTAAATATCTGGGTGTTGTACTAAGGTTTAAGTCAGAGGTCTTCAAACTTGGCAACTTTAGGACTTCTGGACTTCAACTCCCAGAATTCTCCAGCCAGCATAGCTTTCTTTCTTTCTTTCTTTCTTTCTTTCTTTCTTTCTTTCTTTCTTTCTTTCTTTCTTTCTTTCTTTCTTTCTTTCTTTCTTTTTCTTTCTTTCTCTTAAAAGGAAGAAGAAAACGAAAGAGGGAAGGATGGGAGAAAGAAAGGGAGGGAAGGGAAAAAGGGAAGGGAATGTGAATGAGATGGAGGGGAGGGAGGGAGGGATAGATGGAGGGAGGGAGGTAAAGAAAAAGGAGAGGAAGGAAGGACCACAAACCTGGCACTAGATGCAGCTTCAGAGGATGCTTTGAAACAGCACAGAAATCCAGGGACCTCAGAAGTCATTTAGTCCAACCCCGCACCAAGAGCATTGTTAAAGTGAGTTTCTATCTTTTGACCCACCCAGTCACGTGACCACCAAGCCACACTCAGCCGATCATGTGACCACCAAGCCATACTCAGCCACCATATGACCACCAAGCCACACCCAGCCAGTCACATGACCACCAAGCCACACCCACAAATTAGACCATGCCCACAGAACCGGTTGTTAAGAAATTTGAATCCTACCCATGGATATATAAATCTAAGTGCTACTGCTAGTGCTATTATCCCATGATATAGTAACCATCTTTCATTGTGGTTTTATGTAGAGAAAGGATTGTTTTAGTGGTGTGTCTTAATTGTTTATATAGATATTACAGAATTAAATATATTAAAACATTTGCAGGTTGTTCCTGACTTAACAACCACATGAGACCAGAATTTATGTTGTTAAACAAGATTGTTGTTGTTGAATCATGCTCAATTTTATGAACTATTTTGCCACAGCTGTTAAGCAAATTACTGCAGTTGTTAAGTGAATCATTCAGTCAGTAAGTGAATTCAGCTTTTCCTATTGACTTTGCTTATCAGAAGGTGGCTGGAAAGATTGCCAACAGCAATTATATGACCCCAGGATGCTCCAGCCATTGTAAATATATGCCTCTTGCCAAGCACCCAAATTTTGATCACCTGACTGTGAGGATGCTGCATTGGTTGTCAGTATGAGGTCTGCTTGTAAGTCACCATGCAGCAGTGAATGGGTGCTAAACAAGAGTTACCTATACTGCATTGCATCACAAATACTTTGGTTTAAGTGAGTAATTTTCTCACAACAGTATATACTACCCACTACTATAAAAACACATAAATAAACTAAAAAATGAATATTATTACTGAAATACCTTGGTTTGTAGTTTAGAATTTTGTATGCAAAATTTAAAATAAGAAAATGTGTTTACTCAAAAGATAAAGATGTAATTTTTAGAAATGTGTTTATATTTTGCAGGCTCTGTGTGAGTGGATTTCCACGACAGAATGAAAAATGCTGGAAGGAAGATGGCTGCAGGGTAGTATTGGATCCTGACTTCATGGTTCAGTTACTCACTGGAATCTATTATGCTGTGTATGTATCTAAATTTTGGGTGTAACAGTTGTTTTTGAGCAAATTAATATTTTTGCAGGAATAAAATATAACATAAATTATTAACCCTTAACCACAGACCTACTGTTTCAGCTATGCTATTACAGACATGAGGTCATAATGACTGCTCTAGCTGCTAGCTGTAGTCCAGGTAATTGCACTACAATATTGGATTTGTGGTTCTGGATCTATTGCTTCCAAAAGGTGCAGAAGACCATTTGAATTTGCTCTTGCCATATAAATTATTGCATGACATCGTTTGTAGCTGGTCATCAATTTTATCGGGAGCTTTATCATTGCTGATGTCAGAACTGGCAGTGGGTTCCTCATCGTCCATTATAAAATTTCCATTGCAATCTGATTCCACTTCAGTCAGATCACTTTCTGCTTCTTCATACCATGTTAGAACAGTTTCTTCGAAGTTTGGATCAGCAAATCACATTCTTTTTGGCAGAAAATGTGGCCCCAACTTTATAAAAAAAATGTTAACAAAGATCTGCAGTTAAAATGACAGCAACTCAAATTCAAACGCCATTACAGAAAACACCAAATAACTCACGCAAGCGTGCTGCTGCATACACTCTTAATGGTGGGAAAACAAAAACTGTTCGCAACTGGAACAGTCCATTTGTAAAAATAGGGGTTTTCTGAACATTTTGGGAAACTGTTGCAGTCACTATCACCGTGGGGCTGTGGTTATGTGTTAAAGTATTAACAGTGGACACTGGACTTCTGTCAGGCAATGTTTCTGCTTTATTAGTTAGATGTAGTTTGAAAATACCGCATTTCATTGGCCTAAATACAAGTGAGCATACATATATTTTTTCTGGTTTAAAAAACAGCAGTGAATGGAAAAGAACCACTTGAGTAACCCTCTAGCAGAGTACTTAACATGTTTTTCATTTTTTTTCTTTCTAATAGTTGTACTATGTTCTGCTGTGAAAAAAATAGTAAGTTACATTTGCCATGAAGTTGATTTTTAACTCTGGAAAGCTTCTACTTGATTATTACCAGTTGCATGTTTCCTAGATTGAAGGGTCTTACTCATGATCACTCCTATCCTGGCCATCTCACAGTTGAACTACTGTAATGCTTTCTACATAAAGCTGCCCATGAAGGGTATCCAGAAAATTCAATTGGTACAAAATGCAGCGAAGATACATTATATTTCTGCTTCACAAGCTGCATTAGTTACCAGTTTATTTCCAGGTCCAATTCAAGGTGTTGATGTTGATCTTTAAAGCCTTTCATGGCATGGGTATTTGAGCCTTTTCCCCAGTTTAATTTACCTGCCATCTCTCCAGATCCAACAGAGAGGGCATACCAATAGCACTTAGACTTCACAGTGCTCTACAGCCCTCTATAAGTGGTTTTACAGAGTCAGCATATTGTGCCCAACAATCTGGGTCCTTATTTTACTGACTTCAGAAGTATGGAACGCTCAGCTAAAATGTCGGGCTCATGGAGGGAGGCACTGATTTCGCTGATTCCAAAGAAGGATTTGGATCCCCGATTTATACAAAATTACAGACCAATTTCTTTGTTAAACACTGATTACAAACCATTAGCTACCATCATAGCAAACAGATTAAAAAGAATATTGAATGAGTATATACATAAAGATCAGAATGGATTTCTCCCTAACAGACAAATTAGGAACAATTTAAGAATAGTGTTAGATGTCTTGGAATATTATGAATAATGATAAACAAGTAGCCCTTGTGTTTCTGGATGCTCAGAAGGCCTTCGACAATTTAAATTGGCAATTTTTAATCCAAAAATCTATAATATGAATTTAGGCACTAAAGTGTTTAAAATGCCATCACTCCTGGAGGAGTTGAAGATGAGTCTTAAAAAACAGAAAAAAGATGCAGAAAGGGGAGGAAAATCCTTTGGCTTCGTATTTGAATTTTTTGAAATGGAGATCCTGAACTATGAAAAGCAAAAGGAAAAGCTTCAAGAGTAAGAAGAAGGGCAGGACAAAGAAGAAGCCATTTTCAATGATCAAATAATGCAAAGTGTGGAAAAAAGGGGGAAAGGGGTTAAAAGTTTGAGATCAAAGGGAACAGCCAAAAAGAAAAATAGTCTGAAAGAGAAGTATAACAGCAAGGAGAAGCAGAAAAGAAAACTACAGAAGGGAAAATTAGAGAAGGGTATAAAAAAGGGGATGAGAAAAGGGGGGGAAAGATAGAAGGGGAAAGAACTTATGAGGGACAAAAGCAGGAGATAAAGAAAAAGGGGTAACTACTGGGGAAACGTGCTAGAAAACACAGAGACAACGGTTAAATTAAGTTAAAAGTGAGGATTCTGCAAAGGTACAGAAGATAGTGTTGTGACAGTAGAATATTGTAATGAGTTAGACATGAAATAAGTAAATAATCTATGAGATAAAAGTATTGTTATGTAATGGTATGTTTATTTATAATTAATGCAATAATAAAGAAGAGAGGGAAACATTGCAATTGTTTCTAAAGATTGATAAAATCTTGAAAAGAAACGTGAAAGATTTATAAGGAAATTTATACCAGTTATTAGAATGAATTTGAATAATTATTTTGCTTATTAATGGTAAATAATTTATAAGATAAAACTGTATGACTATCCAATGGTATGTTTATTAACAGTTAAGTAATAATGAAGAAGGGAGGGAAACATTTCAGTTGTTCTCAAAAGATTGATAGATATTGAAAAGAAACGTGAAAGATGTACAAGGTTCACACCAGTACTAGAATGATTTTGAATAACTATTTTGTTTACTAATGTTTATATATATATATATATATATATATATTGTTTTTGCTATGTTTTTAGAATTTTTCTTTTTACATTTTCAAGGGGAAGTACCAAGCAGAATCTGAATGATGAGATCTACATGATATAAAATAAATATTAGAAATTTAAATGTTATAATTTTAGAATGCACAAATTCAATGTTTAATGAGATTTCATATGATAATAATAAGATTTAAAGTTGTTGCACTTCGATTGGCAATCATAGGGGGAATTTTGCTTCTTAATGTTGGAAGAGAACATATGAAATTATAAACAAGACAGACGAAAGTATAAGTATAATGAATAAAAAGATATAGAAATTTAGGTAAAAGAAATAGATTCAATAAGAAGAAAATGAGATAACCATAAAAGAAAATTGAGAGAAGTAAAGGGAGAAATAGTGAGAAGTTGGAAAAAGAGTAATAAGATATGAAGTTGAATATATAAGATGAATATGCATATGAAATTGTGTCTGTGTGGAAATGTGATAACCCGGAACCATGCTGTACTCAAATAAGATGTTTTATTTGTTTTGTTAAAACTCAATAAGACTTTATTTAAAAAAAGAAAAGAAAATAACTATGATAAATTATTACAACAAGTAAAGAAAGATCTAGGGATCTAGGGATAACCAGTACAGTTATAATCCAATAGTAATAGCAGAAAACTATATCATTAATTAATTAATAGGTAATTGATAAGGGATAAGGAATACTTGCCAATGATTACTTACTACTGTTTACTATGAGCTATCAATCTTAATATCAAATGTAAAAGAAAGAGATACGTTTATTGTTCTATTTATATTCTTTTTATTCTTACGTATTTGTATGTCTGTGTTTTAATCTTTTGTAAATAAAGTCTATTTTAAAACTAAAAAAAAAGATCTAGGGATATGGGTTAAACTGCAACTCTTATTATTAGGGAGGATTGCTACTATCAAAATGTCTATTCTCCCTGAATTCATCTATTTATTTCAGACAATATCAATTAAAATACATAAAAGCTACTTTGCGGAACTTAATAGGACAATTGCAAATTTTATTTGGCAAGGGATAAAAACCGAGAATAAACCTAAAAGCAATGCAGGATATGAAGAGCAGGGGAGGTATGGCCCTCCCAAACTGGGAGTTATATTACTATGCAGATTCCTTAGTATGGCTGAAAGAATGGGTGAATCTATCTAATAAAAGAATACTAGTTTTAGAAGGCCATGATTTACAGAGAGGGTGGAACGCTTTCCTAAGGGATGTGGGGAAAACTAAACAAAAATATTTTCATAGACATTTCATTAGAGATTCTTTATTGGCCAGTTGAAATAAAATAAGGAAAAAACATTACTCAAAGGTCCCGATCTGGATTTCAACAATGGAGGTGATGATTCACCTGAATAATTTGGATATTAATGAGATGTTAAAGTACAAAGACTTATTGGATATACAAGGGAATTTGAAATTATGGCAAGACCTTCAGGAACAAGGGAATTGACCGGTGGGCATATCTCCAAGTCCAGAATAGATATAGACAGGATATGAAGGATTTTGGAATCTATAATAAACCACAACAATTAGATAAAATTCTATAGCCCCAGACAAAAAAAACAACATTTTATAACTATTTATTAGAGATAGAATTAGAGGAAGAAATAGTTAAAGGTAATATGATAGCTTGGAGCAGGAAAATGTTTTATAGATGGCATCTACCCCTTCAAGATTAGCGAAGATGTTTCTCAACATGAGCCCTAAATGCTGGAAGTGCAAAAAGAAAGAGGGAACATTCTACCACATGTGGTGGTCTTGCACAGAATCTCAAAGATATTGGCTGAGAATAAAAAAATGGATGGAGGAAATTACGACTGAGCAGAATGAACTTAAACCAGAATTCTTTCTACTAGGGATACTCAACAGACAATTCCCAGAAAAAGTTAAATATATAATATTACATATATTGACGGCAGCTAGATTAGCCTTCGCACAATGCTGGAAACAATCCTATACGCCACCAGAGGAAATGATCATTCAGAAAATATCAAGTTGTGCAGAAATGGATAAATTAACTCTTAACACTAAAAAATAATGAAGTATCACAGTACTATATGAGTTGGAACTGTTGGTATGAGTGGATAGACCGAAGATAGATTACAATAATAATAATAATAATAATAATAATAATAATAATAATAATAATAATAATAATAATAATAATAATAATAATAATAAAAATTGTAAATGAGGAGGAGCGACAATAGTAGTAATTAAATATTCACACTAAAAACTAATTGCAAATATGGCACAAAATAATGAGATAAATAAGGAGCCACAAACTGTTGATGATGTAATTTTTTTTAAGCGTTTACCCTTTTTTCCTTTTTCCTTTTCTTCCCCTCCCTAAATTGTGTGTGTGTTGTTTGTATATTTTAACTGCAAAATTTTATAAAGTTTATTAAAAAAAAAAAAGAATTGAAGGCTGAGTCAACCTGGAGCCGGTAATACTTGAACTACCAAACTGCTGGCACCCGGCAGTCAGCAGAATCAGCCTGCAGTACTGCATTCTGAATTCACTGCGCCATTATGACATGTTATGGGTTCCGTCATCTAGGGAGCTGCATTTGGTAGGCCCTAGGAATCAGGCCTTTTTTGTTGTGTGTCCAAGATGTGGAATCTTTTCCCCCCCTGAGTTGACGTTGGCCACATCATTTCTGAACTTTTGAAAGTTCCTTAAGATCTGGTTATGCCTGCAGAACTGGGGACTCCAGTGGATGGGTGAACTGGTGAGGTGGTTCAGTTATTATTAACATCTGCCTGCTATGTCAAAAATGTTAGTAATGAAATTATCCTGACTGAAATGTACAGATAGAGCAAGGAAGAATTGTACCCACGAGTCAGGCATTTATGATCACAAAAATAATGCACTGTGTTATTTCCTTTGCATCCATATATAGCTACAATGGACAATGGGAACTTGGTCAGGAAGCCCTGGATGATATAATATATCGAGCTCAGCTTGAACTCTATTCTCAGCCACTGCTGGTAAGGAGATAGGCTGTAATCTGTTCAATGAGATTTAAATTGTGCATATAATTGTAATATTAATAGTTACCTTTGAATGAATTTTGTAATATTCTAAAAATCTTCCTTCAGCAGAATAGTTTGTGCACATTGTAACAAAATCTGATAAATTTACACTTTGATTTTATCCACTAGGCTACAATCCAGAGTTCCTCAGTCTGTTATAAAGCAAAGATTAGCAGAATATTGGTTAACGGGAATAATTAGAGTCATGTTACTTGCAATCTTTGTTTGACCCTACTTGCAGTGTGCTTATTAAAAATGCTCTTTTGTGAATCATGCAGGTGTGCACTTGTATATTGTTTATGTATACAGTAGTCCTTAACTTAATAACTACTCGTTTAGGATCGTTTGAATCAATGGCACTGAAAAAAGTGACTTATGACTGTTTTTCACACTTACAATCGTTGCAGCATCCTCATGGTCACATGATCAAAATTTGGATTCTTGGCAACCGCTTCATATTTATGACTGTTGTGACTGTTGTGATCCCCTTTTGCAACTTTCTAACAAGAAAAGTCAATAGGGAAACCAATTCACTTAACAACCATATTACTAACTTAACAACTGCAGTGATTCACTTAACAACTGGGGCAAGAAACTTGTAAAATGGAGCAGAACTCACTTAACAACTGTCTCACTTAGCAGAAATTTTGGGTTCAATTATGGTTGTAAGTTGACAGTTACCTGTATGCTTGTTTATCTGCATTTTGCATGTCTGTTGAGAAGACTTTTACAGAATTATTTGACAAGCATATGGCTAGATGGTAACAGTCTAGAGAAGCTGTGATATAACTTGAGTTGAGCTTCTCTCTGAACTTGAACAGCTTGATAATTATTTTAAGAAGTGGCATAATCTTCCTTTTCCCCTCCGTCTTTTATGAATGTAGGTCACTGGCCTTTTACTAGATATATAAACAAAATCCTGAAAATAGAAAATGTCCACTTTCCTATATCATTTGTTTTTCTTTACTCACAATCATGTCCAGCAGATTGGTTTCTGTCTATTTAAGGAGACACTGAAAGAGCTAAAGTCTTCTCCTGGCAAGCTACTTCGCCCCAGTAACCATTCTCTTCATGAACCCTCAGTTTATCTTTCTCTTCTAGATTGGTGGTGGGTAGAGGAATAGATTTGTTTTGGGATTACCAAGAAGTGATCTTTGTAATATAAAAAACAGAGGGTTAAGTTCCTGAACATACTTTATGAAAACAAAACATAGGGTGTGAACTTCATACAATTTGGAAGAAAATATGTGTGTGCTTTGCCCAAATTTAATTAAATGTTAACATTTTTTGCAAGGGAATCACTTTGCCAAATGAGATGGCATTTTTTAAATCTTCCCTTTAGATTAGGTTAAATGCTTGTTTGATGAATTATTGCTGACTAGATAATAGTATCCTTCTGAAGACAACAGTTTGAATTTTATTTTGTTACTAAATATTCCTTTAGTAAATAACTAAATGCTTTACTAAATCGATTTTTAATAAAAAATAAATTCTGCTGATAAGGTTCCTGTAATAGGAATGTTATCAGCTTAAAGACTGAATTCATTTGAATTCAGCTTTTGTTTTTGACTAAACTGAAAAAGCTGGGGCAAACATTAATCTAATGGAAAGTCCTTTTTGATTTATTCATATTGTAATAATATAATAATTGTATTAATATTAATATATAATAATGATTTTTTTCTTTGCAACCTTTTAAAAAGTTTATATTTGCTGTACTTCTGTCCATTCTATTCTGCATTTTACTTAAATCTTTCCTGCACATGGCTCCCAGAAAATCAAAAGCATTGCCTTTCATTTTTAATGAACCCTACATAGTTTATTATGGTAGACATTATGGTAGACATTATGGTAGACATAGAGTTACCACCTAGCATGACCCTAAAAAGTGCTTTTAACCACTGAAAAGAATAAATTTTTGTGCTCATTTGTGCTAGAATTGGTATAAAATTGTTTTTTCAGTTAGCATCAGAGGTGGTGTTCAGCAGGTTCTGACCAGTTCTGGAGAACCGGTAGTGGAAATTTTGAATAGTTCGGAGAACCGGCAAATACCAGCTCTGACTGGAGATTTTACAGTATCCTTCTCCTACCACACCCACCAAGCCACACCCTCAGAACCAGTAATAAAAAAATTTGAATCCCACCACTGGGTAGCATCTCTTAGATAAAACATAGTTAATATTTTTCTACTCATCTGATTTGACTGATGAAAATGGGAGAGTAAATAAAATAATATCCTGTTGTGAGGTTAATAAATCATGATTGGCAGCAAGAAGGGTGCATGTCAAGGAAGTCTGGGGAAATGGAAGGCCAGCTTCTCCATGTCTAATCCTTGAGTTGTGGCACTATTTGTGATTTTCCTAAATAGTGAGAAAACTATACTATTGATGTTCAGCAGTTATAACACTGAAAGTACAATAATGTCATTGCCCAGAAGATCATTGGTTGCCCTCTCCCCTCTTTGGAAGAGCTTTATAGCTCCCGCTGCCTTAAGAAAGTTCAAAACATTCTCAAAGATCCATCTCATCCTGGGAACCCTTTTTTTGAACTATTACCATCTTGCAGATGGTACAGAATTATAAAACAAGCACAAATAGGCTGAAAAACAGCTTCTGTCCCGGGGCAGTAGCTCTTTTGAATTCTGCTGTATAGTGCAGTGTTGGTGTGGTGTCGGGGGTTTTCGGTTCAATGTGTGAAAGGTGAAGGATGTGTGTTTGTATTTATTTTCATGGTCATGATGTGCACTGAAGATGGTGTTTGATTTCATTGTACGAGTGCAATGACAATAAAGAAAACTAAATTAAAAAGAGACTTTGATAATGGCTTTAAATACATATCTAGAATTTTACAGTAGCAGAAGGGTTAGTTATAGCAAAATTAATACAGTATACTATTTGTCAACTCCATAGGTAAAATTTGAGAAAAGTAACACATATTTGGCAAAAGATAGGAGAGAGTATATATCCTGACATGGAACTGCAAAACTTAAAAATACAATGATTTATGTTAATAAACAAAGATTGTAGTTATTTAATATAAATCCTAAAATTTGGTTATCACTATTTTTTTCTTTAGTCCTTGTTTAATTTCTTTTTGGATTGCGAACTTACTGTAGCAGAAGGAGTAGAAGAATCTGGGGGTGGAGTTCAAAGAGGGTTCAGCCTAAAATCTCTATGTAGCCACAAATGAGCTAAGTTCAACCCCCTTTGAATTCTGTTGACCTTATCTAACTCCTAGCAGGTGTTAACCCTTAGCTGAAAATATTCCTGTGCGTAGGCAGGAGCAGCAATATATCAGTTTAATTGGACCTTCACTTGTGGACTTGATATTTTGTCCCTGACACTGACACAGCATTTTACTGTTGTAATAGGTTGCAAATGCAATGAAGAATTCATTACCTTTTGATGCTCCTGATGTATCACAAGGAGGACAGAAGGTTTTGAAAGTAGAGGTTACTCCAACAGTGCCAAGAATTTCTCGGACAGCTATTACAACAGCTTCAATCCGCCGACATCGCTGGAGAAGAGAAGGTAAGTCTTTATAATGCAAAGTGGAAATTGTAATATGGTATCATTCCCCTCCATTGGCAAATGCTAGCTTCGAAGCCTAGCAATGAATTTGATCATTACATTTCAGGTATATAGACGTACAGAAAATAATTATCTATGTATGTCAACTCTGTGTATGTCAGCTCAAATATGTAATTGTGACTGCATACTACAATGAAGCAAGAATTCTTCCTATTTTATATTTTGTGAAATGTAAACAAGCTTAAGTGATTTAAGTGGTATATCATGGTATGAAAATTAATAGTAATTACTATTTACTTTCAGTGGGTTGGATCTTTCTGCTTTTTAAAAAATTGTTGGAAGGTAATTATTTTGATGGTGTGACTGTATTTATAATTTTTGGGCAAATCCAACTAGACAGTAACACTAAAAATTTAGACTTTTTTTCCTTTTTCAAACTATTTCACAATTTACAATCAATATCTCTCTTTTGGGGATGTGTGTGTGTGTTTTAAATAATGGTATAGTATGTATATATAAACTTTCAAAATTCCAACAAAAGCTAGATAATATTGAAAATGTTATCTTTGTGTTTTTCATTAAATAATAACTGGTATTTTAATATACTTACTAATATTTTCAGGACCTGTGCTCTGCAAAGCTAATGATAAATCTCAAGTATTTTATGTGTAAGATAATTTAAGAATCTTTTAGTTTTCATAGGGAGCAACTTCAAATCTTTTAAATTCACTCCTGCCAACAAAAAGAAAAGCAAATGTTAAACTGGAAACAAATCTCAATTTCTGTTATAATAGTTTGTCCTGGTAGGTATGGTTTGATTTTTTTACCAATTATATTGGTAAATATATAGTAGACTGCAAAATCATAAAATTTGAACTTTTATTAAACTTTAAATTCCTTTTAAATATTTATGTACGTAGTACTGATTCACTTTTGTTTTCATTTTGAATTCTTCCTGATAAAAACAGTTAATCCCATTTTTACAAATCCTTCATCATGTACAGCTTTACTGCAGAAGTGTTGCATTCATGTCTTCTTGCATTCGGCACATCATATCCACTTATTTTTATGATGCTGTTCAACTTTCTTTGAGAAAAATACAGGTGTGGTTTTCTGTATTCCGTGTACACCTTCATTTCCCTGCCTGGGTTATGATTAGGAAAAGAGTAGAAAGACACTAAAATATTATATGTTGAATCCCAGATGGCTTTGACTTCTCAAATGATGCTGACATGAGCATTCCCGGATCTCCGATCCTGCACGGCTCCACAGACCTAGGGATCAAACGCAAGCAAGAGGGGGACGTACTGATGCTCAGGACCCCTGAGCATGCCTCACCGGAGCCCAACTTGACACCAGCCACAAAAGAGGGTAGGACAGAGATAAGGTGGCATAAGTCAGTAAAGCCATTGCTTGGGGAGGATCCTGGATCTTTCTTCCCAAGCAGAATTCCCTTTTGCTTTAGAGTATATTCCATTGACCACAGGTATACTTTCTTCTCTTTCCTTCTTTCTGCGCATATCCCTTTATGCCTAGCTTTAGGCCTGGAGCTATTTATTCTAACATTTTGGACTTTGACTATCTGTATAATATCTAGCTTAGCATGGTTAAAATAATGTGATAACTTTGGATCATTTTGTAATGCAATGTGTGGATGATCTTGGGGGTATGAGGGAAAGATTCTGCTTAGAGAATGATCAGACAAGAGAGGCAAGAATTTTGTACCTTCAGAATTGCAAGATTGATGTCAACTCTTCTGGGTAAACCAGACAGGAAACCTGACTAGATGATTAAAATGTACTTTATTTTAAGATTACTTTAATAGAATCTTGCAAGTCTGAATGTTCAGACTTTCCTCTGTTACTTTTAACCCTCTGATCAATTAGGGCAGGTCTTCCTAAGTTTCTTCCTCTGACAGTTAAGCGTCTCTTGTTTGGCAATCTCTTTCTCTGATATCTCAAGATCATCCACTCATTCTTTTGCATCCTGGAACACCCTGCTAGTGAGCATGTTAAGTTTGCTAAATGTATATATATATACATTTGTAGCTATTTATATATATAGCTTATATATATATATAAGAAGCCTGATGATGGCAGATGAGATTCTGCTGAAACGTTGCTACAACTTTAAAAGCACAACTACAGTGACGTGGGAAAATACCCGAACAAAGCTGAATGCCATACGTGTGTGTGTGTGTGTGTGTGTACACATACATACATACATACATACATACAATAAAAATGTGTCAAGTAAAAATACTGATGCTGTTTTCACCACCTGGAGTGCTTTACAGCATATAAAATAATACTTTAACTGTAATTTAGTATTAGAAGGGGAGGGGGAGCATTTCTTTTACTATTTTATATACCAAACTTCCGGTTCAGTGGATGGTTTAATAACCTGTTCAGTGGATTGAAGTGGAATTAAATTGCCATTGTGATATTTATAAGATTGTGTCTCAAAGTAGGTAATATAAACCTGAAGAGAGAAAAAAAATCTTACAGCCCTGTATAGTGGTATTCTTCTTGTTAATTATTTACTCTTTACTAAGAGATTCTCATTTTACTCAGTGCACGTCCTTAACCTACTGTCCCCTTGATGCTGATGCAGAAGTATTCAGATAGCAATGCATTCTAAGTTATAGTTACAAATTTATTCTTTGCTAATCTGCATATCTCACTAATTTATTTCTATAGTGCTTCTTTTCTCTCTTTAGCATAGTTTTTTTTGGCATTGCTGATATTTTAAGACTTTAATAACATTTGCAAATTATGTGCTGTACATGCTTCACAGTTGCTTCAAGAAAAACTATGTAGGTGATGACCAAGCTGAGCCCGAGGGAGGGGTCAAGTATGTCATCATCAATCTTGAGTCCCTTCTCGCCCACAAGAGATCTAAATCCAGCCCACCTTGAATTCCATTGACTCTTATCTACTGCCAATTTTCCTTTGACTGTTAGTAGTTCAGAGTCTTGTAGAAAGCATGCATTAAACCTGTATTCTTTTGAACTGTCTTGGCTCCTGATTTCTTGCACCTGATAAGCTAAATAGCAAAACAAAAAAGCAAACAAAACCTTTAGCATTAGAATTAGGATTCCTTATTTATTGCATCTGAATCCATCATGTGCAATCAGAGTTCACAATATATGAAGAGGGGAGGCATTATTGGAAAACTATGGAAGCATGAAATTCAGAATTTACTCCTAGAACTGAGTGAATCTGAGCATGGCCAGTAAATGAGCTCCACAATTTTTCTCCCACTGGTTTTATTTTATTGTACTAACCACATGTTGCATGTGCATGAGACCAGAACAAGGTACAGAAATTCTCACACAAATTCTTAAATCTTCTTTTCAAAGAGTTGCTTTGATGCCTTAGTACTTCTTTCTTTAATATGTTAGATATATTTAGATTAGGTGTTTTTGCCTTAGTACTTCTTTCTTTAATATGTTAGATATATTTAGATTAGGTGTTTTTGCCTAAATGTTTTCTAGATAAATAAAGTGAGCATAACTTACACAAAAAAGTATTTTAAAAATCATATTTTTTTGTGAACAAATCTTTTTTGGGGGGTGATCTGGGATAGGAAAAGATTGGTTTTCTCTTAATCATAAAAAGAAATCATAGTTTGTTAAATTACTCTCTTTTGGTGATCTTGCTGATTTTACATGAAATTGATAAATATTGCTTCTTTTTAAAATTGGGTAAACAAAATGACACAATCTTATATTTCTTATGCTGGTCTATGATCATAATAAAATTGTTTTCATTTGAACTGTCTTATTTATCATTGATTTTAAATATTCCAAGTATATAATAAATAATCAGTCTGTTTTGCAATATGCTTGGGTCAGTTTATGTAAATATTCTTTATAAGTTAATAAAAAGTAGAAGTATAATGCTGAGAGGATTAATGTGCACGTACTCCTCTTACGTTGATTATTTAAGAGAAGCTTTGAATATGAATAATAATGTTGGGAACATTGATGAATCATGTACCTGCTGAGGGCAGAGCTAGCATTGATTTAAAAAATATTTTTTAAAAAATGGTTGAAATATCCTTTTGAGACTATATTTTAGTTCTTTCTCTGACAAGCTTTATTACCTAGAAGGACTTTGGTTCAGAATATACTTGAACTTTTTGTGAGAAAAATAACCTTTTCCCCAAATGACTATGTTCCCACTGAAGTCAAAAGAGTATATTTATAATCATTAGTAAATCTGTATATTGCTCAAATTGAACTTCTGAATACTTGATCGCTTGAGAGATCCTGCCTTGCATGTTGTTTTCCTCCTTTTTCACTTTCAAGCACTGCTGAGTTGCCTTGGCCTCTGCATGGTGGTGGCATTCAGAAAATTTACACTGAGCCTCTCTGACTCTTTTCTTCGAACAGAAGGGATAATTTTATTAATTATACTAAATAATAATGTTGCAAGCATCATTGACAAACAATAATATTTCTTCCACTTTATGTCATTTTATCCTTGCAAACTTGATTGTAAGGCATGAGATGTATCCATAGAAGTTGACTCGGAAACACCTCTGGATATTATGTTCCCTCCATTAAAGTAAGGAGGGGTTAAGAGAGGTGGTGGTGGGAAGGCAGCAGCTACTGCTGCTCAATCAAAAGCACTTTCACTTAGCTTTGCATGGTGGTCAAATAAAAGAAAGTCTAAAAGGCACATTTGCTTTCAGGACATTCTTTTATTTCAAATGGCTTTTTAACTTTTTGTGTGAAGAATACCATATGCAAAGTGGCTTGTTTTTTAAAATATAATATTTTACAAGGCTCAGAGGTTTTTTTAAATTTAAGGAGCCTTCTTATTTTAGGGGGAACTGTTTTATTAATGTTTGAAATGTTAAAATGATGAAGTAAAAGAACATCGCTGAGAAAATGGGAAAAAATCCTTTCAGTCTGTAAAATGGACATTCTCTCAGCTGTCAGATTTAATTCTACATATTTACATTTGTCAATATGATTACTTTGCAGAGATTTTTGAAATGGGAGAGAAATTATGTTTGTCAGGATAATTGTAAGCTAAGGATTACTGTACAAAACAGAACAATATTAAGTTAGAACAATGGTATCTAAATAGTTCATTGGAAGACAGAATGCTCTGAGAGACTGGTTAAGCACTTGGTTAGCTAAAGATAAATAATATTTTACAGATACAGATATGGAGACTTGCTTCTGCTTTGTAAATAATCTGTTCTCTTCTTTATAATATTTCCATATTGTGCTGATTCCATGATAATGTGTCAGTATTTGAAACTGTCCAGAAAGAAAAAAAATAAAAACTATGTATATTTATTACATTTATATGCCATCCATTTTGGATCCCGTGCAACTTTGATAGGCAAAAACATTCTTACAAACCTCACAGTGACACATGCACCCACTGTTAAATACACACTTACATAAAATAATACTCAGATGATGACATTCAGGAATACATGTATCAAAATCTCCATTTCATAGAACCGTACAAATACTGAAGTAGAACTGCACCTTTGGCATGTAGAATAGGCAGAGGTACAATTTGAGTTAGAGTGAAAAAATGAAGTCAAACAAACCAAAAGTGGCAAAGAACCCATTATTTTCTATTTAAATGAATTCTGGCTTAATTTTATATACCAGCACAACCATTCTAGGTTAATCTTTAGCACTGAGGATGGCAGGAAGATTTCCATAAAAATTTACTTCTGGAAGAATGTGCTTTTGGTTACATTCATTAAAAACAATCATAAACATTCCTCAGAAGTAAAAGTTCTCTAGTATTTAATATGCTTATTAATAAGTGCAGCTAGGATCATAGCCATGTATAAATTTATTACAGTATTATAATCTACGTATTAGTAGATATGTAGTAAAACATGAGTGGTTTATGACTTTTTGAGAAAGGTTAATCTTATGGACATCTTTTAGAAAGTTAATCCATTTAAGCATTGTGTAATAAATTCATTCTGTTCCAGACTGCAGTATAAAAACAATTATAATAAAAACACTGCAACTTGGAGTTTAGATTTCTCCTAAATGTTTGCAACATAATTTTGCTTTAAAAAACCTGTGTGCAATCCTATCCACTTTTAAAATTGAATCATAGTATTGTAATTTCTTCATCTGGGGTCTTTGGTATTTTCAGATGCTGAAGGAGTCAGTGGACGAGAAGAGTCTGTGAACTTCAATGATGCTGATGAAGGGTTTTCCTCTGGGGCATCACTTAGCAGCCAGCCACCAGGGACCAAACCTTCATCCACATCTCAGAGGGGCAGCTTAAGGAAAGGAGTTGCTGGGCTTTTGGCCAAGGATAAGGAGATCATCTTGGCTACCAAATCCACAGACAGCCCTCGAGAAACTGCCCGTAGGCAGTACCTGCACCAGTCAGTTGACCTCAGTACAGATGCAATTGAAATTACTCCCACAAAGAAACACTTGAGTTTGCCTGCTGGGCAGGTGGTACCAAAAGCCAGCAGTGTAAGCCTGATCCGAACTGCAAGTGCTTCTTCCAGTAAATCATTTGACTATGTGAATGGTAGTCAGACAAGTTCCAATGTTGGCATTGGCGGTGATGGTGTTACTAACTTAGCAGCTGGCAACTCCAATCGTTTTTCAACCATTAGTCTACAAGAGGACCGGTTAAGTCAAGCTGGAAATGGTAAAGATGTCCACTCACCAGGAGCTCCTCTGACTAAGCAGTCCCGATCCCCAAGTTTCAATATGCAACTAATATCCCAAGTTTAACTTTTTTTTTACCTTCTTATATTTTTTCCATTTGTCCAATTTTTTTTTTGAGCAACATCTACAATCTTCACCCTATTGTTTGAAAATCCTGGCTTTGGTGATCTTGTTCGATTCATTTAGATACTATACTATATTTTGTACTGAAACAGCAATAAAACCTCATGTTTTCGCTCCCTCTCCCATAAATGTCATTGTGAAACAGTATAAAATATACTTTATGCCTTTTCCAAGCCTTTGGTTCTCCTTGGGTGATGTGCAATCCATTATAGGCAGATCAGTTCCCATTTCAACACTGTGAGTCTTGAGAAGATTGGAGGAAATGGAGAATATGATCCCTATCAAAACGAAGCTTCGGCTTTCCTGAGAAATAATAAACGGGTTAGTTTTCTCAGTCTAAAGTTCTGCAAAGACTAATGAATTGTGATTTTTTTTTTGTCTCTTGGAACCAAGAGTGCCTCAGAGATTCTAGTAGGACTTTGGACCTCTGAGTTAGTGCAATCAATTCTGTGGGAGAGGAATATTGTCATTGCTTCTGATGGCGGTTGAAATGCACTTTGTCATGAACATTAGAGTAGTCTTCCTCTTCCATCCATCCACACTCACCCTCCCAAGCTTAATGTTCAGCTACCGAGACATGTATATGTGACCAGGAAACTGCTCCTTCAGAATGAATGGGCTGTAAGTAGACAGCATAGGTTACAGTGCAGTTTTAAGGCCTGTGGAGCCATGTTTACATGTCTTCCTCACCCAGGAAACAGGGTTGTTTCTCTACATGGTAGAAATTTGATATATGAAATACATTTAAAACAAGATTAAGAAAATGGGACATGGGCTGTCCCAAGTATGACTACTCATCAATGCTCCTTTAAAAGTTACTTTTGTAAATTGATAATCTTTGGAACCTACAAGAACAATTGAAGTTTAGGTGAGGGAGTTTTTCAGGGTGCTTGCTGTGGAATGACTAAATTTTATCACTGAACAGACTCAGAAGCTTCAAAAAGGACAAGTGTTCTCCAGCAGGAAATGCCAAGAACAGAGGCAATGGCTGCTGAAAATACTGAGGCATCAGTTATCCTTAAAATCATTTCTCAAGCAGTGGGGTTTTTTGGCAGCTTTCTCTTTCCAAAGGAAACAATTCACTGCCTATATTTTGATCAATCCATTGCAGTCATATTTCATATAGTTAATGTAATGCGGGTGTATGTGGGGGAGCTAAAGATATTATCTCCCCCACTTTAATCTGGGAATGCATACTGTTGAATTTAACCTTGAATGCATGTGGTGTGTCAGCAATACGTGATATCTGTGCTGTAGATCACTGCTTTAAATTGCATTTCTTATTCTAAAGAAAGTGTTCATCATGTTTTGAAGAGTAATGTATACATGAAAAGCAAAAGGGGGCTGTTTTGCCTTCTTATATTTTTGCTGAACTTTGACCTGGAATTCTGTTGACAGTTAATGAAAGGAACAGATATAAGTTATATTCCTCTTCCCCCAAGTAACCTTTTGAATTAATTATAGGTTGAAGAGATTCAGAATAATACTTTATTTTCAAAAGGGTCAGAGGTTAAAATGTTCAGATTACTAAGTGCCATTATTCTGCTAAAGAAAAATTTAAGTTTAGTTGATAATTTCCAATTCTACTCTCTTGTCTTTCTTCCTTGACTTTTGATTTGAATCTGGAGTTTGTCAGAAGAATTGTAGCTAAAGTAATCCTCATTTTAAATTATTAGTATTACACTAAGTTGTAGTTACTTTGTATAGACACTCATTAAAGCAAAGCTAATGTCAAATTTAATTCCAATATTACTGAAACTCAGGAATGTTTCCAAGTGATTCACTGTAATTATTGAATATTCAGAATAATTTTGAATAATATGTATAATGTAGGTTAGACTTCTTGAGCTTTGAAGCCATCCATTACAGAAAACTTCAAAAAGTTTCTTTGTTCTGTAGAAAAAGTGAGAAGGGACCTAGGTGTATGTCTTTATTTTTCTAGAGAACTAATATGATTCCCATATAATTCAGCAGTCTTTTTTAATAATAGAAATTATGACCATTATACAGAGAACTGCATGAATAGTTTTATAGCTAGGGACTTTGGGCTTTCAAGTGTTAAATAGCAGTTTATTGTGTAACATATTAAACTATGTTTGCATCCTTCTGATTTAATGGTGTGAAGATCACCAAAATGATTAAGACCAAGGTGACAGGATTTTTTTTAAAAAAACCATTGGTTACAAGCCTGTGGTTACACTTAGAGTAGCTTTTTAAGATCCAGATCCATGTATTCTACATAGCAAAAACATAGTTAAAAAGAAATATTGCTGTAATTAAGACCAGTTAATTTGTTCTTTTTGAAAGAAATTTAACATGTTAAGCTTTTTTATTTAAAAAAATCTGTATGTGGTTGTATACACATAATATGCAGAAAGCCTAATTTACATATTGATGATTGGTAGCCTGCTATCAAACTGGAATGTGTTTAATTGTGCAAATCTTCATCTTAAAGAGGTTATAGTTTATTTTTTTAAATATTGAATAAAATATATATTGTATCTTCTCAACGTATTAAAATTACAATGTGTACATATGTTGGGGTAATAACTTTCTTATGGAATTAGTAAAGTGATTGTTTTCTTATGTGCAGTACAATTTTCTGTATTTAGTTCTTTTGCTTTTAGTTATCATTTGACACATTATAACATTTAATTTTAGTTTGTTTTGTACATTGTTCAAATTCTGTTCCTATTTTAATATGCAACTTTCCCATACTGTGGACTCAAGTATGAAGCTTATCTTGTTTCTGTGTCTTTATGATGGAGAAAACACTGCTTCATATCTTTTCTTAAATATGTGTCTTACTTGAGAATATTAATTAGTCCTCTTAATAGGTCATGCTAGTACTGCTTCAACATTTGTTGATGTATTTGCTGCTAAACTGTTCCAAAGTTTTTGCTAAAAGCACTGTATTGATGTGTATTTGAAGGTTCAGACTCAGTGGGGATGTAACATCTTCCTTTGTTTGTTATTCATGGTGAGATTGCTTCTTTCCTCTTAGCATCTTGGGTTTGCTTACTCTTGCCCCCCTCCCCCCAATCTGGATTGAATTGCACACTAGTTTTTATAATGTTGACCATGAACTATCCAAAAGTGTGTAAACTTGCCATGTATGCTTACCAAATGTCCACCTTTCATGTGTTACTCAGAAAGTACTCTGTGGTTCACAAGCTCATTGTAATCTAGAGAGAGAGAGTTAAAATACTCAATTATGAAAAGGAAGATGGGAAAGAATTAAAAAATGGTGGCACCTGAGTGATACAACAGATCAATGCTTGGTGTAGCTTGTAAAATTCATTGATATGGAAATGAAATAGAATTAGATTGGCACAGAAGTCAGAACTTTCCATTGAACCTTGTAATTTACCATTACAAACTTTTTACTGGATTATAGGCAACAGTAATACTCGGAAGGATATGACAGATATTTGTATTTAAATATTGTTATACGTATATCCTGTTATATAATAGCTTCTGTAAAGTAGAAATGGCAGTTCTTACAATATTTTGTTCCAGTTTCACAGTGGAAGAGAACAAAGCATCTTTATATTTTGTGCATGTGTTGACCAAAATGCCTGTATAAAAATCTGAAAACATGATTACAAGATCTATGAACGAAACTGGGTAGGGCCGTAGTCTGAAATAATATTTTTACTTGCCTTCTTCTCTGGAGAAATATGTAATCATTACCATATTGTAAAGACTATTCTGCCGTTACTTTTGCTCTAGTTTTACATGTAAGAAGAGGAAAGGTATAGTTACATGGTTATTAACAAATGTTTGATTATTTTAGTTACACCATTTGACCTGGCTTGCGTTTTTTTTCATAATATAGACAATAATATGAGAATAAGATTAATCATCTCATTGATTACAAAACTATTTCAAACATTGCTAATGTGCAATTTAAGGGCAGCTCTTTCAATGAATTCTTAATAAGTCTTTCATGTAAAACTATGCATCATTCGATACCAGAATGATGAATTTGTATCACAGTGAGATGTTGTTTAAAATATAGTGTTTTTCAAACATATAAAGTATCTGATTCATAAACTGGGTGTCTTGTGTCTTGATGCTCTTTGTAGATTTAAAGTAGGCAAGTTCATACATTTTACAACTGAAATAAGGAAATCATACTACTTTTGATTTGCACTATTTTATGGAAGTAGTTTTCTTTCTGTTGGGGAATGCATATGTGCATGTATATATGTGTGTATATATATGTGTGTATACCCACCCACATACATACATGCATATACATATATACATACACAGATGTGTACAATTTGTCAGTTGTTGAAAATCAATTGCTGTTGTTTGCAAGATGTAATTATAATAGTAATGTAATATTCTGAAACATATATGTATATATTTCCAAATGTTTGTTTAATATTTTTTCATTATTATCAGTATTTATCTTCAGGGAATAGATTTTCATTATCTTGTTACAAATACATTTTGAAGGAGTAATTTGAGTGCTGGTAGTACCATCCAAATGCCACAGATTATTTTTTTTAATTAGTACAAAAATTGCAGCTTTTAACAAATAATTAAGAAGATGAAATTGACAATTTTATTTTAGACTTTAAAGAACATAGGGAAAAAGACAAATCAATCTAAATACTATTTGCATGAATTATTTTAAAATTTGTTTTATAAATTTCTGGATAATTACACAACATGCATTATAATTTTATTGCTTAAAATTAAACAAAGCTTCATATTCAACCAATTAAAATTAATAATTGCCAAATACTAGTAATTTGATTCATTGCTTAATACTAAATGCAGTGTATAAATTCAGTATAGGGACATTAGTAGTATACATGCAAAACCACTTAGATGAATCCAAAGTTGGTTCAGTCCAACTGTTGAACACTAATTTTTTTAACACAACAAAGTAGACATGTCTGTGACAAAAGTTTTTATTCATGGTTCATTAGGAATTAAACTTATTTCCTGTTATTAATGTTTCTGCATTATACCCATTATAATTATTCACATTCATTTGTACTGTTAAATCTTTTTAATATTGCATTCATTGATTATGATCCAAAGATTCACGGAATCATTCAAACAAAAACCTTTAATTTCTTTTTAATTAAAGGTTTGCTTCTCTTTCATTTAATTCTCTTTCAATAAATTATTTTTAATTTCTCAAATATGCTTTAGTAAAAATACATAATACCACAATTAACCTGAATATCCATCTTAATTTTATGCTAATACATCAAATATTATTTTGAATAAAAAATTAATTCTCCCTTTTAGTTTTCCCCAGATATTTTTGTATTGTGCTTTTGTAAAAAACCTTCACTTTATGTGCAGTAAGATTTTTAAAATAGTTTGCACTTAAAACATATAACTGCTTAATTTTGTGGAAAATAATATATTCAAACTCAAATCCCCTCAAAAAGCAAGTGGGATTTTAAAAATTGGTTATTTGTATGTATTCATACACCCATTTCCACTATATGTAAAATTTAAATACAATAAAATATACAAGGGGTACAAGTTATGATATCCTTTCTTAAATCTGTCAGAATTGTCAAGGCTGCAGTATTGAATTGCATAAACTGCCATATATGATTAGAGCACAACTTTTTAAAAAAACCATTGAATTGTTTTTGTAAATATATTCAAGCTTACAGTAAGTATAGTAAACTTGAAAATATATATTCAAAATTGGTTTGTTGTTCTTCCCAGAAATAAAATTTCAAATGTATAGTCATACCATAATTTGTAATAAGGAGTATCAATTTTATGCTGAGACATTTAATTTGCAAAGTAATAAATATTAGTGAGTACAAAAATATTTCTGTATAATTTTGAATTCTACTAATTTTAAAAGCTGATTACACTAAATATTAGAGAATTAAAATTTGCAGCATCCATTGGTACTAGAAAACAGAAACAGAATATTTTGGTGCTTTACTTCAAATGGGACCAAGATTATTTCTGGCATTAACAATATAATATCAATTCATGCAGTTAATAGATTATCATGTTTAACCCAACCCAATAACTTCTTTATTCTACAAATAAAATACTTGAAATTAGTAGATAGTGGGGAAAAAAGCCTATTTAATTTACACTGGCTTATCAACGTTGATTTTGTTTTTACTTGAATTTTTACTTCCAATCAACATACATGGTTACTCATCTGTAATGTTTCTGTTTAAACAATTATAATAGGCATTCTGAAATATATTCATGAGTGTTTCAAATTTTACACAACTTAACTAGCCTTCATTTTGAAATTACTTTTTACAGTATTATCATTAGTATTTAGTATTAGTATTTCTGAATGTATTGTTTATAATTGGAAAGTAGAAGTAGAAACTTGAAATCAGCCTGTTTTTTGCAAGGTCATCTCAGACAAGATGATTAGCTTAACTTGGTCACATTAAAACATTACTCTTGGATTTGAATAAATTCTGACAAGCTACTGATGGTGAATGGAGATGTTAATTTTTAATGTTTGTAAACAGATATCCTGATTTACAATGTTTGATTCTAGCTTGTTTGACAATAGTTACATAAGCTCAACTTTCAAAAGCATTTTGTTTTCCCTTCACACCTTCCATCTGACGAATTATTATCTGTCATACAAAGGTTTATTATTAAACCGAGATTTCTGAAGGATTTACTGTTCTGGCATTATGTAACCTATTTTACCTCATTTACAAAAACCATAGCTAGCAAATAGCCCACTTATTTTATAGAAAATCTGTTTGATGAAAGGAGTTGATTTATGTTAATATTCCACCAGTATATTGGTATGATATTTGAAACAAATTAAAATTTGATGCTGGTGAAATGTTAAACAAAATGAGTATGTAATATAAATGCAGTCTTTGTGGCCCTAACTTGGGACCTGTGAAAAACTATTAACAGAGCTCAGATGACATGTTTTTGAAGATCATTATACTGGTGCATGTAAGCCATTATTGTAACTGTCTTACTGAATCTGGTTAATGTTGAACTGTGTTAAGTGTTGAATTTGTAAATAACTGCCACAGATAGATAATATTTTGAATCATTGTAAATACAGGTGTATAAAATTAAAACTAATCTGCAACACAGAATATATATGTATTTATAAAAGGTGTTTAAATAAATATTGTGGTGTTTCTGGAAAAATGGTCACTTTGTCATATTTTCCCCAGTATACTTTTACATGAGCAGTATATGTTCTTCTCATAAAACATGTTTCTTTTGGGTAGGTATTTTATATAACAATCCAGAATACTTGTTTTGCACTGAAGTTAAGTTCTAAAAACTGGCTGATCATTAGTATTACTTGGCACAGTTCATCAGTAGGTTTACATGTTACAAGCTGCAGTATTTTAATCTGTAAGGCATTGGAAGGTTGTATATTGGTTCTCTTCCAAATGCTCCCATGTCTTGGGAATATAAAGACTAGAAGATTGTCAGCGCAACTACTGATTTGATTGTTAAAACTTTCACGTTGGCTTCTATTCCATTCCATTCCACTCCATTCCAATACACAAACTCTTCAGATAGTATTTAATATAAATCCTTAAACTTTTTGAAAGGCTGCTTCTCTGCTCGTAGCATCCTGATGACGATTTGACCGAACTGGTAGTTAATCCTGTCGGATCCCACCCGTTTATGCAGAAACATTGTAAAATCAAAACGGTTCACAAAATTTTAAGCACCTCTGCAGCTATCTTTTTTAAAAAATTGGCATAATTTGTCCTCAGGTTATTTGTAGAATTTGAAAGAAGCTTCATCTTTTTAAATAATTCTGCCATCTTCTGCTAAATCACAAAATTGCAATTTTTCCCATGATTCCTGATGACTATAGATATATCCCTATCATTTCTTTGGTCACAATATGTGTATCCATTGCTATAACCATGGCAAGTGTTTGTTTTCTTCTTTTTATGACCAACTGTTTTCCCAGTGATTTCCCCTACAAGTATTTTGAGATAGGCAAATGGCAAGTTCGGTTTGTTCATCACAATCTATGGAGTGTGAAATAAGATGGCCTCGAGAAGCGTGCATCATCCAAAGCACATTGAGATGCTGAAGATCTGGATTAATTCCATTCTTTACATTCCAGGCCTGTCTGCTTCCTTTACTCCGTTGACTATAACCTCCAGACGCACAAAAAAGCTGTTTGTTTTAATCCAGCCTAATTTATTGGGGGAGGAGGGAGACTTTCAATGTATTTTTCTAACAGTTGTTTGGAATCTCGGAGAAATTGGGTCGAAATTCCAGGTAGAAGTCCAAATCCTGGCAGCAGATCGGAGCTTAAACGGAAGGCGATTCAGCGCTTGTTTGTTTCAGGGTTTATTTACAGCCCTTGTATCCTATTTCGCTTTCAAGGATGGATCTGGGATACAGCTAAAACGAAGAAGGAAATCCAGACTTGAGAAAGACGAATAAGGTAGCTGCATCACCCGACGCCCACATATTCGTTGAACTTAGGTGGCTCAAATGCCCACGCAGCTTCTCGCGACCGACTTCGCAGGGGCCAGAAAACGGATCGAGGGCTTCCACCTCCTCGCTCTCTCTTCCCTTCCCGATGATTTTTTTTCTTTTTATAAATATTGTTAGTTTAAGAGCAGAATTGGGAGACGTCACCGCCGCGTATCTCGTCGCATTCCGGGGAGGAGTCCTTGCCCATTGGCCGTAGAGAGGGGCCAATCCCGAATCCGCGGAAGGAAGCCGAAGCTTCAACAGAAGGCTGGCTAGCTAGCTCCGCCCATTGGAGAGGCCCGCGATACCCTGAGAAAGAGGTTGGGTCGTACCTCTGGTAGTTGGCGGGAAACTCGCGTTTATTCTGGTGCTGTGATCTGGTGAGCAGCGAGGGGACTGGGTGGAGCGGTCGACCGACCGAGTCAGGGCGGGGAGACAATTTGGAGCTCCACCGTCGGCTGAAGGGAAAGATGATTCAGCGTTGAGGGCGCGTGGTTGGGACTTCCGCGCGCGGGAGGTGGGGGGGGGGGGAGCGAGCAAGCGAGCGCAAACGTCGCTTCCAAATAGATGCCCTGAAGATCAGTTGCCTCAGTTAAAGCAGGGCTCTGTAACCTTGGCAACTTTAAGCCTAGCGGACTTCAACTCCCAGAATTCCCCAGCCAGCTTACTGGGAGTTGAAGTCAGCCAGGCTTAACGTTGCCAAGGTTGGAGAGCCCTGTATTCCAGAGTCGGAAAGCTAGATCGGTGAAAAGTGAGCTTTGGTTAAAATAGAAGGCGGCGGTTCTTGTCTAAGGAAGTGCGCTTTTTTCCTCGTTTGTCAAGCGAGTCCTTGTTCTGTGTGGTTTGGTGGCAATGAACAGAATAGTGACTCTGCCTAACTTAAAAGAGCTCTCTCTTTTAAGTAGCCCGTTCAAGTGGACCTCTTTCCTCATCCGACCCTGCAACCGTGCGTGAAGGTGTTTGCGGTTCGGTGCAGCTAGCAGCGTCAAGAAGCAACTCGCAACGATGCGATCCGACATGACCGATAGCGGGGCATGTTGGGAATTGTAGTTCGAATACGCGGGCAGTTGTAGGCTGCTCGTGTTAAATTGTTTTTCAGATTGCCTCTTCTTTTTTTAGGCCATACGTAATGCCTTTATTCAGATTAAATTCTTTTTATTTCTACCGGGGTACTATGACTGGGCTTGTTTAATTGAATACAACTTGTTGAAAAGTGGGATACCCACAATCCTGCTTTCTCTTCTTGGAAGTAAATCCCATTTAACACAGCAGGGCTTAGTTTTGAATAGATATTGTAGAGGATTGTATTACAGACAGTCCTCTCGATTTACAACTATTCGTTTAGTGACTGTTCAAAGTTGCAATGGCACTGAAAAAAGTGACTTATGACCGGTTTTCACACTTGCAGCATCCATATTGTCACGTGATCAAAATTCAGAAACTTGGCAACAGGTATGTATTTATGATGGGGGTCATGTGATCACCTTTTGCAAGGTTTTGACAAGTAAAGTCAATGGGGAAGCTGGATTCACTTAACAACTGTGGTACTGATTTAAAAACTGCATGGAATCACTCAACAACTGTGGCAAGAAAGGTTATAAAATAGGGAAAAATTCACTTAATAGCTGTCTTGCTTAGTAGCAGAAATTTTGGGCTCAGTTGTGATTGTAAATCAAGGACTGGCTGTGATGGCTTTAGCACCATATTCTATTTCTTTAGTAAGAAATATAACTGCCTACCCTTGTTCCTTTCCAAGTAAATGTGCTTCAATCGATAACATTGGTTTGCATTCTTTTTACATTGATGTGAAAGCCAGTCGGAATTTTTGTATTAACATTTGAACAAAATTTTGTAAGTTTGTGTATTGTGTTGTAATTCCTAAATCGTTGCCATTTCATCTATAAAGTACCATGTGGTAATTAATAGACATTGTCTTTCTCTTATAGATATATATCTTTCTCTTTAGTGGTAGGCTATAATGTCAGATTGTTTTAACAATAGAATATGCTTACATATTCTGCATTTATCCTTAGCTGTCTCTATTTTGCAAGTATTTAATTGTTTGTGCAAAAACTTTAGGTGGAAAGGAAGAATCACTAGAGAATTCTGCAAAAAGAAGTGTATATATAATTAATCTAATCCAACCATATCAATCTGTTATTGATATCAAATTACTGGAAAATATATAGATAAAATATAAAATAAGTTTACAAGCATTGTGTTCCCTAGATAAGGAAATTCAATCCCTACTTTCAGTGCTGTGGCAAATCAGTCTTTTTGATCATTTGACCATATCTATTAATTGCTTCCCCCCCCCCCCTGTTTCCTCCAGATTACACAGGATGACAAATTGGGCCCTCCCACCACAGGCTTACTCTCTTAGTCTTCCCATATGTAAGTGAATCAAGTCATTATCCATTGTACTACACAGATTGTTTTATTGTGTTTTTAACTGCTGAAATTTAACTAGTTTTGAAACTGAGTTTTGTATATTTTGAGGTGCCAAATCTAAGTCTTTCCTTATTCCATTGGCATGTTATGAGGATATTATCTAGAATTCTACTTGAGTGCCTTCTTGGATAGCAATATCCATCAAGAAAATTATCCAATGACTTGTTTAAACATATATTTATTTTCTCAATTTGTGTTGAGGACCAAGCAATATTTTATAAAAATCCAAGCAAGCTTTTATACTACTTCTGGTAGTAATAATAATATATAATTTTAGATTCTAGATTTAGGTGCTATTCATAATAATAAACTTATATGAGATTTGTACTTTGATAGGAATATGTCAACTTATTTTCTTTTTGGCTTAGATACCTTGATATGAGTAATCCAAACATAAAGAGGATTAATGTCCTAGAGGTTAAATTTGTGGCTGATGAAGATGTTCTGAGGCATATCTCTGAGGATGCAGGTATCCTTAGTTGCTTTATTATTATTAGAATAAGGTGTCTAATTCTTAATTTTCCAAAAATATTAATAATTTTTGTTGTGCTTATATAATTACATCATTTTAAAAGCAGTGGCTTTTTCTGTACTTGGAGAAATTAATTACCACGATCCTCTGAAAATATGATGTGAGAGCAAGATAATGCTGCTGAAGTATTTAGCAATCTTACAAATAGTAAATTAACTTGGATGAAATCTATTTTGGTGTTAATGTCATCAGTATCGACAACATTATAACAAAAATACAACTTCACAACAGCACATTATCTTTTAGTGTAGATATATACTTTGCCTTCAGGAAGTTTTGACAACTGACTTTTCTTGTAATATCAACATTGTAATATTACTTCTTAAAGTAATTGTTTTGTTTTCTTTACATTATTTTCAAAAATTATACAGCTTTATTTTTCTGGATGGTATAACTTCCTTGAAAATGATCGGTTTTCATAGACCTACGAAAATTATTTATTGTAACTGTTCATGTATTTTTTCTTAAGCAGTCTTATTGCCTTTTCAGGTCTCAAAGTTCGTAAGTTAAGTGTTCCACATACACTTGAGATTAAACAATGGATGAAAAATCTGGAGAATAGCTCCGATGATGAAGCCCAGGATATTTTAAAAGAACAGGATTATGTGACAGCCTTAGATGTCCAAGGTACTTTGGGAAACACAACATTTTCACAATCATCATTATGTGGATATTTACTTCATATTATGCATGAAAATATTCAATATTTTGTACATAATTCCACCAAGAAATAAGACATATTAATCCTTAAAAATAAATGTTTATATTGCTAATTAGATTTAATCTGTTGTTGGTATAAATCTTTTATCAGTTCCCTTGAAAGCATTCTTCTAAGGGTTAATTGATATGTATACTTTTTAGAGTCAATGAGAAATGGTTCCAGTGCAAGCGGTGGTGATGTCTTTCCATTCCAAACTCCAAAACGCTCTAATAGGATGGCAGAGAGAGGCATGTATTGTGTTTCATGTTGTTTCTTTTACATACTGTACATAGGTACTTGTATACATCTGGATGACTTGCTTTCTCATGGATTCCTTTAAAAAAACAACCTAAATCTGCTCTGAACACATAATCCAAGTCTGTCAGTCCTATGAGTAACAGATTCCATGGATATGTATAAAATACATGTAATTAGTCCTGTAGTGTTCACCAGTTTTGTTGGACTGATGAGATTTCATAGCTCTACTTCACAACACTAGTCTTTTGTTAGTTTATATTGGAGAGCAACCATTTCATTTTGGAAGAGGGATCAAATGAGGAATTAGCACAGACTCTTTACATAAACACAAAAATGCCTTTGAATCTAATCTAGTCTTTCTCAGGTGAATCTATCTGTCTGCAAAGAGTTCTGTGAAATTGGCATAGAACAATAAAGCACCTAGCTTGAACTCTACATGTGGGTCTGGTCGTTTGTGTCTGACAGCTTGATAGCTTGCTTCTAAAACTTTGCAAAATTCTAAATTTAGCATGTATCACAACATAGTTAATATTGAAACATTTTAAAATAAAAAGCTAAACCTGTGCATGCCGGTCGTTATTTTATTTTTTTTAAGCTGCCCAATAACCAAAAAATGCTGTGGGTAATTTACAATAAAAACCCAGGAAATTCTATCCAAGTTAAAACTTGTATGATAAAATCAAATAAAATAGTACAAAATTAACAAGATAAAAGCACAAGATAAATTAAGCAGCAGCACAAGTTAAAGCCAATTATATAGTTTTTGAAAAGATCTTCATTTGATATCAGAGATATGTTAATGTGGATACCAATTCAGCGACTTTGGGGAGAAAAATCCATAAATGGGTGACACCCCAGAAGAGGTGTTTTTAAAATAATTATTTTGTTACTACTCCTAAAAGGTTTCTACAAGGTAAAGGACTGTTTAGGGAACCAAAGACTTTGAAAATCAAGATCAGTAAAAGTGTATAAATAAATAAATTGGTAGGTAACAAGTAGCAATATCCTTGCTGCCCTGGATATTTCTTGTGTTAGAATCATATTTATTGTTGCTATGGTAATAATTTTAGATATTGAACACATTTGTACATGGTACAGAGTCTATGCTGTCCTTTTGTGTATTTAAGTACTATTTGCAAGTTGCTTTAATTGGAGTTTTTTTTTTACTTTTAAAGTTTCTGAGCTAATTCAGAATTCAGCAAAGAATACAAAGCAAAACAGTTTGAAGAAGCTTGAGGAGAAAACAAACACTCCAAAAATCAGCAGTAGTAAGTTCTGTTTTTAAAATGTTAAATATTTGATTAAAATAGGGAATTACACAATTTGCTTTAAAAAAAAGTCATTCTAATGAAATGAGGTAGACAAAAATATGTATTTTATGATGCATGTATTTGTTGCTTAGCTGTGAACTTACATTTTGGAGAATACAGAATTTGTCTTACAATTGTTCTAAAATGGAAAATAAATTGATTGCTGAGTAGAGAAGTACTATCCCTTAATGAATGAATGGCAAAATAAGGGTGTAATTTCCATCTGATCATTCTCATATAATCGTTTATTAAACTTGTATGCTGCCTGATTCTCAACAATTCTGGGTGTTGAGTAAAATACTAAGTATTGATATAAATTCAGTTTTTGTTATCAAGCCAGTATGATTTTGTGTCTATGAACATGGTGAAATTTGGCTACACTAAATCCTTTCATTGCATTAATGATTTAATCATCAATTGCTTTATTTTGCTCCGTCTGCTGTAGATTGTTGGGTATTGTGGTGAGTGACCATAATAAAGATGTGTATGTATGTACGTGAGTACCCAAATTCATTATGAATATTTAACAAAAATTGGGGAAATGTTCATAGTAGCTGCTTAAAAGGGCATTTGGGAATTCTGCATATATGATTATTTACTTCCTACTATACTAATTATTCTATATTACTAAATGATTATCAATATGCTGATACCAAAGACTCCAGATTTTAATCTCATTTCCATTATGTGGTTTCCAATTGCAGAGTGGTAATAGATTGCAGTGTTCATAATTAGATAACTATGGAACAAATGTTGAAGAAATGGCATAGATTAATAGCCTCCTATAAGAAGAAGCTAGTATCAAATCCTACAGATATGCTTATTCTTATACTCCCAAATTCCTTTGTGAACTAGCAGCATATAAACCTAAATTTATTGAAACATTTACAAGGCTGGGTTATCTACAATTCAGATAAACTATTAGTAGCATAGAATTTATATAGGGAAGACATTGGCAATAGACTTACTTATCAAGGCAAAAAACTCCAATAGTAAAAAATTACTATTGACAATTTTAGTTATAAAAAACACATGGTTTGGTTCTTACTTATTTACATGCACAGTGGGGACATATGTGTATATACTACATTTTAAATTAGGCTGAATCTCTGGCTTTAGCTGAAATATACACTAAAAAAATAACTGTGATGCACTTGAAACTGTGCCAAAACCTATGATATTTATATGTAATCATAATGTGTGATTCAATTTTTAATTTTCAGAATGTTCTTCAAGCAAAGATCAGGAAGACGTGAGTGAAATTTTTGGTTGTTAAAAATATCAATTGTGACTGATGTAAACTTGGAAAATTGAGCTGCTTATGCTGACAATGTATTATTTTCTATCTGAATAAATATATTTTCAAATAGTTTAAGTATGTATACAGACTTAAGATATCTTTCTGAAAATTATATACATCCCCTCTCCCATTTGCTACTACTGCCACTGCCACTGCTAGTCTGTAGAGCCAAAAGGTTGGGGAACCACAGTACCAAGGAAATCAGATACATATGTGATTTCCATTCCGAAGAACTGATAGTATTATATATAAACAACATCCATATATTTGAAAAAAAATGATCAGTCTTTTGACTGAGAAAGGAGACTTTGCACTTAGAAGCATTTTTTTTTTGCACGTAGATGGTTATTTTGTTAGGAAATAGAATATTTAGATGTGAGATGTTGTTTGAGAATGGAATTTGATATACTTGCTATTCCTTACAGACTAATAGAAATGATTTATTATCAAAATTATCTTACCGGACTCGGAAAAGAATGACAGGTAAGAAATACCATGCTTCTCAGAAAACACAACCCACCCCAACAATAAGCCCAATCCTAATTTTTTGGGGGTGGGCCTAATATTACTTCTATCCCAAAAATAAGCCTTGGGGATGGACATGGCTGGCATGAGTGGCGGCACAGGCATGGGGGGGGCAAGTGTCCGGCTGCAGAGAGGGGCGAAAGTCATTCTGCGCTGAAGTAGAGACATTCTGAGCCTTCAGCATATCCCAGGATTGCAATGCCAAAGATTTGGAATGGAGCCTTCTGCGTTGCAATCCTGAGATACACTGAAGGCTCGGAGTGGAGCCATTTTCGTGAAAGGGAGGAAAATGGGGAGGGGAATTTTCCTGCCTGTTATCCATACCTCTTAGAGCAGGACCCTACAAGGCTTGTTGTGGCATTGCACTCATGAATGGCAGCACCTCTGTGAGCTTTATCACACCGGTGCAGCTGGCATCCTACCGTGAGCAACTGCACCAATGTATCCAAACTCGCAGCGGTGCCACCACTCGCATGCACAATGGCACAGCAATCCTTTCAGGGTCCTGTTTGAAGAGGCTACGCCGATGTGACGAACCTCACAGCCGCTGCTCATACGCACACTACAAAAAGCCTTGCAGGGTCCTGGGATATGCTGAAGGCTCAGAGTGGAGCCGTTTTTGCGAAAGGAAGGAAAATAGGGAGGGAGAGGGAGCTTGAGGAATAGATGACAGGCAGGAAAATCCCCCCTCCCCATTTCCCTTCTGTTTGCCAAAAACCCTCCATTCCGAATGCTGAAGTTTTGGAACTAAGGCTTTTTGGTGAACAGGGAGGAAAATGGGGAGGGAGAATTTTCCTGCCTGCCCTTCTTCCCTCAGTCTGTGCTAAGCTTGTGGAATAGCTCCATTTGACTGGTACAGAAGCAGCCTGGTAGAGAGACAAGGGAGCAGATGGGGCGCTTTCAACTGCTAAAGAAGAGGCCCGTTGGAGAGGCAAGGCACGTGGGGCATAGTGGATAGAAGCAGCCCAGTGGCTGGGCGAGGCCCGTGCGGGAAAAATTAAGACACCCCTCGAAAAGACGGCCTAGGTGTTTTTTCGGGAGTCTAAAAAAAATAAGGCCCTGTCTTATTTTCTCAGAAACACGGTAGTAGTTGTAGCTAATACAATTTGTGACATTATGAGATATTTCTCCTATAATTTGCTTTCCAGTTCCAGTCTTTTGAGATTTCTAGTGAAGAAGCTTTCCATAGTCCTGGCTTAATGTTTTATTACTAAATCTAAAATATGAATACTGGTGGTCTCATGAGAAAATTACTGTGTTCTATTCTGCAGTATCATACATCAAGGCTGGCTGTAACAACAGCCTATGACAGTCATAGCTAAAATGTAGTTTACAACTGCATTGAGTTCCATGAAAACTAGGCCAAAAGTATATAAAATATAGCCACAAACTCACATGTGAGGAACAGAAGTAAAAACGGCTGAGAACACAAGAGCTCTGTTGAATCAAATTAAAAATCTATCTTGTCTAGCATTCTGTTCTTCTCTCCTCTCCACAAATTGATGAGAAATCAATAGCCTTATTGTACTCTTGTTTTCCTAGCAAGTGCTACATGGGTTAAGCGACTGTTCAAAGTTACAATAGTGTGGAATGCGGAGAACTTACAACTGGTCCTGAAAGTTGTGGCCATTGCAATGTCCCCGCAGTAATAGGGTCATGATTTGGGTACTTGGCAACTGCTTTGCCATTATGACAATTGCAGTGTTCTCCAATCACATGATTGACATTTGCAATCTTCCTTGTTGGCTTCCCAAATGTAAGTGGGGAAACCAGCAGGAAGGTACAAGTTGCTTAAGTTCCCATTGCTTTATTGCCCACCTGCATAGTGTAATGTCCACCTGCAACACTAGGCCATCAATAATTCTTATCTGGACTACCAGCTGATGTCGCGATGAGACCAGAAGCAGTGAATGTAGCTCTCCGTTCCTGTGCTGGCTTCTCGCCGTTTGTGGGTTTGTGGGCTCCGAACAGAGTTGATAGCCTCCTTGTAAGGGTGGGGAAGCAAAGGAGAGGCACCCAGTGAGGTTTCGGGGGAGAACGCAACTCCCCCATAGAAACCCAGAGCTTGCTCTCTACACCATGATGGAGAGAAGAGTGACCAAGATGGCCTCTACAGAGTTGGGACAGCCAAGGAACATCTAAGCGCAGTGCTGGAGTGGAGACTGGGAACAGTGTTCAGAGAAGGGTGAGAAGAATTCGTTTTATTTTTGCCTACTCAAAAAAGACTATAACAGAGAAGATTAAAGAACTGAGTTAGCGGCAATTTGGAAGAGGGAAGAAGAAATGGGAAATGGAAAGAGCTTAAACTTTTAAAATCTTAAAAGCAGTAAATTTGGAATTGGCGATCAGACAGGATTTGGCATTGGAGGGCATTAATTTGAATGCTGGAAATAATTGTTTTAAAAGAAATATTTCATTTTTTTAAACAAAAATTGTGAAGCTAATTTAAAGAAATGGGAAAAGAGTGGCAGTGAAACTGAACTAAAAGCGCCACTTGCTGATGAAAGAAAAATCCTACAGATTCCTTCAAACTAACAATTTAATCAAAAGAAGAAGTTAAAAAGGAATAAAAGAAAGACACTAAGATTCCTGGAAGTTGAAATATATTATAATTAAAGAGCACAGAATATAAGAGGACATTACCGTTGGAATTATTGCTGACTTGGACTGATCAGCTGGAAAGAAAGATCTGAGAATATTGATATTAAAAAGAATGGTTCAAATAAAATAAAATTTATTGGATACTGGACAATTGGATTAATAAGCAATACAAAGATGAGTGACTTATGTAAAAAAATAAAGATGGACCTTCGAGCCATGAATGAGATATGGGACAGAATGTTGGATTTATGTACAAAAATACAGAATACAGAGAAAAATTTGGAAATGGAGACAGTAGTAGTAGTAGTAGGAGGAGGAGAATGAGGAAGTGGGAGGAGCCAGAAGAAAGAGAAACCAGTGAAATGGAACAAAAAGAACAACAAATAATGCAAAAGAAGAAAAAAGAAATTGAATTTGAGATGTTTATGATAGATGCAATAAATGGGGGGGAATACTGAGATTGGAATGCTGATAAATGAAATGGCAAGGAAATAACAAAGGAGATCAGAAGTGGGTGGGGATAAACTTCGAGAAATGGGAGAAAAAATATCAAATTGATTAAGAATAGTGGAAGGATTAAGGGGAAAAGACAAAAGATGACAGAAAATGGCAAAGAAACAATTAATATAAAAGAAGGACTTAGAGACAATGGTTAGAAATGGAAAAGAAGGGGACTCCACATGAAGAGGTATTTTAGCGGTAAAATATATAAAATAGATTTTGAGGAGTTTGGACTAAGAACTAGAATAAGAATCAAAATTGAATAGACAAGACAATAAGAATTTATAATAGATTAACCAAGCAAGACAGATAAATATTTATGGAAGATAAAAGTGATTAATATTTAAGATACGAAAAGGAATACTATGTGGAATAGACATAATTATATAGTAGGATAATATTTTAAATGAATTGTATATTTTGTGTTTTTACATATAGTAGAGAGATTATAATGTTGATACTATTGGCTATAAGAAAATATATTTGTGTAAAAATGAGATGTTAGAGGGAAGGGAATACATAGAAAATAAAATATATGCAATAGTAGCAAATGTAATACTGGGGGGAACATAAATTGGGGATCTTAAAAGAAGATGAAATGTTGAATGGTCAATGTATGGTATGAATAGATTAAATTGTAAACATGAAGAGCATAAGAAATACATGATTTTTTTTAACAAATTTTATTCAGTTTTTCACATTAAAAACAAAAATCTCTTTTTAGTGGACAACATATTTCCAGGTCACCACCTTTACATACAAATATGACAGCAATTAAACATTCATATATGCATACTTAATTCTATTATTACCGTTTCCATTCCAAATTTTCAGTAAGGAGAAAAACAAACACATTAATTCTAGCCTCTTTCACTTTCTAAATTCTTACTTTGTTTCAGTATTTCTTTAATGTTATATCCACACAAGTTCATTCAGAAACAGGATGCTTTCCCTTTTGTTTGAGCTCAAGTTTTTGTCAAAAGGTAGCACTCTCCATTATACAAAGTCTTCACCTTTTCCCCCTATTTTGTTATTTAGGGTTTTTCGAACCTCAATATTCCAGCACAGTCCAGTCTCCAATTTGTAAACTTTATTATTATTATTTTTTGACAATCTTAAGTCCAGCTTTATTTTATGCCTGTTTATTCCCAAAATATTTTAGTCCAATTTAGTTAAATCTTTAGTTCCAGCTTCTTCCTTTCCCGGTTCGAAGCCCCGCTTAGCTGTCAAAAATATTTTCTTTTTTCCCCCCGTCCCTTTGTAATTTCACCGCTCACTTTTCTTAAAAATTCCATGTTACCTTAATCCTGGGGTACTTTTGTTTAGCTGTATTGCCCACTTGTCCCACCCAGTTCAGATGTTATCCACCTCTTTCTTCCCTCCTGCACAAATCTTAATCCAGCTGAGTCCTTCTCTTTGGGGTGGCCATTTTAAACCCCCGCTGCAGTCATCTTCGGGGGAAAATGACCAAGCCCAGGGGGGGAGATGCGGCTCCCTTCAACCTGGCTTGCGGCTTCCCCTTACTCCGCCGCCCCTCCAAGGCAGCTTCAGCCCCTAATTGTAATAATCGGGGCTCTCCAACGAAAGAGCACAGACCATAGCCGCAGAGAGTCATGCTCTACGGTCTGTTAGCAAGGAGGCTCTGCCTTCTTCCGCCAAGAAATACATGATTAAGGAAGTTAGAGATTGATTAGAATGTTTTTAATGAATTAAATATTTTGTTATCCACTTATGCAAAGTAATGAGGATATATTGTTATATTTTTGGCTAAAGAAAATAAGATGGAAAATATACTTGTGCAAAAATTAGAAGAGACACAGAAAGTAAAATATATGTAATAATATTGGAAAGGGGATTTAATAAGGGATAATACAAATTAAGAGGAAACTTTGATTAATGAAATGATATGAATAGATTAAACTGTAAATATGTTGAATATAAATATACAATCAAGGAAGATAGATTGATTGACTGATATAAACTAATTTATGAGAATATAAAGAAGAAAATTTGGTAACAGGTAATGATGTGATGTTAGAAAGCTCTATCAGTGACTATGGATATGACTGATTTAAAATGTAAAATACCTTAAAAAATAAAAAACTTTTTCAAAAAAAAATTCTTGCCTGTCAGCTTGCTTGCCTGAGACTCCTGCCTCTTCCCATGTTATGATCATGTGAAGTCCTCATTTAATGACCCACACAATCTTGGGGTTATGATGGTATGCTAAGCAATGTGGGTATGTGATGTCACGTTTTACGACTGCATCACTTAGCAATGGAAATTCTGGTCCCAGGTCCATCCTAATCCAAGAACTACCTGTATTCTTATCTATTTTTTCCCTTTTAGCCTTAAACATGTGCTCTGATAGTGAAAGTGATTATTCTGCTTCAAATTCTGAAGAAGAGGATGATGATGCTTGCTTGGTATCTGCTGATGAAGCTGTTCTTCCAAAAAACCCAATCAGATCCCAAACCTCTTCTGTTCCACCTAGCAAGGAAACATCTGCTAAGAAGCTGAAGAGATGCATTTCTGTAAGCATGCTCAGTTTGTTTGCAGGGTACAATGAGTACAATATAATGTCTTTTAGAAGCAGTTTTCTCTGTGCTCAAAAATAAATCAAACACATTTTTCCTCTGAGTAGTTTTGAAAAAGTGTTCTGTTGCAGTTTAATTTATCTAGCTTTAAATTCTGGAGTCAAATTTGCTAAATGCTCTCCACAAAGTTTCATTTAGTGTAAGTTCTTGGTTTTCCTTCCTAATTATATCCCTAAGTGAAATAAGTTGTATCCTTATAGCAAAGTAATTTCTACTCTGCAGGATTACCTTTTCTGTAAGTATATATAAAAATGTTTAACAAAGGCTAAATGTAAACACGTGGGAAAAGGGTAAATCAATAAAGATGGAATGGAAAGAAGTTTGCTGTTTTATATTTCTATAAGTAAAAATATAACATGCAAAATATTTGTTTTTAATTACTGTATATACTTGCAGATAAGCCAAGAATTTTAGGTTTCAAAATACATCTAAAAATTGGTTTTAGCTTACCTGGAGATGGACTTATGCACAAGTATATATGCTAATATTTTTTTTTAAAATACCTGTATATACTTGTAGATAAGCCTATTTGTGGATAAGTGAATCCTTAAATTTTTAACCAAAATAGCATGAAAAATGCATCACCTGTGGATAAGTTAGTTGTAAAAATTAAAACACAAAATTTTGAAGAACAGCATATCTTCAGGTGGCACATTTTTATGATATTTTGGTTAAAAAAAAACATTGGACAGCTTACTTAAGGATGGGTTTATCCATGAGTATATATGGTACGCTATTAAACATTAGGGGAATTTAGATTGATTTCAATATCCTGTTTTCTATAGTAAAGTTTTGCACTTTGTTAATCAGTTGTCAGCCATCAATTTATTCCTCAATTAATGTTGCCAGAAGATAATAATTAATTATTCTTCTGTTTGTTATCAGAGCAATTTGGTAGAAGAGTATTTTGAAGCACACAGTAGTTCTAAAGTTTTAACCTCTGATCGAACACTGCAGAAGTTGGAGAAAAAAAAACTGGATCAGGTACAGTATGTACTGAGAAAGAGATTTATCAGGATTCACACAATATTCCAAACCACCAGTCATAATTTACATACTGCATAATGTTGCATCCTCTGTGTAGTTAAGTTATCACTTAAATTTTCAATTATTTGGACTCCCTATTTGGCATAGGGATTTCTGAGAATTCAGAATATTGTGTGCTTGCATCATTGCAGTAGTGTTCAGTGTTTTTTCCTAAGCTTACCAGGAAAGTACACATTTGAATCAAAGATGCAGTCAGCATACCCACTTTGAAACACATTGTTCTCCACTAGCATCTGCTTAACTCAAAGACACATATTTTGCTGGAATCACAGGAATAATGTATGAGTCCAGCATGCAGCTTTCTGTACATACATGCCTACCTCTCATGTGAAACACCTTTATATCTTTAAAAGGCTGTATATTCCTTTTTGTATGTTTATCACATTTATATTTTGTTGTAATTCTAAAAAAATGAATAACAAATAAAAATTAAAAATACAACAATCAAAAATAGACATTCCAGAGAGCATCAGCTCCAAATGCTCCATTTTCAAAAACTCCCAGAAGACAACTTGAGAACAGCCCATTCAAGAGGGGTGGTTTGATGAAAAAATACTCCTGACCCTCCCAAAATATAGGACAACCACCCTTTTCCCAGCATGCAATATGCTGACTCGGTAAACTGCTTAGAGAGCACTGTGAAGCAGTATATAAGTCTAAGTGGTGTTGCTATTGCTATGATGAAAATGGTTGAGCCAATTCTGGTGGAGGGATGCAGTCCTAAAAGTAACTCTGCACCAAGTCATAAAGCACTTAATAGGTTAAAGCAGTTTCAAGTGCATTCTATTAGTCTTTAGCCCTTTTTGAACCAGGTGATGGAGAAGGAATTGGAAAATTCTGATAATGGAGATCATTCTGTTCAAAGCCTTTTCATCAGTTAAGAACTTTTTCATTATATCATCAATTAGAAATTTACTGATGAGTTCCTTTTTTTCTGCAATGAATCTAAATGGTCTAGGAATCTCTACGAAATCTCTTGAACAATGTACCTGTTGCTTTTGCTGCTGAACAGGAAAAGTTAATGAAACAATATGAATCCCTCTTCTACAAATGGATGTTGCAGCTGCAGTAAGTATCCCTTATATTTTAGGAGTTTGCAATCCAGCGAATAAATTGAAATAAATCCCCATAGCTATGCTTTGAAATCATTATATTTTTCTATTTGTGCACACCACAATCACCTGGACTCTCAGTGGCTTACAACAAATATATATAAGAACCATACACTAAAACGTCCATGGTAAAAATTAAAATTCAGAAAGTCACAAAAGCAGATATAAGCAAAATTCTCCAAAATCATTAATAGTTATTCCAATAATTTAGTAGCATCATCCTGAGCCTTCACAGAGCTTTCAGAGCAATTCTATTTTTTAATAGCTTCTATGGAATCTTTGGTGTTCTCTGAGCTTAGTTGTTTGTTTGCAGAGGTTTCATCACCCAACTCATCAGTGTGAATGAGTTTGCTCTCTGTTTATAGACATTAGTGCAAAAAGAATAGACGTTCCTTCTTGGAAATTTATCAACATGCAAATTTCTCCCGTTTGCATGCTTTCTGAAAAGTTTGATGTCTGTATTTCAGCCCTGAGCTTCATATATTCTCTTCTGTTGGGACCACATAGGGCATCAAATGCTTCAGAAAGCACACACATGGGAGAAATTTGCATGCAGGTAAACTTCTACCAAGGAATGACTATTCTTTCTGTATGAATGCCCATAAACGGGAGAAAAACCCATACACACTCACACTGATGATGTTATCTAGTCAGGATGAAACTTCTGAGAGCAAACAACCAGCCTCAGCATCAAGGACTGCACAGTTCAACCCTGAGCTATGTATAGTCTATTAATAGCTTATAGAAAAAATGCCTACAGGTAATCAACTCAAAGATAACAACAGCAGAGAAAATAGTGATTTATGACCAGTTTTCATACTTATGGCCTTTGTAGCATCCCCATGGTCACATGACAAAAATCCAGGCACTTAGCAACTGACTCATATTTATGACAGTTGCAGTGTCCCAGGGTCCTGTGATCACCTTTTGTGATCTGGCAAAGTCAGTGGGGAAGCTGGATTGCTTAACAGTGTTACTAACTGCAGTAATTCACTTAATATTTGAGGCAGAAAAGGTAAACAACTGTCCTGCTAGCAGTGAAAATTTTGGGCTCAATTGTGGTTGTAAGTAGATAACTCCCTGTTAATAATGCTGAGTTTAATATTCACTGAGAGACTTTTCCAAATTCAAAAAAGTAAATGGGATGATATAGATTCAATGCTGAGCAAACGCTCCTCATATTCTGTATTGATTAAATATAGAAAATGTATCCATCCGAGGTCAGTAAAACCCAGATTGTTGGTGGCAATAGGCTGACTCTGTAAACCACTTAGAGAGGGCTGCAAAGCAGTGTGAAGTGGTATGTAAGCCTAAGTGCTATTGCTATTCAAAATACTGAATTTTTTTTCCCTATTAAAGATAAGCTTTTGCTATTAAGAAAATACATAATTAAGATAGAAAATCAGGATAGACAATTAGCAGAAAATTTGCATATCTTTGTTCCTAGGTAAAAAATTGACAGTTTGTCTGATTAGGAAAAACTTGTATACAACTGATAGCCAAACTGAAATCCTAGATTTTTTTTTTCAAAGAAAAATCTTCAGTTGTTGAGTGATGCTCAGAAGTAAACACAACAAATTTTGCATCCCTCTCCATTTTTAGAACATTAAGTTCTTGTGATCAGCCTAAACATTTTCAGTACATCATATTGCACTGTACTTTGTTTTGTCATATTTAAGGATCTTTTTTCTTTATTTCTTACAGTCTCGGGTTCAATATTGTGCTATACGGATTAGGTTCAAAAAGAGATCTGTTGGAGAATTTCCGTGTTTCTCTTCTTCAGGATTCTGTACACCTTGTTGTAAATGGATTCTTCCCCAACATCAGCATAAAATCAGTAAGCAAAAACATGGCTGGCTTTCATCAGTTAATAAAAGCTTTAATACAAAATGCAGTAGTATAGAGAGAAGGGTTTTACAGGTAGTCCTTGTTTCATTTAGTGTCGGTTTCACATTTATGATGGTGATGAAAAAGTAATTGTACAGCCAATTCTCACATTTATGACTTTCTCAAGTCTGTAAAGAAAGGGAAAGCTGAAATAAGTTCATAAGCATTGTTGCAGTTTCATTCAGCAACTGTTTCACTTAACGACTGAGTTGCTGTAGTGTAGCTAATAGTGGTCACTGAATGAAGACTAACTGTACATTTCTCAAATTACTTATCTTTTCTGCACTTAATCCTAGAATATGATGGCTGAATTCTGACAACACAGCTAAATTACATTTTGTTGTTTGTAATTTACAATGTTTTGTGATCCAGCCAGTTGTGGTTTGTTTAGTAAACAATAGTTAAACCATGGCTTAGAATATTATGACAATATAGCTAGTCAAACTGCATTGTGGACTTAGTTTGAGTGCAACTTTTTAAAGTATAGATTCCACTTGCAAGGAAAAGTGAAATATTAGGAGCAAACTGGATTAATTTGAAACACAGGAGCTACTTGTCTATGGAGGTTCTCAATCATTCAGGTCATTGTTGCCCAACAGGTGATTTTCCAAAACACAACTAGACTTTGTTGTTTTTTTCCTTGAAAATTGTTCCTTCAGAATTGAAGAATCTTCTTGGATGAGAAGCAAAACATTTTCATAGAAAAAGCCAAGAAAGTCCAGTTGCCTTTTAGAAAAGTACCTATTGGACAGGAACTACTACTTCTTATTGTCCATGGAGTCAGCCCTAACTCTTGATGATTAACAAGTCCCTGCACTTTTCTTGACAACATTTTTGGATGTAGTTTTGCTAGGACTTTCTTCCCAGAACCCCAAACGGACTCTCATAAATACTGCAGCCTATGAAATCTTCTTTTGCTTATTACCTTTTTATATGAAAAGTATTTCTGTTTTGCGAGAGTTTCTACTATAATTTCACTTTCAGTACAGGAATGTTATAATTTATTCAAGTAGATATAATGGTCAAAAGTTTGTTTTTAGTTCAGATTTAATTCTTCTGAGAATCTTTAAAAACAAAGTGTTAAAAGAAGATGGTGGCCTACCATTTTTCTCTGTCAGATTTTGAATTCTATAACGGAAGAGGTGTTGAATCACATGGGTACCTTTCGTAGCCCCCAGGACCAGGTGGACTTCATCATAAAAAGTTTTAAAGAAGGTAAACTATATGGACCGTCATTCTACAAGGTTATGTATACCTACCTTAAACATTCTTAATATATTGTGACTAATGATCTGAGGTGATTTAAATTGCATTTAATAGAGAAAATTTAGAATTTGTGAGACTTGATTCAGTAGGTTTTGAAATAATGCAGTTTGCTGCTTTGGAAGGACAGATTTTCTGGTAATAGATTTTGAATCCCCAAGCTCCTCCCCCCATTTCCCCCCAATGATAGGAATCATGCAGCAAAAATCTTTACAGCATTTCTAGTATCCTTGGATTTCTGTCTCAGAACTTTTCTGGAAAACTTTTATTTCAAAAAGTAGCATTTTTTTCCAAGTAAGCATAAATTATTCCAGACACAAATCCTGTAACCATTATTTATATATTTTATTTTTGATCTTTGACTATTGGTATTTCTTTTTTTTTCTTTTATAATTTTTTAATTTTTTTTAATTATATATAAGTATTGAATACATGAACAATGTGGCATCTGGGTTTTGTTAATTTTGATACAAAATAATAGTGATACTATTGATAATCTTAATTACCTTAATCATACGTCATTATAATAACATTATAAATATAACATTTTTAAAAGTTAACATTTTAGTATTTGCTCCACCATGTCATTCCACCAATCATTCATCATTTAATTATTCAATATTTTAATACACAATACTAATAACCATGATAATGTTGTTTAAGTGTACATATTATAATCATCTTTCAACTTCTATCCCCCTTTGTTTGCCAGATGTTTCCTCGGAACTATATCTTCTCATTCACAACTTGGACAGTAAGATGTTAAGAGGAGATAAAAATCAGCAAATCCTAGGACAATTGTCTTCGCTTTCCAATGTCTACCTCATAGCATCTATTGATCATATTAATGCACCTCTCAGTAGGTTCCTGGGTTTTTCAAACAGTGTATGTTATATGTAAATTCATCATAAATGCTAGACATTAGTAACAGGTCCCCTTGTGGTACAAGTGTAATTCATCTTAGGGCTGTTTTTTATTCTACGTATTACCAGTGGTGGAATTATGATTATTTATATTTAAATTTCTTAAGAGACTATGATTTATTTTGCGCTGGTAACGCAGAATCTCAGAACAGTTCAATGGTAGTTTCAGATCACAGTTTATTTTAGCAGGGTGTTTTTATAAAGTCTTTTTATAAATAAATAAGTTTTAAAGACATGGCTTCCCCACAAGGTGACAATACTAAACTTAGGAGTCTGCTGTACTTTTGCAGAAACATTTGGACTTATTTAAGTAGTTTTAATCTATCCCTGCCTAGTTGGTGTTCAGAAGCATCCGTAGAATGAGCTAGTTCAGTCTGCCACCTCAACATGGCAACAGGGAATAGATGGCCAGTTTAGTCTCACAAACTCTGTTAGCCAACAGCTACAATAATCTCCTTGTTTCTCTTTTAACTTGTTTTGTTTTACTTTGTACTTTCCTTTTGAGCAGAGCAGCTGCGCAACATATTCAACTCGAACAAAGGAAAAATTCCTAAAAATGTAAAATACAGCATAAAAATTGTAACACAACATAAACCATATCTAAACAATCAAAATATAACTTTCACAGATTTCGTGCCCTTTGTTGATTTGAAAGATACCTATTCTGATATATACCATGCACAACAGTGCATGAAGTTTACCTATCCAAATCCATAAGTGTATGTAATACTAATTTTTCTATAGGAAAGGTTTTTCTGAAGATAGTAGGGAGTTTCAGCAAATGATGGCTACCTGGCAGGATGGCAAACACACTGTCAAAAGTTTGCAGCTCGGGATTTCCTATCAGAAGCGGATGGTATGACATCCATTTGCTAAAGCTTAGGGCAGTGCAAATGGCTTTATAAAGCATTTTTCCACCAAATGAAGTGTGCTTATTTAACATCTTCAGACATGAATTATCAGACATCAAAATCCTTTCATAAGCAGGTGAGAAACCTTATACACAACATACACAAAGAGCATAGAAGTAGATCACACTAACAGTGTTTTGCTATTTTCAATCCTGCTTCCAAGATACGATGTTAGGTTACTGTCAGGGAGAGCCAAGGCAGTGAATAGAGGGAATTGTCCTATCACAAAGCTTGCAATACACTTTATCCTATATTTATTTCTGAGCCTGTTGGATGGTATGGAAAATCATGAAGCAAAAGATAATAGTAATTCCAGTGACTTTCTATTTACTTTGAATACATTGATTTTCAAGTTCTTCAGCTACTGAATAGATCACCCAGTCATTTCAATCATTCACACATAAATTTTCATCAAAACATACAGTAGAAGGCAAACTGATTCCCATCAATTCTATTGAAACCTATCATTTTGATCTCTGTAGATTTTGGAGAAGCACTATTACCTAGCCTTTTGATCATTTTTTTTCCCTCCTCAGAACCTTTCTCTGTAAGCACCAGACTTACCTGAAAGTATAGACTTTCGAATCTCTTGAGAGTACTCTAGATTTATTGTAGAAAATATAATGTAGCCATTAAAAGAGAATTTCAGCAACAAATGTATATCAAATGCAAGCTTTATTTATAGTAAAGATTGAAATGATAGACCCTTTCTAATTTGCATCATGTAATGGATCCAAAGCTACTCCCGTATTTATTCAGGTGGCATCTACATTGTTGTTTTCCAATCATGCTCATTTAATTAAGATTCATAGGACAGTGGCTTGGTGTTCCATTTTTCTATATGGTAAACATTCTTCTGCATTTCTCTGGAGATCTCAGTCATCCAGGTCATGACTGTCTGAAAGGTGCTTTTTCAAAAGACAACTGGACTATGTTTTTTTTTCTTTAAGGAAGATGTTTTGCTTCTCATTCAAGAAGCTTCAGAACTGAGTCAGAACTGAAGAAGCTTCTTGGATGAGAAGCGAAACATCTTCCTCAAGGAACAAAACATAGTCCGATTGCCTTTTGAAAAAACACTGTTGAGATTTTTCTGTATGGTTATCCTTAGACATTTTTCCTCCAGTTTTTCCTATGGCTGTGTCATGGAAGAAACTGAGTGGACTAATAGGTGGATCCTGTAAGACTTGGTCTAGTCAAAGTTCTTGTCCTAGTTCACTCTCTTGATGCCAGATATTTAGAAGGACCCTTCACAAAGAAAATCCAGGATCATTTTTTAAATAAAAATAAGAACTGGAAATAATTTCAGCTGATGCTGTAACTGATGTTTATCAGAGATGTATGAAATCTATGAAAGCCTTGGTCATAGTTCCAGAAAGCTTTAAACTGTAATAGAATAATATGATGGAATAAGGTTATCTTTAATAAGTTAATTATATTCATATTAAATTACATTTTTTCTTCTTGTTTATAATACATTCTCCAGTTTGCCACCCAAAAGCCAGATGAGTCCCTTAAACATATTTCTTCATTAAAAATATGTGCTCTTGTCTACTTAGTATGAGATCTTATTCAAACAGCAATCTGTCATCAAAAGGATTTAGTTCATGTAACACTTTGGAATTACTCTACCACTTTTATGCTGGCATATCATAAAAGCTGCTATGGAAAGCCATTTCCACACTTAGAGTTCTCCAAGTTTTATGGAATGTATTTTCTACTCTTAAGGGCATTAATATTTTCTTTCTTTTTGATATTTGTCTTCTACATTCATAGTGTGGGATCAAGCAAAACAAAGCATGTATAATTGGTTGTGGTACGAAATGACCACCTTCAGCCCTTATGCAGAAGAAACAGCCTATGAAAATTCGCTCTTGGTACAGCATTCGGGATCTTTGGCATTGAGCTCCCTTACACATGTTCTCTGCAGTCTTACTTCTAATGCAAGGTAAGAGATACTGTAGGTTTGTGAGAAACAGGAGAGATTCTTCCCAATGACCAGAAAAAACCCTAACATGTAAGACTAATACTATAAGTATTTTTCTTTTTTTCAATATAGTTTTTTTTATTAATTTATAATATGACATACAAAAGTCAATATTAGGGAAATTAGGGAAGTAAAAAAAAGAAGCGGATAGTGGGGGAAAGCAAAGGAAAAAGGAAAAAAAGGCATTGACTTCTGATTCCTTTGGTGCAGTAAAATAATTGACATCTACCCTCAACTTTGTATTTTTTCATAATAATACAAACTAGCAATTTCTATAAGAAGAAATCTATCTAATCGGTAAAACCCAAAATCAAAGTTTCTTTTTTTTTTCTTTAATCAAAACAGTCAATTTAGCCATCTCTGCTAACTCCATCAGTTTTTGCAGCCATTTATCCATTGTGGGGATCGAGGTGATCTTCCATTTCTATGTGTAAAGTAGTCTTACTGCCGTCAATGTATATAATGTTAAGAGTTCCGAATTTTTTTCCAAGACTTGTTCGATTAAACCCAAAAGAAAAGTCTCTAGTTTTCTTTCTATATTCACTTTAAGAATTTTCTGTATTAAGATATGAATCCTCCAATAGTTCTTTGCTTTATCACAGCACCATAAATGATAAAAAGTCCCTTCTTTCCATTTCCATCCAACATTCAGTTGAAATACCTTTATACATTCTTGACAATTTATCTGGAATTAAATACCAATGATACATCATCTTATAGACATTTTCTTTTAAATTATAGTTTAATATAAACCGTAAGCCTTTATTCCACATATTCTCCCACTGTTCAAGCATTACATTATATTCAAAATTCCTTGCCCATTGAATCATACAGTGCTTTACTTGTTCATTTTCCAGATTTAAATTCAATAACACTTTATAGACTTTAGCAACATGTTTATCATTACCACATAGTAAGAGTTTCCAATTCCTTTTTAACAAAGTTAATCCCATGATTCTTTTTATCTAATTTAAATCTTTCTTTCAGTTGTAAATATGTCCTTCTAATTATAAATCCTCTTTAGATTTGAGGGTAGGGTCCCCTAAACTAAAAGATATTGTTTTACCATAAGTCCACCAGTTTGGCCTCGTCTTCATTTCTTTTCTTAAAAAAAGCTTGCTGTGGGGAAACCCAGAGGCACCTTCCTGGAAAACCGTGTTTTACATTTATTCCAAACTTTCAAAATAACACGTCTGACAAAAATGGTGGTGGAAGTCAACATTTACTTTAACTTCGTCATATCATAAGTAACCATGCCAACCAAATGTTAATTCATGGCCTTCTAAGTCCAGTAGCCTCTTACTCTGAAGGTTCACCCATTCTTTTAACCAGACCAAACAGCAGGTGTCAAAATACAATTTCAAATCTGGTAGACCCAGACCCCCTCTTTCCTTAGCATCTTGCAGTAGTCTGTTTCTAATTCTTGTTTTTTCCTTTACCATATAAATTTTGATATATCCCTCTGCCACTGTTTAAATGGAATATCAGTTGCAAGTATTAGTAGTATCTGAAACAAAAAAGCATCTTTGTAAGACATTCATGTTAATTACAGAGATTCTGCCCAATAGTAATAACTACAATTTATCCAACTTAATAGGTCTTTTTCAATGTCATTCCAGAGAGGTACATAATTGTTTGGAACAGTTTTTGTATTTGTGTTTCTTAACATAACCCCCAAATATTTCACCTTTTTCTCAACCCTAAAACCATTTTTAATCAATGTATCCCCATCTTGTGCGGTCATATTCTTAATATTGATGTTTTCTGCTTATTTATTTTGAAACCTGCTAAAGACTCAAACTCCTTTAATTTCCTTATCAAATATTCTATGTTGTTTTTTGGGTCTTGCAGAAATATCACAAGTCATCAGCAAAAGCCCTCAGCTTATAAACTTTCTTTTTAATATTTATACCTCTTATTTTCTCATCTTGCCTGACATCTCTATTCAAAACTTCCAACACCAGGATAAACAGCAAAGAAGATAAAGGACATCCTTTTCTTGTACCCTTTCGGATTTAGCATGCGTTAGTTAAGTCACCTTAAAAAACAATTTTTGCTTGTTGTGATGTATAAACAGCTTTGACCACTTGGATAAAATTCCCACCAAAATCCATTTCTTCCAGGACTTTAAACATAAAGATTCAATTTAAGTTGTCAAAGGCCTTCTCTGCATCTAAGAATATTAAATCTGCCTGTTGTTCATTATGATATTGTAAGTATTATCTAATATTCAAGACAGTTCTCACATTATTCCTTAACTCTCTTTTTGGCAGAAATTCAGATTGATCATCATGAATATATACCTGTAAAACTTTTTTTAACTTTCTGCCAAAACTGTAGTAAATAATTTATAATCCTTATTTAATAGTGAAAATGGTCTATAATTCTTTATCATCATGACACTCTGACCCTCCTTCAGGAGCAACACAATATTAGCTTCTTTTCAGGTTGGGTGTATCCTTCCCCCCTGTAAATATCATTCATTATATCCTTTACTGGCTGAAGTTCATCTTCAAAACATTTATAATACTGACTTGTAAGCCCATTTGAGCCAGGAGCTTTACCTTTTTACATTTTTCTTATAGCTTCTTATGGCAAGTGTTGTCTTAACAAATACTCATCTATTTTTGACTTATCTAACTCCTGCATTTTATACAAGTTAGAGTAAAAGTTATGAAACAGTTTTTTAATTTGCTGATTATCAATTATTATATTATTACCTTCACAATTTTTTTCAATCATTCTATTCTCCCTTTCTTTTCTTAGTCTATATATATGCCAACCATCTTCCTGGTTTATTTGTAAACTCAAAATGTCTTTGCTTCACATAATTTTATTTTATTTCTACTTCTTGAACTGTTAGCACAGACAGTTGTTGGCATAACAAATTTTTTTATGTAAAATTTTACAGTCCATAGGTACCTTTTGCAATTCGATTTCTTTCTGTCTAATTGTGTCCAATATCTTTTGCATCTTTTCCAAAGATTTTTTTCTTCTCTAGACAATTGTATAAAGTAACCCCTCATAACTGCTTTACTAGCCTCCCAGACAATTGCTAAATTTGTCCCTTATAATTCTTTTAAGTATTGCATTGGGGATGGGAAAAAACCTTAATGGTGTATTCCCAGTGTGTGATAGGGAACTTGTAGCCCTCCAAATATGCTGAACATTTTGAAGGATGTGTGATGCTCTTGAATTCCTGTGAAGCAGTGTTTTGTAATATTTTTCATAAGATTGCTGAGATAGAACTCAAATCTTTGATTTTGCTTTATTGCATTTTTCTGCTTCCTTTAACAAATGAGGTATTTAAAAATAGACATCATTTCTGTGTTTCTTATGTGCACATGCATACAAATAAATGGCTAAATTTAGATAAATAAAAAAGGGTTTTTTCTCTGGAGAGACTAAAACCAGCTGATAAAAAGTGGCAGCTACACTGATGCATGGAATAGCAAGAGTTACTCGAGTGTTTAGTGGAACCACTAAAGAAAATATAAAATTAAGAATATATAAATGATATGAGGTGTATGGATTTTTCCTATAACATTTTTTCTCAGTTTATTCCTAGTTTTCAGACTGAATTCATTTTTTAAATTTATTTTATTTTATTTTTTAAACAAAATTACAAATCTCTATTTACATTAACAGCATTGTGTTAATAATTTGCCTTTATACCTATACATCAATTCCTATTTCTATATTCTACCCATTTATACCATCTATCCCAAACTGCATAATAGTCTGACTTGTCCTTGCCCTTTAATTCCGCTGTGAATTTATCCATTTCCGCACAGTGCATTATTTTTTGTATCAGATTCTCTTTGGATGGTATCTTTTCTGTTTTCCAGCCCTGTGCGAAGGCTATCCCACCGCCGTTATAATGTGTATAATGATGTATTGATAGACTTGCTAAATTTTGCCTTAATTATTCCTAATAAAAATATTTCCAGTTTAAATTCTGATTGTTGTTCTGTAATTTCTAGTAGCCATCTTTGTATCCTCATCTATTTTTTTTTTTGCTTCTGGGCATTGCCACCACATATAAAAAAATGTTCGCTCTTTTTTTTTACATTTCCAACAATCTGATTTTATATTTGGATATATTTTAGCCAGTCTTGCTGAGGCTAAATGCCATCTATAAAACATTTTGTACTGGTTTTCTTTAAATGCTGTTCACAATGTTAATTTGCAATTATTAATCCACATTCTTTCCCGGTCTTCTAATTTTATATTATGACCTACATTTCTTGCCCAGACAATCATTGTTCCCTTCACTATCTCTTCTACTTTCACTTCCAACAAATAACTATACATTCTTGCTATGAAGTTTTCCTCTTTGCCTGTCAAAATTTGATCTAGCTGTTGTAGAACTTTTTCAATCCTGAATTCTTCTAAATCCTTTTATAAATTTTGTCTGAATTTGTAGATATGACCACCAACCTATAATTATATCCTGCTCTTTTAATTCTTCAGTTGTTTTTAGGTTTCCCTGGTTATCTAATAATTCTTCATATCTAATCATTTTCTTTGTATCCCTTTTATTTGGATATAATATTGCTTCCATAGGTGAAACCCAACTCAGTAATTTCATATAATGTTTTCTTTTCACTTTTACCCATGTTTGTATTAGTGATTCCCTTATCTGTGAAAGTATGAATGAGTCTTTTTTTTTTTATCCCATAGAAAGGCATGCCACCCTCCTTGTAGATCGTGGTCCTCAGTTGCTAAAATTCTTTTATTTTTAAAATTTATCCACTCCTTTACCCACATCAGAACTACCACCTGGTAATAAAATTCCATTTTGGAAATCCAAGGCCACCTCTACTTCTACTATCCTGTAGCATCTTTAAACTTATCCAGCCATATAAATTTCGTAACTATCTTATTCAGTTCCTTGAAAAATTTCTTGTCTAATTTTATAGGAATTGTCTGGAAATGATATAATAGTTACGGTAAGACATTCATTTTTATCGTTGTTATCCTTCCTAGTAGAAATAATTGTAATTTTTCCCAATTTGTTATACCTTTCTTTAACTATTGGATTAATTTTTTATAGTTGTCCTCTTTTATAGAGGAACATCTCCCCGTTAGCCAGATTCTCAAATATTTGATCTTTTTTTACAATTTGCAATCCCATATTTCCTTCTAGCTTTTTTTTTCTTGACAAATTTTTGGCTAATATTTTTGTCTTTTTCTTTGTTAATTTTTAATCCTGCTACCGCCCCATATCTCTCTAATTCTTTAACAAATTATCCCCTGTCTCAATTGGTTCTTCAATAAAGAACACCAAGTCATCCACAAATGTCTGTACCTTATATTCCTCTCTTTTGATCCTCAATCCTCCTATTTCCAATTTTTGTCTGATCTGGGTTAAAAGTACCTCTAGCATTAAGATAAAAAGTAGAAGTGACATTGGACATCCATGCCGCACTCCTTTCATTATTTTAAAACTCTCAGTGCTCTCCTCATTTATGATCACCCTTTTGGTATATTGTACCTATCATTTTTCTAAATTTTGTTCCAAATCCCATATCCTTCACCTGTTGAATTAAAAACTGCCAATTAAGATTGTCAAATGCTTTCTGTGCATCCAAGATCAGTGCTGCTTGCTTTTCCCAGTGGGCCTCATAATATTCTAGTACATTTAACACTATTCTTGTATTGTTTTTTATCTGTCTGGAAGGTAGAAAACCATTCTGGTCTGAATGTATAATTTCATTCAATACTATTTTCAACCTTTCAGATATTATTGTAGCAAAAATTTTATAATCTGCATTCAATAATGAGATTGTCATATAATTTTTAATTTGTTTGTGATCCATATCTTCTTCGGGGATTAACGAAATATATTCCTCAGTCCATGATTCGGGTAATTTAGCATGAACCAATACATCATTATACAAATCTAACATCACCTTTATGTGGTCTGCCCATACATTTATCATAATCTCTATTGTTTCTAGCTCATTTCCTACTTCTACATTCATCCATGCCATATCTAATCGGGAGCGTGACTTATGCAGATTCAAATAGAAAGTATATTCCTTTTTTTCCGGATTTAATCTCTTCCACTGATCCAACAAATTTAATTCCTGTATCATATCAAAGAAGGATGTTGGCAGAGTTTTCCTTGTCTTCTTATTTTTTTGTACTGCTAATATAGTCTCTTTTTATACAAATCCTGTGCCTTATCCAAATTGTCTATCCTAATCCTCTTCTCCTGCCATGATACCAACATCTCTTCTGGAATTAACCACCGAAACATTATATTTCCTCCTAATCAGTTGCATTGCAAGAAATTAATAATCTCTTTTCTGTTCTCTTACTTGCTTTGGGATCTGTTTTAAGGTTTTTATCCCTTTATCTTTATATACTAGAGGTTCATCCCTTGTTATCTTGTATATTATGTCCCTTACTTTTTTTCTAGCCAATCTAACGTGGACTTCTCGTGGTAGTCTATTATGTCTTGTGTAACTAGTACGAATTCTGTAGGCTTCATCGATTTCTAACAGGATCTTGTCTGTCTCTGTAGTGCTTGTGCAATTAGCTCTGCCTTGATGGTACTCAGATCTTCCTCTTTGCTTTCCATAACATTCTGGAACCTCAAGAAGAACGCTGCACAATCCATCTCCAAATGAATAATTTGTTCCTCTAATTCCTTGTTCATTGTCATTTTTTTTTTGTCCACTAATTCCAATTTCTGTTCTGATCTAATATCCACCACCTGTAATTTTTGTTCATTCTTCTTGATGGTTTGTTGTATCTACTTTGGCTTCTAAATTATTAAGTCCCTTTTCATTTTCACATGGTTCTTTGACATATTCTGCATCTTCATTATGGTTTCTTGAATTGCCAACAGTGTTGTCTGTATTGATTGTATATTAGATGTTGCGCTTTGTTTTTCCCTCAGTCGTCTTTTGGCCAGTTGGAGATGAAACTGTCAGTGATGGATTAGATGTTGTCTTCTTTGCTGTTTTCAAAGTTGTTATGGCACTTGTCATATTTCTAAGACTTCTGTTTACTTCATCCCACACTACCATCCACTTTATATTTTATTTATTTATTTAAGAGTTAGTTTATATTACTCTTTTCTCTACTAATTTCTCTATTATTTTAATCTTCTTCCATTTTGTAACTTAGCCCAACCTCTCATTATTTAAATACTTAAATCTTTCAATGTCATTATATCCCTGCTTATCACATACAAATACCACCAATATTTACTTCTCAATCCAACTTCCTCTTGAAACTCTTACCTAATATATAATATTTTACTTAATTCCTTTTGGGTTGTATACTAAGCATTATTTAAATCTATTGAATAATAATTATCTTAGGTAATAATTCATTAATAGTTCAATCAATAAAATAATGATTCAACAGTAATTTTTCTATTACAGTCTTATCAATCTAATTTAATTAATCAATATCTCTATTGGAAAGAAATATAATTACAAATAAAAACTTAAATATATACAAATATGAATATAGTATAAATATTTCAATAGAAATATATAACTCTATTTATAACTTTATGTGAGAAATATATAACTTTTGTAATTACAATAAGCAAGCAATATATTTAAATCTATATTTTTTCCAAAGTCTTAACTTCTCTTAATTTAAGCTTAATAGGTAGTCCAATGGTCTTATTTAGTCATTCACTGTGAGCACCATCAAACACTTGTATTTCAATATAGTTCTATTATCAATATAGTTCTATAGTTCAATTATCTCAGGTGTTCCTCTCTCCTCCTTCGAATCTCAGCTTTCCTTTCCACTTTCCTTCTACTTTCTATTCCTTCTATCACTCTTACTCTTCTAACTTTCAAACTGGATCTCCAGTTCCTTCTTCCAATCTCCTAATGTCCGTCCAGTTGTTCCTCTTTCACCACCTCATCGTTCTCGCCGTTTCCTTCCTTTTTGTTTCACTACCAAGGGTCTCAACTTTCTTCCTTTCGATCTCCTTCCTTCTTCCTGATTCCTCCTCTGCATGTCCACTCGTCTTTCCTCACTTCCTCCTGAATCCTTCACTCAAAGTTCTGCATCCTCTCTTTCTCAGCCTTTTCCATCTGTGTTAATTTGCTGATTCACTGCTCATTCTGCCAAATCACCGCCAATTCTTCAGGGATTGCCCCCCACTGGAGCTTCCTTTTTCAGTAAATACTCAGGACGTACTTTTATGGCAAATCACCACCATTGCGCCTCTGGGATTTTCAATCAGGTATAATGACATGATCTGTTAATAGTATCTTTGCTTCCTTATCATCTGTAGCTAGTCACGGCCTCGGGCCTGCCATATTTGTATGACAGGCACTTTCACTTCGGGTTTGAGGAGTTTCCTTTCGTGGCGGCAGGTGATTGCCTTTCCTTGCCATCGTCCAGGCTTCTCCTCTATTTCATGCGGCTCTCCAGGCTCTCCGTGCCCCTGAAGGGTCCCCAAAAGCGAAAAATCGGGGTCTGGGAATGGAGAACGTTCTCCTTTCCCCCTTTTGCCAAGACGTCACCATCAGAAGTCCTTTTTCGGACAGAATTATTCCACTGACCAGGTTGTTAAGTGAAATGGTTGCTATGTGAACCCACAACTTTGATACTGTGAAGATTATTGATTGCTGTCTCATTCAGAATTTTTTTCTCTTATATAGCTCTGCCATTGTTACTTTCACTCTGGTGTCTGTCAGATGTATGAAATTTGGTTGTAAAAGCGCATATTGGTTGTAAAATTAATTTTTTTATTGCTGTCATATTTGCAAATGTTTTCCAATTGTGGTTAGTCACTAAACAAGGATGTGATTGTGGATGGATGGTTCTTGCTGTATTTAACTATATTAACATAGTTGTCTCTCTTTCCAGGGGTATCTTTAGGCTCTTGGTAGAGTACCAATTGGAAAATAAGGATAATCCCTCCTATTTAGGTAAACATGCAACATTTGTAATTTATTTCCTGGAATTCAAACTAGAGTGGTGTTGTCAAGACAAGAGTTTGATAGAGAATTTTGACACTGAACATTATCTGTTAATAAATGGGCTGAAACTTAATGTTTTTTTTTCTAATTGCAATATGGTATAGCTTTAAACTAAAGAGGTCCGTAGGCTGGGATATATAGTGGAAAATATTTAACAGCAGTCTGAGGCCTTGTAGTCATAACTAATTCTGGGCTTGAGCTAATGGATCTCATTTTTTTTTAGGTTATAAGGTTTTTCTAAGCACATCCTCATAAAAAAAACTTAAAATTTAAATGGTGAAGATGACTGTCACTATGCAGAGTTCCCTTTTAAATTTTGCTCACATTAGGTTACTCAAACAACTGTTTGGGGTTGGAATATAGTTTTCCTTTTTTCATTATGTTCCACTTCTTCAATTCACCAAACAGCCAAGTCATACTGTCTTGGTTTCTGCGGTCTACTAAGCCTTTGACCATATATTAATTAGTGTATAAATGTAGGAAAATTCCAGTGCTGTTTCTCATTGATAGATTCTGATGCATATGGTTTTTATGTGTGAAAATAATAAATTACTTTATGATAACCTTTTAGTCAAGTATCTACATATCTATGAAAATGAATATCATATAATGGCGGAGCTCACGCAAAATCTAAATGTTGTGAACATTTATAAGGTTCAAGCTATAGATAATTCTAAACCATAAATATGTTCTTATGTTAAGCCAAGAACAAACTATATTATAGCTTAGAATAATGTGGGCAGCCAACCACTGGATTAGTGCAGACATAACCTCACATTATGATATAGCTTACAATATTTTTCATATTTCTGACCGAGCAATAAATTCCATTATATCCAAATCACAATATAGAGTAAATGGGCTTTGCAGTTCTTGTTTGTTAATTACTGACTTTACAAACCTTTGTTTGTTTGATTTGATGATAAAATCAGAATATAAAAAAGAATGAACATGTACAAATTGACACTGTATATGCAGACAGATCAGAACCGAATGGGACAACTCACCGCAGACAGTTCAACAAATGTAATCAATTTCAATGGAACCATGGCCAATAATAATAAAATAAAGTCAATCCAGAAATACAGGAGTTAAAATAATTTCAACAAAAATGTGGTCACCAATAATAAAAGTAAGTGCATGAAAAAGTGCATAACACAATGTTGAATTGTCCCATGGCAAGTTGGCCATGGCAAGTTGTCCTATGGTGAGTTGGCTGTGGCGAGTTGTTCTAGACCTGATCAGAACTGTGTGTTGAGATATGCACGGAATATACTCTGAGCTTGAACACTGGTGGCTTGCTTTTGTCATTTTTTTATTGCAGTTGTAAACTAATTTTATGTACAATAGTTAATATGTGCATTTCTTATTGAAAGCTTTAGAAAAAGAATATCCTCAGCACTAGCAATCAGATTCTACAGATTAGACTAGATTATGTTTCTTTGTACTGAAATGAGAATTGTCCATTTGAACAAGAATTATTTTTTTTTATGCATGATATTAAACCTCTTTTCCTTCTCTTTTACTAGGTCTTTCTTTCCAAGATTTGTATCAGCGCTGTCGGGAGGCATTCTTGGTCAATAGTGACCTCACTCTTAGAGCTCAGCTCACAGAATTCAGGGATCACAAACTCATTCAGACTAAGAGGGTAAGTCAGGAAAATCTTTGTGTCCGTTGTGAACTTACATCTTATTTAACCATTTTTTAAAGAAAGAATCCAGATTGAATTATTATGGCTACATTGATAAATGCTAGAAGAATATCACATGTTAGGTATTCCTAATGAAGATAAAATGCCATATTTTTTGCCATTAGGCTATTGATAGAAGCCAAGTAATGTTCTCACTCATACAGACAATGATACACACTGATAAGCTTACTCCTGCAAAATATTCATTATGTACTAGAGCAGAGTTCCCCAACCTTTCTGGGTTGGTGGCCATGGGGAAAGGGCATGCGCCTTTATATGTGCACGTGTGTGCATGAATGGGGTTGAGAGTGTGATGCAAACAGTGCTGCAAGTGCCCACGTGATGCTTGGGTGACGCAAGTACCTACATGCTCCTGCAACGCTAGTGTGAGTGGGGGGTTTGCTCTCATGGCAAAGCTAGAGCCCACACAACACGCCATCACTAGTTACTGCACAATGCAGTGCAAGTTGGGTGCACTCATGGCATCACTAGCACCCACACAATACCACAAAGCTAATGCAAGTGTGGGGTGGGTGCATATGCGCACACTGGTCAACCATTCATGTGGCCCGGTGGCCAAGAAGCCACGGCCCAGTAGTGGGCCACAGCCCGTAAGTTGGAGACCCCTGTACTAAGGGAATAAGTTTAAAAAATATATATTTCTAAACTAATTCTCAATTTATTTTCAGGGTGCTGATGGAGTGGAATATTTATTAATTCCTATGGATGCTGGAATATTGGTTGACTTTTTGCAAAAAGATAATGATGTTTGAAGGCTCATCCTTTCAAGGGCAATTCTATTAAGAATTGTTGAATTTTATCCTGTGGCCATTTTGCAGATCTCAGGAGTCTAATCTACCTGTAATAATGGAATGTGATGCCGTATAAACCAAGCCAATTTCTAGCTGCTCAGGTTTCTCCCTTTGCCAGTTTATATTATTATAGACCAAGAAAAGGTCATCCACTGATATTAGTGTGCCTTCTGTTCATAAATCTTCTGGAAATAAGGATTGAACTGGAGAACTTGTGTTTGACAATACACACGATTGGCTATTAATAGCTGAATTCAGCTATTGCCTGGTATCTTTTTAATACTTCATAGGCAGACCATTACTGATCTTCAAATGTGTGTCATGTGGGATGGAAGGATTGGATTAGGAAACTGGTTGGACTTGAGCAAAATAAACCATTGATAACCAGAGATGTGGATATCTTTATGAAAAATTTAGCCTTAATTGGGAACAAATGATTCCCCCTATTTAAGCCATTTTTAAGTATGACAGCTGTGAGTTTTTGTCAATAAGAACAACTGCAAATATGCTCATTTAACCTGTTTTTCTTACCTAATGATTTTTTAAAAGCTGTCTGAATAAAAATAAACATGCATTATGTCCTTTTGTATGGTTCTTTTATACCATGTAACTATTTCTTTGTCTTAGAGAACTGTTCTTTAAATACTGAGAGAGCTTTAACTTGAAAATACTGTTTCTAGACTCTACCAGAATATCTCTTTTCCCATACCACTCCTGAAGTAAATTTGGCTTCAGAGTTTTATGTTATATTGATATAGATGACATAGGAAATGTTTAGTTGATGTTAATGGATGACAAATGGATTCAAATCTGGTGATAAAAATGCATATCATTATACAGAAAGTACAATTAGAAACTAGGGTAACCAGCAAAATTGACCTCAGAGAAGGAAAAGAGGACAAGGATAGTGTGTTGGAGTGAATAAAATGACTGAGGCAGTCTAAATATGAATGGACAGAAAGAGAATAGTGCTAATTGGAAACTCTCCATAAGCTTTCCTCCAACTTGATACTCTCAAAATGTAAAACAAAAATCTAAACATTCAAATGTACTTTTTTTCTATTTGTGGCTCCGAGAGTCCAGATAGATAGGGTTAAATCAGATCCTGCCCTGTTGGACTGCATTAAAACTGAAGCACCACCTTGCGCTGTGGCCATGCCCCAGTTTTCGACTCAGTCCTGCCAGGACAGGACGTGAGTTGCTGAGGCTCTACTTGAATTGCAAGTGGAGGCTTTTTCCATAACAAAAGTTTTAAAGAGCAGCAGAGGCTTTTGGAGGACTGCAGGCAAGGAATGAAGCTTTTAGCCTCCAGGCTTGGCTATCGCCTTCAGGGCGGCTGCCCCAATACGCGGAGCTGCGAACACATGAAGCAGCTCCAGGTGATTGGCCTGATAAGGGCTATCTGCTGTTGTGCACAGTACCACAGCAGCAGCAAGGAGGACCAGCACTGTTTTCGCTTTCGGTTTCTATTTGATTGCCTTGGCTGCAAAGCATAGCAGCAAGCAGCAGCAGCTAAAAGGGGCAATTGGCCCAGAGGAGGCTTTGCAGCAGCACAAAGCAGCCACTTGATCGGGCAATTGGCCTGATCCCAGGTGGGGAGGGCAGCAGTTGGCGCTGAAGAGTGATGAGGACTGGATTGACCCCAGCTGAGGGTGCAGATCGACCATGTTGCCAGGGCTGTGATTCCAGCTACAGAACTTAGGTGATTGCATAGGTGCCAGTAGACCTGTACGCAGGTCTATTATTAAATTGCGGTGACCAGCAGTGTGTGGCTGCAGCCCAGCAGTAGACCTATCTAGGCTTGCTTTGCCAGTTCAGAGGTAAGAGGACCGTTTTTATTTTGCATGGGGCCTTACTGGCAAGGGGAAGCTGTAAATGTGTTATTAACTCCTCATCCCCTTCCCCACCAGGATCCATCCTCCCTCTGGCTGTGTTTCTTAATCCCAATCTCCCAGTGGGATGGCAGATAAAGATCAGGAAGGTGGTCACAGTCCCTCTACTTCTAGAGGTAAATCTAGGGACAGGCAGAAGAGAAAGGCCCCTGAACCCAAGAAACCTTCCAGGGCAGAGGAGCAGGATGCCTTGAGAAGGCAGAAAGCTCTAGAAAAGCAGGTGGAGAAAAGCCAGTGTGCCGCTGGTGGGAGGAGCCGGAGATCACCAGACTACAGGAGTCAGATTCTTCTGCTCTGCCTCCAGTTTTACAAATGGAGCCTGGGCCTTCTAGCTCCACTAGTGGATCTTGCCTGGTCACCTGATAACTTAGCTATAATTGCGGATCCACACCCAATAGAGGGAGTTTCAGATTACGAAGGAGATCCCAAGCAGTTTGCCAGGATGAAACTAGGGCACCTCCTCCAAAGAGAGCCAGACCAGGGGTGGCAGCAACTTATATGCCCACAGCTGCTGGCTTGCTGAAGAGGCTGAAGCAGCATTACCCGCGCACATGGAGGCAATTACCTGTAGAGCCATAAGGCAGGTATTGTGGAAGGCCTCCAAGCTATGAGGAGGCCTGAATCAGTGGTATAACGACGTTCAGACCTAGAACAGTCCATTCAGGAGAGAAGCAGAGAATCCTTGAGAGACAGGGCTTCCCCTGACCCCTCCATACATAGCTTTACACATAAAACACCAGAGGAAGACGAGGGAATCTGATTTCTCGGCAGACGAAGAAACTGCTCCGGACAGATCTTCCTTCTCCAGTCTCTTTGATTCACAAAAGTTCAGAGCCTTATTGAGGCCAGGAAGACAGCCCGATTGGGACCAAAAGCAGATATCGGGCAAGTGGAAGAAGAAACTGCTTCTCCTCCAGACCAATATTTTGATGAATCAACAGTTTGGCCTGAATTGGTTTCAGTGCCTAGATTATTTTTGAATGTTATCAAGAAACAGCTGGAATCCCTGGGAACATCTGCCATGTTATCGGCCAGCGAACGTTGCTGCTTTAATATGGGGCCTGAACTTACCAGCTCATTACCTTAGTGGACGGTCCAGTTGCAGCCTTGATTCCTTCCTCATCAAACCCCGCTGATCCAGAGGAGGCATTGAAGGCAGAGGACAAGAGGATAGAACAATCCCTCTATCATACCCACCTGGCGGCTGCCTGGGTGGTCAAGGCTGCTTTGGCTGCTTCATTCTTTATGAGGTCTTCCTTATGTTGGCTGCACCAACTGCAAGACAGGGTCCCCGCCACAGATGTCTGAGTGTACCAAGACATCCACAAACTTGTGACAGCAGCCGAATTTACTGTGGATACCACTTTAAACAATGCCAGATTTGCTTCAAAGGCCAGTGCCACTTCTGTAGCAGCCCACAGAATGGTCTGGCTTAAAAACTGGCAGGCCGATGGGTGGCGGAAGTGGAAGGTGGCATCTGCCTTCATCAAGGGGATAAATTGTTTGGGGAGGTCTTACAGCCCCATCTGGTGGAGACCAGAGATAAAAAGAAATACCTTCCTTCTCTGGCAAGGCAGTCCAGTTACAGAGCAGTACCATACACCCACAGGTCATCTTTCAGAGCTGAGGGCAGCACCAGGGCTCAAGGGCCTCAGAGTCAGTCCTTCAACTCCTAGGAAAGAGCGGCCAGAGATAGGCCCCAATTTTCAGGCAAGCAGCCCTTTCATGGGGGAGGAGGTCGCTTTTTCCGGTGTTCCCACTAAATACAGCAGTTCTCCCATTGGGGGTAGGTTATCCAATTTTGTGGCCCAATGGGAGGCTACTACATCCAACGCTTAGGTCTTAAAGACCATCAGACATGGCCTTTTCCTAGAATTTAGGTCACAACCCCCCAGATTTTATGTGCCTTGCCCCATTTCCAAGGAGGCTTCCTGTAGGAAACTAATGGAACAGGCCATCCAATACCTACTGGATATTAGAGCCATCCAGTCAGTTCCAGTTAATCAACAGGATAAGGGGTTCTACTCCCCACTGTTTATTGTCCCCAAGGCTTCTGGGGGGTGGAGAGCCATTCTGGATTTAAAAAGGCTCAATAAATTTTTGTTGTACAAGCATTTCTGGATGCATTCTATTTTGCAGAGCATCAGGGAGGGTAACTTCCTCACCTCAATTGATTTAACAGAGGCTTATCTATACATCAGAATTTCTCAGACACACAGGGAATTTTACGCTTCAGCTACAAAGGGAGTCACTTCCAATATAGGGCTATGCCTTTTGATTTATCCTCTGCACCCAGAATGTTTACTAAGGTCTTGGCTGCCTTGGCAGCTCGCTTGAGAACCATCCCAGTAAGGGTATAGTGTTACCTGGATGACATTTTAATCCAATCATCCTCCCATGACTGGGCCTTAAAGGATCTCCAAGCGACAGTCTCACTGTTATGAGACCATGACTTTTCAATTAACAAGAAAAATCATTTCTCACCATTTACATGTTTATTGCATCTTGGAGCTAAGATTGACAGTAAGGTATTCCTCTCACAGGAATGCAAAGACAGTTTACAAAACATGGTGGGGGAGGTCGTGAGAGCGGACAAGTCCCCCTTGGCACTTCTCTCACAACTCTTAGAAAAGATGATTTCTTGCATCTCCATCGTGCCTTGGGCTAGACTACACTCCAGAAAGCTTCAGTGGTTTCTGTTGCCCAACCAAAAGGCGGGTAAAAGTCACTCATCTCTCAAGGTCTCAGTCCCTGGGTCTGTCAAGCGGTCCTTGTCATGGTGGTTTTCTCAGGCTTTGAATGCAGGTCAATTATTCAGAGAGCCGTCCCGAACAGTAATCACTATTGATGCCAGTCTCTCTGGCTGGAGGGCGCATTTATAGTCACAGTTGGCCCAAAGCCAGTGGTCTGTTTTGGAGAGGGGAAAGAACATTAATTGGTTAGAATTGAGAGCGGTTCAATGGACTCTCATGAAATTTAGAAACACCATACAACACACACATCCTAATTTTAACAGATAATGTAGTTATCAACAGGCAGGGTGGCACCAGATCTAGGACTTTAATGTTAGAGGCTGAATGTTTGAGCCATTGAGTGGAGAGGAATCTCCTGTCAATCAGGGCAGAACACATCTCTGGGGTGGAAACTGCAAGCAGACTGGCTTAGCGGGGCTAAGATTTCCCCTTCAGAGTGGAGTATTCCCCCCCTTTATTTCAGGAGCTGTCACAATGGTTTGGACTACCAGTGGTGGACCTGTTCGCATATCCAACCAATAACAAACTCCCAAGATTTTTCACCAGGTTCGCAACCCAGGGGGCAGAACGGACGAATGCCCTCAGGAGCAGGTGGCCTCAGGGTCTCCTGTATGCCTTTCTTCCTCTTCCGCTGCTGCCAGCGGTAGTCAGAAAGATACTGGAGGAGGAGGCAGAGGTTATACTTCTGGCTCCTTACTGGCCCAGACGCCCTTGTTTTGTGGATCTGGTGAAGCTCTTGACCACCCAACCATGGAGAATCCCTCCTCACAAGGTGTCCTTACACCAAGGAGAAATAACCCACCCAGAGCCTCAGTGGTTCTATCTGACCGCTTGGAGGTTGAGCAGAGCACTCTGAAGAGACAAAATATATTAGGCCACCCGTACCATTCTAGCGGCTAGGAGGCCTTCAACCAACCACATCTATCAAGCCACATGGAAGGTCTTCTGCCAGTGGTGCATCAAGAATAGAATTTCCCCCACTTTGGCTTCAGTAGCTAACATTCTGGATTTTTTACAAGAGGGTCTTGACAAAGGGCTCTCGGCAAACACTCTACGCAGACAAGTGGCCACCCTTTCTTCATACACAGGAAATACATACACAGGAAGGGGTCCTTGTCTCACAACCAAATCATCTGGAGGTTTTTAAAAGGGGCCACCAATCTTAGACCTCCTGTGGTTCAGATTCCCCACTTGGGATCTTCCTAAGGTGCTAAGGGCCTTCATGGCCAAACCTTTTGAACCGCTCAGGTCCATTAGTTTACACTTCCTATCTCTCAAGGTAGCATTTCTAGTAGCCATCACTTCAGCTAGAAGGATCTCAGAGATGGCGGCCCTTTCAGTTACGAAAGATTTGTGTGTCTTCCAACCAGATAGAGTGGTTTTGCGGTTAGACCCATCTTTCACCCCTAAGATTAATTCTAGGTTCTACAGGGCTCAAGACTTTTTCTTCCAAATTTCTGCCCCAATCCTACCCATAATTTGGAATGGGCATGGCACCCCCTGGATGTCTATAGAGCCTTAGATATACATCCAGAGGACACGTTCTATCCGGAAGTCGGAGGCACTTTTTGTGTCCTTCCAGCTGGGCACAAGGGGGTTGAAAGTGTCTCCATTGACAGTGAGAGATGGATTAGGGCTTGCATAGCTAAGGCTTATCAGAGCAGGTCTCTCCTGGTGCCTCGAAGGTGAGAGCTCACTCTATTAGAAGTGTGGCAACAACTGCAGCATGGGCTACTCAAGCACCCATTGAAGAGATTTGTAGAGCGGAAACATGGTCTTCACCATCACCCTTCATTCGGCATTACCGCTTGGATGCCTTTGCATCAGCCAATGCAGCTTTTGGCAGGAGGGTTCTACACAGCGTGCTCGAACGTCAATGTGAGTAGGACCAGACTCATGCTCTCCCAGGGACCAGCCAGCTTTGGTATATCCCTATCTATCTGGACTCTCAGAGCCACAGATAGGAAAATGAACATTGGCTTACCTGAATGTTTGTTTTCTTCTGTGGCATAGAGAGTCCAGCCCCACCCTGGTTTGACTGGTCTGGGTGGGGGTTGGGGGGAGCAATAATGTATGTTCTTTTTTATCTCACAACTCCAGAATCATGTCCACATGGCCAAGTGCTTGGTCGAAAGCTGGGGCATGGCCATGGTGCAGGGCGGAGCTTCAGGTTTAACACAGACTCAGTCCAACAGGGCAGGAACTGATTTAACCCTATCTATCTGGACTCTATGCCACAGAAGAAAACGAACATTCAGGTAAGCCAATGTTCTTAGCTACAATAAAGTCATTTTGCTTTTTTCAATCAGTCATTTACTCATTTTGTTAACATTTTATTGTTATCATTAACATTTTAGGAATCAAAGCATATTTTTGCCAGTATTTTTGTTAGGATATATACTTACATTATTTCTCAAAGTTTGCTTCTTTTACACAACTTGAAGAGGGTCTCTATCTCTTTCAGAAACGATGATATTGATCTTATTCATAAAATACACAGCCAGCATTTGTTGCAGTTTTAACAAAAAGCCTCGTTCAGTGTTACTGTGCTCGCACAAAATTACAGAGATCCCTCTGGAAACAGCACCAAGTACCTCATGGTGGGACATCTCTCCTATAATACAATGAGAATGGTCTTTTGGGATGGAGCATTTGAGCAAGGTTTATTTGTTTACAATTTTTAAGTAAAACTATCCCCAGAGCCTGCCGGTCTTATGAAGTAGGTAAAAGACTTTAAATGAATGATTTATGTTCTTAAATATGCAAAAATATCTGAAATATAGGCATATGCAGCAAAATGCCCGAAAGGCTTTCAGGAAATTTTTCCAGATCCAGATCTCTGTATGCAAGTTATTGCATTACTGTAGTTAAGTTTATAAAAAAATTGGGTTACTTCCAGCAAACCAGGTTCTTCATATTTCAAATAAATAGTGGATAAAGGATATTGCAGAAAGGGGGATATTAATATTTTATTTAGGCAAACTTAGCTAGTTCTACAATGCTAATAGAAAATTGTATTTCTGATCTACAAGAAAATCGGTTTTAGCAGACATCTATTTCAAAATCCAGTTTTAAAAAGCTTCTCACCAGTAACATAGAGATCACTTTCTGTGTCTTGTAAAATACTTGCTCCTGAACCAGCACAAAGAGCAACCACCTTCACTGAGGATTCTACAAAAAGAACAATTAGCATAGTTTAGGACTGCATGTTTTGTGGTTAGTTTTGGTTTGTTTTTTTTCCTGAGATGATGCAGAGTGGATAGGTAATGAATTAAAGATTGCAGGTTAGAATACATGACTGGACCAATAGTTGTTTCCCTAGGCCTTTAGTAATCCTGCAAATCCTTTGGTGTTCCTTATAGACAGGTTCATTCATCTTCAGTTAAAAAGAGAACTGCTAGTCAGAGCAATTCTAATTGCTCTGTAAAAGTAGGCAATATAAGATAGCATCTTAGAGTGCAGTTGCAACACAATGTGATCAAATAAGATTTTGAAGTATAACGATGGATGTGGATTGCTTTTTTTCACATTCTATGAAGAGGAACTCTTATTGTTTTTAGTCTAAAGATGTCCTTTCCAAACATTTTAAATATGCTAAATTTTCAAATAATGTTCCCTTCCCCACAACCCAAGTGATTTAAATAACTGGTCTGGCTGAACCAGACTAATTTTATTTAATTCCATAGCAGAGCAATAATACTTTACCCTAAACAATCAGTGGGAAATACTGTTCGATGTTTTTATAAGTGGCTCTTCTGAATGTATTAGTCAAACAAATCACTTCAAAATAGATGCATCTTGATTTTGCCCTAATAAGCATCATCTCACAAAATAAAGCACCACGAATGGTTTAGGTACCAAGTAGCAAAAGTCCACTGCCAACATAAAATGAGAAAGTAAATATATACCCAGTGATTTCCCTGCTCCAAGAGCTAGACGAATATGAGACAATTTTAAGTGACTTTTCAATCGTTCAATCAAGACAGAAACAGAGGCTGGTTCGTGCAATGTGCATAAACGTCCCATTCCAGTATCGGCAAGCAGAGGCTGAAAAGAAGCCAAAAATTGAAATGGTTACAATGAAGGTGCTCTGGCAGTTATCTTGCTGTAATAACAAAGGCAGGTTTAAATAAACCTGTTTTCCTAAGTACAAGAAGCACCACAACATATTTCACAATTTGTCCTTGACATGCACCTATGAGTTGAATATAGCTGTCAATCTTTTGCAAATTTAATTGGGATCGAGCCCCTTTTGAAAGAGACTAAACATGTTTAGGTTGGATTGTAAATGATATTAAATTTGAGAACATCAAGGTCAGCTTGTGATTCACAACTATCCCATATGCACCAAATTACTCAATGATTATGCTTGTCCTATTTCCAGATCTGACATATGACATACAAGTAGTCTTGATTTATAACCATTTGTTTGGTGACCAAAGTTACAATGGCACTGAAAAAAGTGACTTACGACTGGTTTTCACACTTATAACTGTTGTATCATCCCCATGGTCACGTGATAAAAATTTGGGCACTTGGCATCTGGCAAAGTCAATGGGGGAAGCCAGATTTGCCTCACTTGATTCACTTAACAACTGTAGTGATTCACTTAACTGTGGCAAAAAGATTGTAAAATGAAGCAAAACTCTTTTAACAACTGCCTTGCTTAGCAATGAAAATCTTGAGCTCAGTTGTGATCATAAGTCAAAGATTATTTGTACTTAATACCCAAAGTCTCAGAAAAGAATGGACAAGCATTTCAGCACTCCAGTTGCTGCTTAAGCAAATGGTAAAATAAAGATGGGAAAATGGAATTTTTTTTTGGAGCCATGAAGCTTATTTAATTATATGCTGAAAGAAAAGATGGGAAGAGAATGCAAAAATTGAAGATGGCTCTATTAAATGTTGAAATCATTTGAGCCTGTACCTTATGTTCTCTCAGGAATGGCTGGGATGGAGAAATAATAAGTGTCTGGTCCTCATTTTTCAAAACACAGTATACTATTGATACAGTCACAGTATCTCTTAGCAATCTTCTCTTATTGGTACTTTCTTCAAACTTCCTGAATATACTAAGAAACTGCAGAAGTATCTTCAAAGAATCCCTTTTATTTCTACTGGAAACAGAACATCTCTTTGCTAAATTATTCCTTTCACTTTCTTGCTAAGCAACCTTCCTCCATCACATCACTATATCTTCATTTATTCTTTTTTGCAGCTATGCACACTCTCTGTGAAAATAAACTTTGATTTGCTCATCTGTGGTTTACCTTCTCTAGTGATATGATTTCAGTTGTTTGATACAGCAGGCTCTTCTGGGAAAGCAAGGCCACTACTTGCAACAAAGCGAGCCGAGAACAGTTCAAGCTGACACGTGTTTGTTCTTCTCCTTCAATCCTTGGAAATTTGGAACAGAAATATTAATAAAAAAACCTTACAATACACTGCAAAAATGAATATATAAATGTTACCTCCAGTTCTCTCACGAGTGGATCACAAAATACATTGCTTTTAGTAATTATACATAAGCCAACCCACTCCCACCATTCACAATCTTTGGCAGGTAAGTTTAAGCAGGACTTATGCCATCTGTCAAGTCACCTGGCAGCTATATGAAAATGCTGGTTGATACCATTCATAGATTTGAACAAGGATAGAAGACTATCTAAGGCAGATAATGCTGCTGTCATTTCCATCTATTTGTGTCTTCAGCTCACATGAGAGGGGGAAGAATGGGCCACTTTTGTGTGGAGAAAGGCCATATTCTTGGAGATGAATGTGTGATGAGTATGGGAGTGGGTCTAATTCAAAAGCATGGCCCTTAGAGACTATGGAGCTCCTTCCTGGGTTCTCAGGTGTTTGATTATCTGTCCCCTTCTACCTCAGCACCAAGATCACAGACAGGAAGCTAGACATTTTATCAGCGAGAGCCAGTTTGGTACTACACTGTTTAAGGAAGCGGACTAGAAGTTAGGAGATTGCAAGTTCTAGGCATGAAAACCAGCTGGGTACTTTGGACTAGTCATTCTCTCGCAGCCTAACCCACTTCACAGAGTTGTTGTGGGGGAAATACAAGGAGGAAAGAATATTATGTATGTTTTCTGCCTTGAGTTATTTATAAAAAAATAAATGCAGTAATCAATGAAAACTGTGATCCACACCACCCAAAAATGTAGGACCAAAGTATATCATTGTGCTTTTTATAATTCTGGTTGCAAATTTAATGCTTGGCATTGTTGGCTAATTGTTGGAGACCCACTCCTATCAGATTAGACAATATTTGGCTAGAAAAGTTAAAGTCTGGCATGAGAAGAGGTTGCTTCTTTGTTTATGGCATGGAAGGATAAGCTCATGCTTATAATTTAATATGCATCCTATTACTTATAGTGGTCTTAAAAATGCTCCTAGCTTTCAATTAACTTATTTGTTTTGAAATGTAATACAAAGTAGCATGTCTCATCAGATGTACATCTAATACTTAGGAAAAACACTGGTTTCTTGGAATATGGTCTTAAAGTAAAAATATGTTATTATGTAGAAATCAAAACTTGTTAGTTTGATATTTCTGAAATAGGCTAAAGTTACCTGATTAAGTAAGAATATTTTTGCAAGCTGTTTAAGCTATTATCAAATATTTTCTGTAAAACTCAAAGAGGGAGGATATAAAGTACAGTGCCTTTTAGCACAATAAAATAATACATACTACTTTTTTTCTATACATTCTCAAAAATGTTGTCTGGTCATAGATAAAGAACCTGCTCTTTTATCATATTAAAATTTGTCAGTCAACAAAAATAACCTAGGCTGGTCTCCAGCAATACCTGGCAGGTTGAGTTGCGATGAGTGACACCTCTGGCATTGCATGGACTTGGGATAAAACTGTTTCCAGACTTTCAGCAGGGGATACAGTGAATTCAACCCGGAAAGGCCCACCTACAGGGTAAGTGGAAGCTGTAGCCGGTTTCAAAGGAACAGCAGTACAAGCCCCTGAGGAAAAGCAGAGCAAATTAAATACATTGCACAATATTCTTGTTCAGGGTTTTACCTTGCCAAACATCAAATTACATGCCTTCCATAACATTGTTCCCAGTATATTGTTGTTAACTTATGGAAAGTTGAGGTTTATTGCAATGTACCAGTATTATCATAATATATGAATATTCTAATTCTTCATATTATAATGGCTGCTGAAGGATATAATGAATGCTAAATACAGCAATTAATTATAGACCTTAAACTACTGCAGAGCGTAAAAATTATTAAACTACCATTGTTTTTAAATCACTTGCAAGGAAATGGCAGAGGAGGGGCAGAGATCTTTAATTCCAGATCATCCCTGTTTATGATTTATATAGATCCCATAGTAGGTTCTGGACTTTTGGCCATTTATATGTGCATACTATTTGTGCACAGAATATTGAGATGTTAGTACCCTCTTTGGATTGCCCTACTTCATGAATTTGAAGTAGTAGAATTAAAAGAGTCATATCACATCAGTCCTTTGAAAAGGTGTCAATTAGATGATTATCATATGTTTTCCATTTTGAAGCACCAGCCTTTTACAGAATATGTTTTCTTAAGGCAAAATCATAATTTTAAGCAATTATTTAAAGCTACATTCAAGCTCATTGTTCTTTAAGGGAGAGAAATATAAGGCAATTCAGTGTCCTAGTAACTATGTGTATAGAGCTGTGATGGCGAAGGCACGCAGAGCCATTTGTGCGGGGAGGTGAGCCCAAGGCAAAGTTACCTCACTGCGCATGCGCACACCTCCCAGCTGATTTTTGGGCCTTTTTCAGCCTCCCAGAGGCTTGAGGGAAGCCTCTGCAGGCTTTGGAGGCCAAAACACAGGCCTATTTCACAGGCCTATGTATTTCCAGAAATACCACAAGTGACAAGATGGGCCCATTTTTCGGCCTCTAAAGGCTGCAGAGGCTTCCCTCAAGCCTTTGGGACGCCGAAAAAGGCCCAAAAATCAGCTGGGAGGCACATGCATATGGAGTGCAGGTAAGGTGGAAGCAGGGGGATCGCACGTGCATGGGGCTTGAGGGGTGTGTGCGCATTGCCTTCTGGGTGCTGGCAGCACAGGAGCCCAAAAAGGTTAGCCACCATATAGTAAGAGTATAGAGTATAGAAGAAGGCTTTGACAAAGATATGCAGGAGCTATTGGCTAAGCTAAAGAAGCTAAAGAGCTTTTTAATTCCAGAATGTCCAGGTATCATTTGGAGATAGTTGAGACAGACATATTCTAATTCACTCGAGTGTAATAAAGAGTATGGCTGTGAAAGTTGGACCATAAGGAAGGCTGAGCGCCAAAGAACTGAGGCCTTTGACTTATGGTGCTGGAGAAAACTCCTGCGAGTCCCTTGGACTGCACGGCCATCAAACTGGTTAATCCTAGAAGAAATCAACCCTGATTGCTCTTTAGAAGGCCAGATCCTGAAGATGAAACTCAAATACTTTGGGCACCTAATGAGAAGAAGGACTCACTGGAGAAGAGCCTAATGCTGGGAAAAAATGAGGGCAAAAGAAGAACGAGACGGAAGAGAATGAGGTGGCTGGCTGGAGTCAGTGAAGCAATAGGCGTGAGCTTAAATGGACTCCAGAAGACGGTAGAGGACAGGAAGGCCTGGAGGAACGTTGTCCATGGAGTCGCGATGGCTCGGACATGACTTCGTGACTAACAACAACAATAAGAAAGAGGCGAGACACAGCACAATTCTGTAATTATAGTTTAAATCAATAAAAGTTCTTTTAGCTTTTCTATGGAGTTGATTTCATGGCCTGGTCTACATGGTAGGATTGATAGTATGGAGACAGGAGAGAGGAGCTCTCTACAAATGATAGTATACTTCAGTCTAGTGTTTTGTCATTGTTTAAAATAATATCCATTACTTGTCTTTTTTTCCCCAAGAAACAACAAAGATTTTAGTTATGTATCAGTCCTGCTGACACATTTCAACAGAAATTTATAATGTAAAATGTTAGCAAGAATACAAACATAACATTTTAAAACATGAACATAA